>NC_135234.1:484844676-485152019 GCF_051348905.1 Ranitomeya variabilis | reverse complement strand
GTAACTTGTATATGGTATTAACAAAAATAAATACGTAACAATATGTTATATTTCGAGATGGTACAGTGATGGAACAGTACCGATCGAGCAGTAAAGTTCGGCGTCCGTACCGAACACCTACTGTTCAGGCACGTACACCGAACATGGACTTCACAAGGAAGTCTGTGCTACTGTTCGAGTCTGGCTGCCCGAACACCAGGTGTTTGTCGTGTTGTCATGTGCATGACAGCATGGCAAACACGGCTTCTGATCAGCAGTGAAATCTTCACCGCCGGTCAGAGAGCTGTGGTTCTCACGCTGTCAAAAGACAGTGTGAGCAAGCAGCTGTGATTGAAGGTCACTAAAGTCAGTTGATGGGACTACCACTCACATCAGCCGATGCCTGCTGCCACTAATAACATTGAGAGCAGGAGCGGCTCCTGTGCTGCAAATAAATAATAATAAAAAAAACTCTCACGGTGAGGCAAGGAACGCAGCTTCAGAGACCGGAGGTAACTTCGGTGACGTCACCGCTGGTCACTGAGGCTGTGCTCACAGCAGTTCAGTCACCAGTAGTTCTCAGCCTGGATGAGACAATGTTACCTGGAGCAGGGCTATAGCCATCAAAATATTAAGAAGGCGTACCATTGAGCAAAAAATTTTGAACCACCAGGAGCTGATTTACTCCACTTAGAATAAAACTAACGAACAACAGGTAAGAATGGTCACATAATTTCATGCTCAATAGCAGTGCATGTGTGAAATTATGGAACAGCACTGGCCAATACTAACGGCAGATCCAACCCTTTACCATCTAAACTATGTATCACTGCACGCAGGTCCCGTAATCTCAAAGATCATCTTGTGAAGTCATACACCTACTAACCAACCCTTCATATTTTCTTCATCAGTACCAAAATTTATCCAAAAATCAGGATGTTCTCCCTGTGGGAAGTGTGTTGCTTGTGATAATATAGATTATTTTATTGAATTCTATTCCTCTGATAATGAAAAATATGTAATCACCAAACCATCACATGTCTAGCTAAAGCAGTAGTATACCATGTTCAAAAATCTATACTGGGTTGACTACTCGTCCACTTAAAGTCAGTCAGAGAGCATGTTAGAGACATCATTGCAGCACATAAAGAGACGGAAGTAGAGTATTTAAAACCAGTTCCAAGACACCTTAGAACTTACCACTTATGCGATCCCTCTGGAGTGATACGTATTGACCATATCCACTCAGATCTCTGAGGGGGTAATGTTAGTAGCCTGTTATCTCAAAGAGAGGCTAAATGGATTTGGACCCTGCATACCCTTAAACCACATAGTCTAAATGAAACATTTTTCCTCATTTTCTGAAAAATCATAAAAAAATAAAAAAGAAAGAATAAAAAGATATAAAACTATCTTTAATGAACCAAAGGAAATGGCAGTTTCCTTTGGTTCATTAAATATAGCTTTATATACTTATCTTCTTTCTTTTTTTCTTTTCTTAATGATTTTTATATGTATGTGTTTTATCTATGCTCATATTTTTTCTCTTTCTTTCAGTACCCTAGTGACCTGTAGAGGGCTGCAATATATTCTGTGGATACATCTATATTATTTTTAACACCAGAATTCTTCATAAAGATTTTTCATGAATTTTGCAATAATATTTCATATATTGGAATAACCTTGACTTCAGACTTTGTCTCCATAATGTTATGTTGGGCATTTTTATTTTTTTTCCCTTTAGTGTGTATTTGGACTTTCTACTTACCGTATATGCTCGTGTATAAGTCAACCCGAGTATAAGCCGAGGCACCTAATTTTGCCACAAAAAAACTGGGAAAACTTATTGACTCGAGAATAAGCCGGGTATGCATTGTCCCCTCATCCCTATCCTTGTTTGCATGGCTCCCCATCCCTGTCCTTGTATGCATGGCTCCCCATCCCTGTCCTTGATTGCATGGCTCCCCATCCCTGTCCTTGTATGCATGGCTCCTATAAAAAAAAGCAAGACGCATCCTTCCTTCCCTGCGTGCCCTCGCTGCATCTCATTCTGGTGCCAGCAGCTCTTCCGGCTGAGCGATCATGTGTCCCCATTCATTAATAATAATATAATAATAATCTCTTTATTTATATAGCTCCAATATATTCTGCAGCGCTTTACAGTTTGCACACATCATCATCAACTGTCCCTGATAGGGCTCACAATCTAAATTCCCTATCAGTATGTGTTTGGAAACCATAGTGCCTGCAGGAAACCCACGCAAACACAGGGAGAACATACAAACTCCATGAAGATTTGTCCTTGGTGGGATTTGAACTCAGGACTCCAGCGCCGGACTGCTAACCATTGAGCCACCGTGCCGCCCTTAAAGTAATGAATATTCAATCCATGCCTATAGGAGTGAAGAGAGGTGAATATTCATTACCTTAATGAGCAGGGACACATTATCGCTCAGCAGGATGAGCTACTTGCACAGGAACAGATGCAGCAAGGGCGTGCAGAGAAGGTAAGTAGGATGTGTGCTGGAAGCCGGTGGCTGCAGCTGCGACTGAAATTGTGCATGCTAGAAGAGAAATGATTACTCACTGCCAGTGCAGTGAATATTCATTTCTCTTTAGCAGTGGGAACAGGCTTTAGCTGCAGCCACCGGCTCCTGCCTCTGTGACCCGCTGCTCTGTCGCTTCCCCTTCCACGCCGTCTTTCTGGGACAATTGCTCGTGTATAAGCTGAGGCGGGGGGGGGCATTTTAAGCACAAAAAAAGTGGTGAACAACTTGGCTTATACACAAGTATATACGGTATCTCCCCTCTTTATACAAAGGGGTATTATTTTCACACCTTGGGAATTATCACCAATGTTTTTAATGTCTATTTTTTTCAGATTCCTCTCCCTTTATATATTGAGATGAAAAAATCTTTTATACCCCTTGGATCATCAACACACTGATAATTCCTTGCTTTTGGATCACCTATTATCTAGAAATTTATTTTGGTTATATCTTTTTACACCTGCATTTACTTTCACATTTATTAATCTCATTTACATATTTATATCCATTCATAACACATTTCAAATTATATTGATATATTTTTCATCAATTGACAATTGATTTTCATTTCCTATCTTAGTATTTTCCAATTTTTTATTTTTGTTTTACACAGACTCTCTTATTCCATACATTATGGTCTCTTTTTCTGATTGCACATTCATATGATTAGTATTCATTTATTATTTTTCACTCATTTTTTATTGTTCTTTGTACACCATTATTAGCTTTTCGGTTTTAGTTCACACAGGGCGTTTTTGCTGCATTTTTTTTCTGCAGCAAAACCTGATCAACTTGGCAGGAAAGAAGCTGCGCCAAAACCGCAGGTGTTGGTGCATTTTTTGGTTCGTTTTGGTCATGTTTTTGGTGCATTTTATCATGCGTTTTTTCTCTATGAGCATGCCAATTAAGTTGAGTGCACACAGAGAAAGAAGCTGCACTAAAACCGCAGGTGTTGGTGCATTTTTTGGTTCGTTTTGGTCGTGTTTTTGGTGCATTTTATCATGCGTTTTTTCTCTATGAGCATGCCAATTAAGTTGAATGCACACAGAGAAAAAATAAACAACTTCCTCTAGATAGATAGAATGAATAGATAGAATAGATAGATTGATAGAATGAATAGATAGATAGATTGATAGAATAGATGTCCAGAGGTTACATCAGGTCAGGCTGTGAGGAAGCGCAGGCTCAGTGACGTCACTGCTAGTTACTGAGCCTGCGCTCGCTGCGTATCATTCATTCCCCAGTAGCTTACAGTCGGGGGCAGCCGCATTAGCAGCGCTCCCAGTTGTAAGCTTTATCTCCCCCAGATACTGCATGGGACACTCATTTTATTGGACTCCAACGGATCAGGGAGTATACTGTTGGTTTATTATTTTAATTTTATTTCAGAAGATCGATGGCTTCACTTGGAATAGCAGAATAATAAAATGGTAAAACTGTGTGGTGTTTTATTTCATTGAAAGACTTTTTTCTGCATGTGTGTGTTTATTTAACCCTTTAATTACTATAGGATTAGTAATGGATAGGTGTCTTATTGACGCCTGTCCATTACTAAGCCGGATTAATGTCACCTTACAATAGGAAAATGGGGGGTTCCCACACCGTTTTTTAAAATTATTTATTTAAATAATTTTTTTTAAAAAGCGTGCGCACCCCTCTATTCTTGATAACTAGCATTGCTGAAGGTGACAGCTGAGGGTTGCAGCCCCCAGCTGTGAGTTTTGTCTGGCTGGTTATCACAAATAAGGGGGAACCCACACCGTTTTTTTAATTATTTAATTATAGCACAGGAGCGGCAGATGAAATGCCTTAAAACATTATCTCTCTCATTATTCTGGCATTTGTCAAATATTAATAACTAGATGGTGGCCCGATTCTAATGCATCGGGTATTCTAGAATATGCATGTCCACGTAGTATATTGGCCAGCCACGTAGTATATTGCCCAGCCACGTAGTATATTGCCCAGTCACGTAGTATATTGCCCAGCCACGTAGTATATTGCCCAGCCACATAGTATATCGCCCAGTCGCGTAGTATATTGCCCAGCTACGTAGTATATTGCCCAGCGACGTAGTATGTTGCCCAGCCATGTAGTATATTGCCCAGCGACGTAGTATATTGCCCAGTCATGTAGTGTATTGCCCAGCCACGTAGTATATTGCCCAGTCACATAGTATATTGGCCAGCCACGTAGTATATTGCCCAGTCACGTAGTATATTGCCCAGCCACGTAGTATATTGCCCAGTCACGTAATATATTGGCCAGCCACGTAGTATATTGCCCAGCCACGTAGTATATTGCCCAGTCACGCAGTATATTGCCTAGCCACGTAGTATATTGCCCAGCCACGTACGTAGTATATTGCCCAGCCACGTAGTATATTGCACAGCGATGGAGTATACAGCACAGAGCCATGTAGTATACAGAGTTAAAATAAAAAATAAACAAATACTCACCCTCCGAAGGCCCGTTGAAGTCCTGGTCCTGTGCACGGTGCAGGCGTCAGCTTCCGGTCCCAGGGTGTGATGATGTCACAGTCACATGACCGTGACATCATGGCAGGTCCTTCTCATGCAGGCGCGCAGAACCTGTGATGATGTCGCGGTCACATGACCGTGATGACCGCTGGCGGCAGCTTCCGGTCCCAGGGTGTGATGACGTCGCGGTCACATGACCGTGACATCATGGAAGGTCCTTCTCACAGGGCCTGTGATCACGTCATGGTCACATGACTGTGACGTCATGGAAGGTCCTTCTGGCGTACCATCATTGGGACCGGAACCTGCCGCTTGCATGGGGCGGTCACCGTAGCATCGCGAGGAGCGCAAAAGGAGGCGGATGGTAAGTATAGCAGGTTTTTTTATTATTATTATTTTTAACATGACATATTTTTACTATTGATTCTGCATAGGCAGCGTCAATAGTAAATAGTTGGGGACAGACAGGGTTAATAGCAGCGGTAATGGAGTGCGTTGCACCGCGGCCCGTTACCGCTGCCATTAACACTGTGTGAGCGGTGACTGGAGGGGATTATGGAGCGGGTACCGGGCAGTGACTGCAGGGGAGTAGGGGAGGGACTAATCGGACTGTGCCCGTCGCTGATTGGTCGCGGCAGCCATGACAGGCAGCTGCCGAGACCAATCAGCGACTTGGATTCCATGACAGACAGAGGCCGCGACCAATGAATATCCGTGACAGAAAGAAAGACAGACAGACAGACAGAAGTGATCCTTAGACAATTATATAGTAGATTATGGTAATCCTAATTGACCTAAAATGGGAAAGTTTTGTTCTGATTTCATGTCAGATATTGAGAAAAACGTGTCTTTTTATATACCGTATGTAAACTTCTGATTTCAACTGTACATGATTTAGTGGATTGTGTTTATAGCTGACAAAGCACTATTAAACATCGTTTGCACTATTTTTTTTAAGTATGTGTGGGGAGCTGAAATGCCCTGAAGATCAGTAAGGTTTTGGAACCTGAGACCTTCATTAATAACTAAAAATATTTGACTGATGTGTACTGCTCAGGATGCACTGTTGTGTGTGTGCTCTTGAGCAGTGCAATCAAACTTCCTGAGCAGTGTACTCCTGCCTCCTGAGCAGGGCATATATGTTTTTTGAGCAATTGAGGGATGCGTCAAGTCCCAGAGCCCCACTCATCTACAGTGCATTTCAAGGCCCATCAGATAGGTAAAAAAAAATAAAGTGTAGGTGTACTTTTAAGCAAAAGAAATATATTCGCGCTGAAAAGTGGCAGACACAAATGGTTAGTTTGACAAAAAATATATATATTCAGATTTGTGTAGTATAGTCACCATATACCATATAAAGGTCTGGTCAGCCGAGCATATATGGCATGCAGGTATTACCTACATTCAGTGCAATAAGCACGCTTGCAATAATGATCTACATACAATAAAGGTTGTAGTAGAGTGTATATGTTTCTTACCATTAGAAAGATAATTACCGTAGTCTTGTCCGGAATGTCCAGATTGACCTAGGTCAGGTGAGATAAGCCGGAAGATTTTGTAGAATCTGTAAACTAATGCTGGAGAGCTGCCCCGGCCGGTGGCAGCTGCTCCGCCTGTCACCTCCAGTAGATAACGGGATTTCTGGGTCCAGACGCCATGTAGTGTGAAAACAGTAAGTGCAGCTGGTTCAGAGGACCTGCGGGACACAGTGTATCACGTGTTAACCCATGTGACTAAAATGTGAGTACGAATCGCGGTAAGGACCGTAAACTGGCTCGTTTCAGAAACATCTGTTTCCTTCCTCAGGGTGGTCCTTACTCCGGTTAGCAGTCCTTATATATCGTCCCACAGAGTACTGATCAATAGAAGCCAAAAAGCTCCACCTCACTATTAAGTCCTCTGGGGATCTGAGTGTCCAGCAAAAAGTTCTACGCGCGACATGCATTTAATATAGTTGCCCTTTCTCCATTGGGGATGTATCATTTCGATACCAGTGACTTTCATATTGTGTACCAGACCACTGTGAAGTTCTTCAAAGTGTTTAGAGAGCTGGTGTCCAACAAATTTTTTCTTTATATTTCGTATATACTCATTGATTCTAACCTTAAGTGGGCGTTTGGTACATCCCACATAGAGTTTTTGACATGGGCATTTGATAGTATATCTGACTCCCGCTGTGGAACAAGTGATTAAATCCTTGATCTTAAACTCAATATCCCCCTTATTAATGTTTGTTTCTGGGTTGCAATGTGAGCACATCCTGCACCTGCGGCTGGGAAAAAAACCTTTTAGGATATTTTGAAAAAATGTCAGTTGTTTAGTAGAAGATTTATTTTGAATCGTGGGAGCAAACATATTTCCCAAACTGCAAGATTTTTTTTATAAATAAAGCGGGGGTGAGTGGGAAATTGTTCCCTTAAGATTTTGTCATCTTTTAGTATATGCCAGTGTCTTTTCACTACTTTATGGAAAATGTTTGAATTGGCATTATACTGAGTTATTATGGGGACAAAATCATTCGACCCCCTTGGCTTCGGGATTGCATTGATCATCTCCTAGCGGGATTTTTTTAGGACAATTTCTTTAGATGTCGCAAGGGTCTCTTTACTATACCCTTTTTCCAGAAACTTATTTGTCAGGGCTTCTGCCTCTATACGAAAATCCTGTGGTTTTGAACAATTTCGGTGGGTGTACTTTTAGTCTCTTCATTACCTAACCTAAAATACAACAAATATTCTAAGAAAATATTTAACTTTGGAAACACACTTTATAATTATTAAAATAACATTCATTGTTGCTTCCACTACAGTGATCACATTCAGACATGTGACCGCTGCAGTAAAGCACTGGCTGCATTGGACACATCACAAGAATGATGGAGTTGTAGTTGGCTGCAGCAGATACATGTCAAGACATTATATAAGGTATAGTGAGTATTACTCAGTTTGCTATTTTATACTGTTGGCAATATTGACAGCTAGTTGCAAATACAAATATCTAGGGGCTGAAACATCACTTTAATGCATTTGCTCTTCTTGATTTATGTGGCTAATAAGAAATGTAGCCCAGGAAGTGCATTCATTTCCAGAATGAGGATGCCCTTTGACCCTCATAAAGGCATCGCCTGTTTGCCACATCTGGGCAAGGAATGAATAGAATGATGGATGACCATGTGTTTATCTATCTCTGATCGCTTCTATGGAAGTCCCAGAAACAGCCAGGCATCCTTTCACAGCTTGCTCTCATAGATTTGAAGGAGGAAAGTTGTGCACATGCATGAAAACCTCTTCATAAGGACATGAAATAGGTGGGAACCCCGTTTGTCTAAAATGGGAATACCCCTTCAATGACCATTTTAAATAGAGTTCCCTGGTGTGTACTATTGGAATGTTCCCTTTGCCTCTTTTGTTTTATTCTTTCTATCCCATTGTCTCTTTTCTTATCTTTTTCTGCCTTATTTGTCTGAAACCCTATTTTCTATTCTCAGTTTTACATTCTCAGTTTGCACACATACAGTAGATATACTGCTTTCTTTAGAGGGTCTCATGGATCAGAACCCTCTATTGGATTCCTCACAGACACATCATGGGTGGTCCGCTACTTCATTTGATTTTTTTATCATTTACTATATAACTATATATGGCCATTCTTTCCACAAGGTTTGTATCCTGCTTGAGTTGACTTTACAGAATTATTACATTGGCAGCTATTTTGTTATCTAATAAAATGATTGCACTACCAAGTAAGGAAAGAGTGGGATGGACATGACAGCAATAAACTATTATACAACTTACCAGAAATAACATAAAGCACTAAACTATTAATGTAAATATATAATAGAGAAAATTAACTCTAAGATGTTATTTGCAAGTTTACATAAAGCTACTTTTATATTCCATGATGCTTTGTCCTCTTCAGGGAGCAAAAAAAGAGCTAAGCCCTCTGGGAACCCGTGCTGATGAACTACAATATATACTTATAGTATACACTTACGTATATAGGTTCTTGGGTTACTGTAGCACCAATGATCATTTCTCCAGCTGCTATGAGAACACCTGAGACAGAATGATACTGGGCAAAGTTGATATTTTTCCAACTACTCATTCATTAGGATATAGAAGACAGTTTACATACCAATGTAATCACATTTATAAAGTACATTTTATAAGCGATGGTTAGTAATCAGTCATTTTAAGAATTGCTTACATTAATTGAAGACAAAGGCTTGATGTCATTCCATTGGCATTCAGATTAATTTCTTTAGTAATGCATATGAAGAAGAATCCTTGACAGCAAACAATATAATGAAAAACCTTTCTAATAGGGGAAGGGTATGAAAGGAATTCTTTATTTTAGACAGCCCAATTCTAAAATTCTAAGCAATAAGTTCCAAGTTCTTTAATAAGACCTTTAATATAGGCTGCAGCTGTATGTAATGTAGCTGTAGACCAAATGCCAAAGAAGAAATAGTTTTTGAAAAGTTGACTTATTTTGCAGTCAAACCTTCCTTGCGTTCCAACTGAGAAATGGAACTGGAAGATGTGACTAATATGAATCCAGTTCTTCCACCTCTGCACTTGCTGTCTGATTGGTGCCAAGCACATTTCACTACCTTATAACTTGTGTTTGCGTTAAGAGTTGAAGAATACTTTAGAAATACTGTTCCTCTACTATATCCCAGTTGAAAACGGAACATAAAAAGCTTTGTAAAGGCTTCAGTGTGAACAAAATTATAAATGAGTTTTAACGGTTTCAGACCCCCATATGCTGAATTCTATGTATACAACAGATGTCTAGACGGAGAGTTTTACTACACGCCTTCAGGGCTGTAAGAGTAGTCCATCATCTTTACTTAGTTCTTTATTTTTTTTTCAAATCCTATTTCGAGAAAGTGCAGACAAGTTGTTAGTGAGTAACAATAGGCAATGGAAGAAGAAAATCTAAAAATCAGCAGTTCTCACAATGGATAGGGTTGTGAATGAACTTGCCAAAGATAGTCCTGTACTGTACCTTTGTCTTCAATTTATGTAAGAAACAAATATGATGCAAGACTTTGCCTGTAATCAGCATCTATTTTCCCTTAAGTATTTGCATTAGAAGCCTATAATCAATAAACCAAGTCCTCATTATTTCTATAGCTATGATGGGTTGACAATTGACATAGTTCGTAGAAATGTTCAGTAGTTGCAAAAACTTGTACGAAGAATATTTACCAAGTAAATTGGTATCAAATCATGCACATTGCCTTGTAAATCATAGGAATACAAGTTCAGGCATACATCTATGGCCCCACAGCAATGTGCTAGCATGGAAAAAAGTCTCCACATGAGCTTAAAAGTACATTGGAGTTGGCTGTTGCACTAGCTGTTCTAGGCAATGCACTTTTAGGCTCATTGGCATAAACATTTAAACTGTTTTTTTGGGGTTTGCAAAATTCTTTGGGGGAGAGATGTACATATCAGTGCACACAATTATACGCCTCGCCTATTTCATTAAGAGGTGTGAGCTTCTTAATGATTTAGGAGCATGGGCTCCAAAATTCCTCTCATGGAGACTGGCAAGAATTGCCGATCTTGATCAACACCCCCTTTGACTCCATAAAGGCAAGTATGCATGGACTAGTAATTCTTATGACCAATAAAGCCATGTATTCTGTTTAGTTACACATCCCAACAAATTATTTTTTCTGAATTTATGTTAAAATATTTATTTTATAATATTTCACATAAATTACAATAACCAGCAAAGATGTGCATATCAGTAACTAGACTGTTAGGTATTTGTGGAGCACATACATACAGACTATTATGTGACTTTTGTAAGGCAAATAAATCAACATTGGGTGGAAAAATTTGTATGCAAATAGTGTGAAAGTCTTGAGGCTTTTTATGTTAAAGCTGTTGCAAGAAGCCTGCACAATAGTTAAATTAAAACTTTTTAATGGCATTTCCATCTCAATTGCTGGGACCATGTCATCTTTTAGGTTGGTCTTTAATAATTAAAGATGGTAACAGTTACTATACTTACATAGTATATGACTTTTTATAACCAAGCAAAGATTTGTGTTTTGGAAAAGGAATACATAAAGTTAACTACTTCTGGATCCAGCTTATACAACAAACATCCAAGCAATCTGAGTTCCACTCTGCAGTGACGTTGAAATACACACCCAAAAAGAAAATATTACCATTGTTTGATATATGTGGGTATTCATCAAAAATATATACAACTACTGTCATACCTTTATACAAATGCATATTTTGCTATGCTTTGTATTGAACTGTAGTATATTGTGATAACTTATCTATTGACAATGTTCTCATTACAGTTTATTTTCTGTTTCATTGCTTACTGTGCAATTTAACCTTTAAGGCTCATCAAGGCTTCCGTAGTTTCCCATCAGTCTCTGCATTAGCCTTGTCCCCCTCTTTTCCAGCAGCCATTTTGGCTTCATGGATACTGACATGCTGATTATCTCTCCCTGATTTTCAGCCCATCTGGTTGTTTACCTCCACATAGCACAGTCGGTGAGTTATTTTCCCCTTGTTAGAGCTCACCATATTGTATTATGTAGCTACTCTGTTCTATATGTTTTATTTCAAAGTAGTCTTTTGATATTACAGATGTTTATACTACCGCCATGTTGTGCAATTACACTGTGAATGTCCTGTACCATACATAATGCTATGCATTTAGATATATTGTATGCCTTGTACTGAGTACTTTCATTTTTTCTTATAGTTTTACACTATCCTATTAATAAAAGTTGTAAAGGACCCCCTGCATCTACCTTAATGCATCTATAGTTAAGAGTTTAGCTGTCTGTCAACTCGCTTTTCTTAAGCACAGAGTTGAGGATGCCAGAACAGTAAAACGACTACTATAAACAAGGGTTGAAGCACAGACACTGGCTTCTACCAGAGAGCAGTCAAGCCACATACAGACACCATGTCAGATAGAGAATCGGAAGATTATGCAAAACGCACACATGTCAGCTGATCAGCTTCAAGGAAGCCTGTGAGCAGCACCGCAATTGCCACCGCCAGGGTGAAGGCAGAAGCTGCCAAAGTTAGTACTGCCTTTGCTGAGCAGGAGTTGAAATTAAAGAAAGAAAAAGCTCAGCTAGAAGCCGACCTTGCAAAACTCGCCATAGCTGCAGAAGCGGCGGCAGCAGAAGCTAAAGTACATGCTTTAGAAGAAGTAGCACGCTGCAATAGTAGAAGTGTCAGCTTAAGGCTCGGACCTGAACTTAGTCATAGTGATATCTCACGACGCACTTCAGACTATGTGCTACAGCATGCCCCATTAGACGACTACCTACATTCAGCTCCAAGAGCGATACCAAAGCCTGACGATCATCAGCGTCAAAATTACATCACTCAGTCATCGACCCTCATCCATCAATCATCACATGTCAAGCAAGAAGGTAATTCCGTCTACCTATTACCATCAGTGCGACATGCACCCAAGCCCGGAGATCCGTACTACACAGAGAACTCTTCTAAGATAGAAGACTCAGATGATGACTATCACAGCAATAATGAGTTTTACGGTAAAAATAGCTCAATAAGACCTCACCACAGTGACGCTCACCCAGATCATCCTCTCAGCGATCAAGAGCTACAAGCTTTTCTCAAGTTCTTTGCATGCCGTGAGTTACTCACCAAAGGTCTCTCAAAGTTTAATGACCGTCCTGAAAGTTACAGAGCATGGAGAGCTTCCTTCAGAAACACCACTGCTGGCCTAGACATCTCTGCCAGTAAAGAGATTGACCTCTTGGTTAAGTGGCTAGGAAATGAATCAGCAGAACATGAAAAATGCATCAGAGATATTAACATCAACTACCCGAGCAGAGGCTTGTACATGTTATGGGAGAGACTCGATGAGTGTTACGGCTCCTCAGGGATAATAGAAGAATCCCTCTTTAAAAGGTTGGAGGACTTTCCGAAAATCTCTAATAAGAGCTTTCACTATTAGAGAATTGAGTGACCTCTTGACAGAACTCCAAGTTGCCAAGACTGAAGGAGACCTGCTAGGCCTCACATCCCTAGACACAACCAGAGGCATCAAACCCATAGTGAAGAAATTACCTTAGAGTTTGCAAGAAAAATGGATCAACCAAGGTTCAGATAACAAACAGAGGAAAGAAAGAGAAATGGGGGTGCATCAATATCATATGTAAATCGTCATGACGGGGTGCAATACCTAGTCTATACATCAAAACATGTCAAACCAGAAAAGATAGACTCATATGGTATGCACAACCACAGAAAAATGAGAAACAAATATATATATAAATATATCAAAAAAACACCTTTATTACACCTCAAAGAATACATACTGTATAAAAACATTTAAAACATGAAAACCAAACCATCCATGCACCATACCCCAAAAAGCAAATAGAAATCCCATCAATATGCCAACAGTATAATGTGAATGCATACAGATCAAACTGTATATTCCAGTTAAATCCTTCTGTATGGAGTACCCCTAGGGACTAACCGCCCTAACTTGTGTATATTGCCACATTATATGTCAAAATGTTCTGCCATCCGGGACCGGTGTGCACACTGCTCATACATAGACGCACACACCATATTCCGGTTTGAGTGATAGTGTCCGGAAAAGTCCAAGTTAATACTACCTGTTGGTGGTCAGATGGCAGCGAACAATAGAGCTGTTAGAATACAGCAAGCATTAGTGGCACAGGGTTTCTTAACAAGGGGTATATTTTGCGCAGTTTTTTCCGGCCTATTTGATATATATATTGAATCCATGCAACTGTGATTACTACCAAATACCTGTATATGCCCCCACTCTTGTCCTTTTTGTGCTGAGGATATCATGGGGGATTTTCTCCCTGCTGTTTTATACCTGTCCTATATTTGTTGTAACTAATACAATTTTGCTATTTTCATGTATATTTGGACTCATGACTGCTTTTGTTCTTTTGGCTCTGTTGGTAATGTTCATGCAGTTTGTCTGCTATGGCCCTGCTTAGTACTATTATGCTCTTTATTTATTTATGTGATTATTCTGTTGTACTGGCATGTTTTCCACTAAGTATTATTGGTTAATCAAATTAATTGTAGACTCGGTTGATTGGGACACCCCACTTTCACCTGAGAAATAAGTTTTGTGGTAGCCTGGAGGGATTCTCTAAAGTCATTATCTGACCTGCAAATACACAGGCCATACACATATATCACCTCAGAGGAAGTTCTTGCTATGAAGCTGTATGTATTTTGTGATGCCTCAGTGAAAGCCATAGCTGCAGTCGCCTACTTGAGAGCTATAAGGGTATGTGTCCACGTTCAGTTTTGCTTCAGGCTTTGGTCAGGATTTTATGCAAGTAAAATCCTGACCAAAAATGCACCTGAGGTCACTGGCAGGTCACCTGCGGTGTTCCTGCGTGTTTTGCTCATTGTAGCAACATGCTGCGTTCTTAAAAAATGCACCGCATGTGCGTTTTCGCAGGAAAAACGCATGCGTTTTTTCCTGCACAGTGGAGACGGGATTTCATTAAATCCCCTCCACTATGCTGTAACATCTGGATGCTGCATTTTTGACGCTGCGGCTCAGCTCTGCGTCAAAAACGCAGCGTTTCCTGAATGTGGACACATACCCTAAATGTTATTGGTAATATCCACATAGGGTTCATCATGGGTAAATCCAGGCTGGCACCATGTCCTGCATCTACCATACCCAGACTAGAACTCTGCACTGCTGTTCTTGACACATAACAGGCGAACGTATCAGAACTCAACCTACAGCTTGAAGACACAGAATTCTTCACTGATAGCAAAGTAGTGCTAGGCTACATTCATAACGAGACTAGGAGATTCTATATCTATGTAAACAACCAAGTACTCAGAGTTAGGAAGTCTTCACAGCCTTCTCAGTGGACATATGTGCCGAATATTCTGCAGACCATGCAACCAGAGCGGTACCGACATCATGCCTTAAAGACACTACCTGGCTTGTCGAGCCTGCATTTCTGTATCAACCAGTACCCACTGCTTGCGAGACACATACACATGAACTCTTCGAGCCCAAAACCGATGTAGAGATCCGGCCTCAAATTTCTACACTTAACACAACAGTCACCAAAAGGCACCTAGATTCCAGCTGCTTCCTCAGATTCTCCACCTGGAGGTCAGTTTACAGAGCATTAACTTGCCTGATTCATGTTGTTAAATCCCTTGAAATTACACAAACATGGTCAGTTCTATGCAAAGTCTGGCTTCATTGTCATAAAGCTTACACAGCGGACAAGTTCAGGCAAGTGAAACATGCTATCATCCGTTGTGCCCAGCATGAGGCTTATACCCAGACTCTTGAGTCCCTCCAAAATCACAGAGATGTCCCTAAAGATTTTCCCCGCTCATCTCATATGGGAAGCTTGTGGGAGCGCATGATCAACATTGCTCGCAGAATCCTCAATTCTATCTTTCTACAAGTAGGTCCTTCAAAGCTCACCCATGAGACTCTAACTACCTTCATGGCCGAGGTAGTAGTCATTATAAATGCTAGACCACAGGTTTCCAAATCCAATGATCCTGAAGACCCATCTCTGCTTACTCCCTCAACTCTCCTCACCTCGAAATTTAATGTAAGCACGCAGACTCCCGGAGAGTTTTCTAATAAAGACTTGTACAAATCCCAGTGGAAAAAAGTACAAATGCTAGAAGACCTTTTCTGGACCAAGTGGAAAAATTAATACTTTTCTACTTTACAGACAAGAGACAAATGGCAAGCTAGTAAGCCCAACATGGAACCTGGAAATGTTGTCCTAGTAAAGAACACTCAGTCTAAAAGGAACAAGTGGCCTCTAGGACTGGTAACCAAAGTCTTCCCAAGTCAAGATGGACAGGTCCGGAAGGTGGAGATCAAGATCCCCAAGCAAAACGGAAAACTGTTTCTTGTCTCTGAACTTATTCTATTGCTCTCTAGCTAAACTTTATTTGGCATCCCCTGGATACCAGATGGGGAGTGTCATGCCTTTATACAAATGCATATATTCAGTTTTGCTATGCTTTGTATTGAACTGTGGTGTATTGTGATAACTTATCCAACATCACCATCTATTAACAATGTTCTCATTACAGTTTACTTTCTGTTTCATTGCTTACTGTGCAATTTAATCTTTAAGGCTCATCAAGGCTTCCGTAGTTTCCCATCAGTCTCTGCATTAGCCTTGCCCCCTTCTTCTCAAGCAGCCACTTTGGCCTCATGGATACTGACATGCTGATTATCTCTTGCCGATTTTCAGGCCATCTAGTTGTTTACCTCCACATAGCACAGTCGGTGAGTTATTTTCCCCTTGTTAGAGCTCACCGTATTGTATTATGTAGCTACTATATATATGAAGCTGTTATACTACCGCCATGTTGTGCAATTACACTGTGAATGTCCTGTACCATACATAATGCTATGCATTTAGATATATTGTATGCCTTGTACTGAGTACTTTCATTTTTTCTTATAGTTTTACACTATCCTATTAATAAAAGTTGTAAAGGACCCCCTGCATCTACCTTAATGCATCGATAGGAAAGAATTTAGCTGTCTGTCAATTCACTTTTCTTAAGCACAAGATTGAGGGTGCCAGAACAACAACACAAAAGAGACCATAGACAAAACATGAACATATATTAGAGCTTATAGATTTTATCAATACATACAATTAAAATACGGTGAGTACGGAAAGTATTCAGACCCCTTTAAATCTTTCACTCTTTGTTTCATTGCAGCCATTTGGTAAATTCAAAAAAGTTCATTTTTTTTCTCATTAATGTACACTCTGCATCCCATCTTGACTGAAAAAAACAGAAATGTAGTAATGTTTGCAAATTTGTTAAAAAAGAAAAGCTGAAATATCACATGGTATTTAGAACCTTTGCTCAGTATTGAGTAGAAGCACCCTTTTAAGCTACTACAGCCATGAGTCTTCTTGGGAATGATGCAACAAGTTTTTCACACCTGGATTTGGGGATTCTCTGCCATTCTTCCTTGCAGATCCTCTCTAGTTCCGTCAGGTTGGATGGTGAACGGTGGTGGACAGCCATTTTCAGGTCTCTCCAGAGATGCTCAATTGGGTTTACGTCAGAGGCTCCAGCTGTGCCAGTCAAGAATGGTCACAGAGTTGTTCTGAAGCCACTTGATTGTTATTTTAGCTGTGTGCTTAGGGTCATTGTCTTGTTGGAAGGTGAACCCTCGACCAAGTCTGAGGTCCAGAGCACTCTGGAAGAGGTTTTCATCCAGGATATCTCTGTACTTTGCTGCATTCATGTTTCCTTTAATGACAACCAGTCGTCCTGTCCCTGCAGCTGAAAAACACCCCCATAGCATGATGCTGCCACCATGTTTCACTGTTGGGATTGCATTGGGCAGGTGATTAGCAGTGCCAGGTTTTCTCCACACATACAGCTAGGAATTATCACCAAAAAGGTCTATCTTCAGCTCATCAGTCTGGATGTCCTTCATGTGTTTTTAGCAAACTCTATGCAAGCTTTCTTATGTTTTGCACTGAGGAGAGGCTTCCGTTGGGCCACTCTGTCATAAAGGCCTGACTGGTGGAGAGTGATAGTTGACGTTGTGGAACTTTCTTCCATCTCCCTACTGCATCTCTGGAGCTCAGCCACAGTGATCTTGGGGTTCTTCTTTGCCTCTCTCACCAAGGCTCTTCTCCCTCGAATGCTCAGTTTGGCTGGACGGCCAGGTCTAGGAAGACTTCTGGTGGTCCCAAACTTCTTCCTTGTAAGGATTATGGAGGCCACTGTGCTCTTAGGAACCTTGAGTACTGAAGAAATTCTGTTGTAACCTTGGCCAGATCTGTGCCTTGCCACAATTCTGTCTCTGAGCTCCTTGGCCAGTTCCTTTGACCTCATGATTCTCATTTGGTCTGACATGCACTGTGGGCTGTGAGATCTTATATTGACAGGTATGCGCCTTTCAAAATCAAGTCCTATCAGTTTAATTAAACACAGCTGGACTGGAGTAGAACCATCTCAAAGAGGATCATAAGGAAATGGACAGCATATGATAATGATATGATAAATATGAGTGTCTGAGCAAAGGGTCTGAATACTTATGACCATGTGATATTTCAGTTTTTCTTTTTTATTAAATTTCCAAAAATGTCTACATTTCTGTTTCTTTTTCAGTCAAGATGGTGTGCAGAGTGTACATTAATGAGAAAAAAATGAACTTTTTTGAATTTACCAAATGGCTTCAATGAAACAAAGAGTGAAAAATTTAAAGGGGTCTGAATACTTTCCGTACCCACTGAATATTAAAATGGTGGAGAGCAATACTCAGAAAAATAAGATTGTTCACGACTAGTGTTGAGCATTCCGATGCTGCAAGTATCGGGTATCGGCCGATACTTGCTGTATCGGAATTTCCGATACCGAGATCCGATATTTTTGTAATATCGGATATCGGTATCGAAACAACATTAATGTAAAAAGGTGTAAAAGAAAGAATTAAAATAAAAAAAATCGCTATACTCACCTCTCCGACGCAGCCGGGACCTCAGCGAAGGAACCGGCAGCGTTGTTTGTTTAAAATTCGCGCTTTTACTTGCTTACGTGAATTCCCGGCTTCTGATTGGTCAGGGCGGCCATGTTGCCGGGACGCGGACCAATCACAGCAAGCCGTGACGAAATTACGTCACGGCTTGCTGTGATTGGTCCGCGTCACGGCAACATAGCCGCCATTAACCAATCACAAGCCGTGACGTCACGGGAGGCTGGACACGCGCTTATTTTGAAAAGCGCGCGTGTCCAGCCTCCCGTGACGTCACGGCTTGTGATTGGTCACGGCGCCATATTGCCGGGATGCGGACCAATCACAGCAAGCCGTGACGAAATTACGTCACGGCTTGCTGTGATTGGTCCGCGTCCCAGGAACATGGCCGCCATTAACCAATCACAAGCCGTGACGTCACGGGAGGCTGGACACGCGCTTATTTTGAAAAGCGCGCGTGTCCAGCCTCCCGTGACGTCACGGCTTGTGATTGGTCACGGCGCCATATTGCCGGGACGCGGACCAATCACAGCAAGCCGTGACGTAATTTCGTCACGGCTTGCTGTGATTGGTCCGAGTCCCGGCAACATGGCCGCCCTGACCAATCAGAAGCCGGGAATTCACGTAAGCAAGTAAAAGCGCGAATTTTAAAGAAACAACGCTGCCGCTTACAATCGCCGAGGTCCCGGCTGCGTCGGACAGGTGAGTATAGCGATATTTTTTATTTTAATTCTTTATTTTACACATTTATATGGTTCCCAGGGCCTGAAGGAGAGTTTCCTCTCCTTCAGACCCTGAGAACCATCAGGAATACCGTCCGATACCTGAGTCCCATTGACTTGTATTGGTATCGGGTATCGGTATCGGATTGGATCCGATATTTTGCCGGTATCGGCCGATACTTTCCGATACCGATACTTTCAAGTATCGGACGGTATCGCTCAACACTATTCACGACAAATGTATACATAAATGTATACTGTACAGCAGAGTTGAACGGCATTGACATGATTCAACCTATCGGTGTGCCTGGATGCAGTAAGTGACAGTTTAGCCATCCTATCTAGGGCAGGGGTGTGCTGAGCTGTCAGTATGGTGATGGACAGCTCAGTGATTCAATGAAAGACTGGGCCATGCTGAGCTGTCAGTGTGTTGACAATTCAGCAATCCAATCAGGGATGGGGCATGCTGGGGCTTCCTCCATGTGCTCCTGTTCAGATTAATTACCAAGCTATTTAGCTGGTTCTCTGTCTCCAATTGCTGCTAGTTGTAGATGAGTTCAAGTGGTGTGCGCTAGATGACTTTGTCTTTGACCATTGTTGCACCTTTGTCATGAACCACTACCTTCCTAGAATTCTGACCTCGGACATTGACCTGAGTACTCCTTTGCCTTACCCCTTTATTTATGACTAGCCCCCTTGATATCTAACCCGGACCTCTTAGCTACCCTGCCTCACGGCTTGCCCATGAGTAGTGACTAGCATCACACTTATCTTATTACAATAACATCTGTAATTATCCTCTTAAAATGTTGTCAGCTCTATTATACTGTCTTTTCGCCCTCAACATTCCTTGCCTGTGAGATGGAAGCTAAAGCACTGTGAGAGGACAATTGCAACTGTAAATGTATTTGTAATGAGACAAAGTTCACTTCTGCTGTACAGTGTTAGTTCTGATCTCACTGTAGAGCTGTGTGTGACTATGAGAACAAGGTGTCACTCATTACATATCACACTGGTAAAATCCCTTTCATTTAAAGCTTGTAAGGCAGATTCTCAGGGTGACCTGTGTCCAGACAATATATTTTAACAGTTCAGTTACATATTAAGAGAAACTTGGATCTCTATTGAATAATACATCATATTACAGATATTAAATTATCATTTTAGCCATTTTTCTATGACCTGCATGCACATATAGACGAGTTAGGAGGGTTAATCCCACTCACAAATTCTATTTAAAAAATTCCAAGTTTTCCCAATGGTCGTGGTATTGGATTTGTGAAGCCAAAAGACCCTGCTTATGTTCACAATGTCTATTACATTTTTTATATTGGGAAGCATCCCTTTTTCAACAAAAGTCATATAAGCTATATGGAAAGAGAAAAAAAGTAGGTGGATACATCTGTAAAACAGTGCACTTTAATTGTAGTAGTCCTTCCTAAAAGTTTCGTGTTAGCTGTACACAGGATACTTTTCCCAGACATTATTTGTTTTTCATTACTCACATAGATCTGTTGCTTAAATGGCATGTGACTATCTTTTTATCACTTTCTGAATGCGAAAGTCCTTAGTGATTTTGCTTTGGTCTTTTATAGTAGGTTCCCTTCCTAAAAAGATCAAAGGCTTCATGCAGGTTTTTGATGGGAAAGTTGACCTAATATTTTGCATTTTCTAGACTATTTTATAGACTAGCAAAACGCTGACAAGAAACAGCAATAGGATATATAACTTAAGAGTAATTCAAACATATGGTTTTAAGATGCATTTTAAGGCAAAGGCCAGTGAAAAGGGCTGATATTTTACTGGAAAATGTTATCTTAACTCTAATAATAAAACATACAAAAACATGCAATATGGAGTCATAATTAACCATTTTATCCAGCTCCCCTGGTGCTCTTTAAATGCTTTCATTAGTTATTGTGTATATCATAAAGCATATAACTACATTGTGTAACTGTTCATTTGCTCTTTTTTTTATTTATGAACTCTATGTGTATACTAAGATACTATTAATACCATAGCATCACTTTCATAATGCTCGCTCATTTCTATGGAACAAGCTACTGCAAAGTGTATCAGTCATTTTTGGGTCTCCCTCTCTCTCCATCGCATCGTCTGTGTCTCTCCTGAATCTCAATATAAGTATTAGGCTATGTGCACACTTTGTGGATTCTGCTGCGGATTTTTCCGCAGCAGATTTGTTGAAATCCGCAGTGCAAAAAGTACTGCGGATTTATCGCGTTTCTTTGTGCGGTTTCCACTGCGGTTTTAGACACCTGCGGGTTTTTAACATGGAGCAGGTGCCAAACCGCTGCGGATTCCGCACAAAGAATTGACATGCTGCGGAATGAAAACTGCTACGTTTCCACGCGTTTTTTTCCACAGCATGTGCACAGCATTGTACTGTACACCACATGGAAAACTGCTGCGGATCCGCAGCGTCCAAAAACGCTGTGGATCCGCAGCAAAAACCGCAAAGTGTGCACATAGCCTTAGCTTTCTTATGTATAAAGCAAAAACTTGCCATACAATGAAGAGGTCACTTATTTGCTTATTAATTATCTACTACCACAATTCAAAAAAAGTATAAAAAGCAAATAAAACAAAAATACGATGATTTGGTAATCTACTATAACCATTTTTTATCCACAACAGAACATAGAGCAAATGTTAGAAATTGAAAGTTAGCTATTTTTCATTTTCATTTGTAAAAATTAAGTTGCTAAAAAAAATTATGACAGCAACAAATTTCAAAAAGTTATAGTGCTATGTCTTCCATTGTGTAACATCCTTTTTTTTTTTTTTTTTTACAAAAGTCTCCTAATGGCTGGAAATTGAGGAAACCAGTTTGTGGAGTTGTAGAAAAAAAAGGTCCTAGGTCTTCTTTCACCTCATAATGCCCCAAATGTTTTCTATTGGTGACAGCTAGGTCTGGACTGCAGGCAGCTGGTTCATCACCTGAACTTTTCTTCTTTCAAGCTATGTTGAAGTGATGGATGCAGTATGTGGTTTCGCATTGTTTTTCTGAAATATGGAAGACCTTCTCTGAAATAGACATAGCATATGTTGTTATCAGTAGCGTAGCTACCGGGGGAGCAGAGAGGGCCATCGCCCTGAGCCCCATGCTCTGAGGGGCCCACCCGGAGCTACGATACTGTAACAGTATCAACATGTGCAGCGTGCTGATACAGTTACATTCTGCGGCAGAGCAGGGAGAATCAATCTCCCTGCAATGCCGCCTGACCACTGTGGGGCCCCTGAGCAGGTGGCCCCCCGCCCTTCATCGCAGGTTCAGCTGTATCGGCTACATGCCGATACAGCTGACCACATTGATGAGAGAAGGAGGGCTACCCTCCTCCCATCATCCCTCTGTCAGCGTCTGATGTCACCGAAGCCGATACTGACAGGAGTCACGATGACATCACTATCTGGCGCCCGCTATCCGAAAATAAGTGGGCGCTCAGAGCAGCGGAGGAACCGTGAAGATGAGAGGTGAGTATTTATTTATTGTTTTTTATGGGGGCTGTCTTATACTACAGGGTCTGCCTATGGGGGTCTGTCTTATACTACAGGTTCTGCCTATGGGGGCTTCCTTATACTACAGAGTTTGACTATGGGGTGCTGCCTTATACTACAGAGTCTGTCTATGGGGTGCTGTCTTATACTACAGGATCTGCCTATGGGGTGTTCTCTTATACTACAGGGTCTGCCTATGGGATGCTGCCTTATACTACAGAGTCTGCCTATGGAGGCTGCCTTATACTACAGAGTCTGCCTATGGGGGTGCATTATACAATATAGAGTAGGCCTATAGAGAGTGCATAATACTATATGGAGGCTTATGGGGAGTGCATTATACTATATTGAGGACTATCTGGTGCATTATACTATATGGAGGCAATCTAGGAAGCCATAATACAGTGTGGAGATTACAGTGGGTGGCCACCATACAGTGTTGGAGCCATCACAGAGTTTGGGTGCTACTAAGGGGTCAATATACTGTGTGGGTGGTACTATACAGGGGCATTATACTGTGTATAAGAAAGCATCATACTGTGTATAGGGGAGCTGTATGGGCCCCCCGCCCTTCATCGCAGGTTCATCTGTATCGGCTACATGCCGATACAGCTAACCGCATTGATGAGAGAAGGAGTGCTACCCTCCTCCCATCATCCCTCTGTCAGCGTGTGATGTCACCGAAGCTGACACTGACAGGAGTCACGATGACATCACTGTCTGGCACCCGCTATCCGAAAATAAGTGGGCGCTCAGAGCAGCGGAGGAACCGTGAAGATGAGAGGTGAGTATTTATTTATTGTTTTTTATGGGGGCTGTCTTATATACAGGGTCTGCCTATGGGGGTCTGCCTTATACTACAGGTTCTGCCTATGGGGGCTTCCTTATACTACAGAGTTTGACTATGGGGTGCTGCCTTATACTACAGAGTCTGCCTATGGGGTGCTGTCTTATACTACAGGATCTGTCTATGGGGTGATCTCTTATACTACAGGGTCTGCCTATGGGGTGCTGCCTTATACTACAGAGTCTGCCTATGGGGGCTGCCTTATACTACAGAGTCTGCCTATGGGGGTGCATTATACAATATAGAGTAGGCCTATGGAGAGTGCATAATACTATATGGAGGCTTATGGGGAGTGCATTATACTATATTGAGGACTATCTGGTGCATTATACTATATGGAGGCAATCTAGGAAGCCATCATACAGTGTGGAGATTACAGTGGGGGGGCCATCATACAGTGTTGGAGCCATCAAACAGTTTGGGTGCTACTAAGGGGTCAATATACTGTGTGGGTGGTACTATACAGGGGCATTATACTGTGTATAAGAAAGCATCATACTGTGTATAGAGGAGCTGTACGGGGGTGGAGAATAGGGACATTATTAAATGTAAAGTAAGCACTTATTGTTATAAGGGAACTCAGGTTACTGTGACTATCAAAGGGGCACACAGAGGGCATTATTACTTTCTAGGGGGCAAAATATGGGCTCTGTTTTCTAGGGCACTTGCACCCGGCATTACTATATTATAGAGGGATGCTTTAGAATTAAGAAGGCACACAGAACCACACAGCAGGGGCAATAATAGGGACACACACGGCATCGGCGACTCAGTATTGGGGTATCAGCAGGATGAGGAGTTTTTGCAGTTTGGGAATAGATGGTGATGGGGCTGGAATATGAGAAGTGAAATGTGTCTTTGTTGTATTCTCTGCAGCCGAGTCTTGGCTGGAAGAAATTGTCATGTCAGTCAGGGCCAGATGGAAAAGATGGAAAAATGACCGATTCCATCAGAAAGGACGTCAGTGTTAAGTCATTATCTGTAACTGTGCTGTAATCTCTTATATGTTCTGTGGGGCTGGTATCTACCACTGTACCACTGACCATATGGCGGTAATATCAATATTGGTCTTTATATGGAGATTATTTTCAGCAACATCGCTGTCATCTGCTGAGGTTCTCCTCCACTATTAGGGTGCGTCAGCCACTTGTAATCAGGGTAAACTGGTTAGAGGCCCACTGAGAAGTTCCCCCCCCTGAGCCAAAACCCTAGCCACGCCTCTGGTTGTTATAATATCTCCATATGATACTCAGTATTGAATGTGCTTTTCAAGATGACATAGTTACTAATGCTTCTTCACAGAAGCAAGATTTTGAACAATACATTGATAGCAAGCTAAATGCTCCCTTTTCTTTTGAGTCCAAGGCTTGAATAAAGAATTAAAATTTTGATTCATCTGAGCACAGAACAATTTTCAATTTTGCTTCAGTCTATTTTAAATTTAACAACAGAAAAAAGGATGTAGCTCACCAGTATAAATCTTTAGGCATCCGAGCTCTCAGTTGAAGCTACAAAGAGAGAAGAAACATCCAGTATCCTGGGAGACTTCAAAATGCAATCCAGCACATGTGAAAATAAAATTTCTTATTTATTGGTTAAAATTAGGGATGAGCAGACACGTGGATATTCAGGTATGTCGGGTTCAGCAAAACTAGAGTTAAAAGATTAGTTCGGTATACAAACTTGACCTCAAATCCAATAGTAATTCAATAGGAACTTGAACTTTAATGCTTTAAAATGGATATAAAATGGTCATAGTAGTAACTAGGGGGCTGCAAAAGGAGGCTAAATGGGGGTAAGAGCAGGACAATTGCCCTGCAAACAAATTTGGAATAGTGAAATGACTTAAAATAACAGAATACAAAAAGGAAAAAATTGCAATCTTGAACCAGGAGGCGGAGGTCCAAGTGGAGGAGGAGGTTTGAGGAGAAGGTGGAGGTCGCCATGAAGGTGGAAAAAGCGTAGGAGGAGGAGGTATCCAATACTCTTTTTGTGATTTTGGGGGGGGGTACTCTTAAATCAGGCAGTGTAACAATCTGTTGGCCACTCTCTTTCTTTACATAGAATTTGTAATACTCTGTACTTTTTTGGGATGAAAACAATGCAAAGAGCATCAAATAGGGAACGTGGACGTGTTGCTGGTGGTGGTATCGGTGCTACAGGGCAAGAGAGGCCATGGTCAATCTGTGCACGCTATGCGCCTAAATGAAGTACCTTTCTCTGGCAGGCGACAGGACATTATGTGTAATTTCATAGACCAGAGTACCACGGGATGAATGATGAGGCCAGAACACGTAATGGTGGTTTCAGATTGGCTCAGAGTGCCTTCAGTCACTTTGCTTTGTCTTCCAATCATGCACTTTGTCTTCCACCTATTCACTTTGCTTAGTCTTTCATGCTGAAAGTGCACATTTTGGATCTGCAGCCCCTAGGAATCTGTCTTCCACCTCACCCCCTTGCAAATCAGGCAAGCAGTCTGAGCATATCATAAAACAGAAACCCAGAAATATAAAATGTGTGGGCAGAACACCCAGCCATGGTGTAAGGCTCTCACACATTGAAAAAAGCAGAATCATTCCATAAGTATATGAGAAAAACTGGAGGGAGAGGAGTTAAACGAATGCATATAAAATATTTTATTACTTGCACAAAGATAACAATTATAATCAAAAGTCTGCATGTATAACAAAAACCTTAATTTGATCTCCTTGGCCTATCTCTAGCAATCATCACCTCATGTCCTTGTGTAATTCCTATTTAAATGTTGCCATTTTTTCTCAGTAATTCACTTGTAAATATCCTGATGAAGGGGCTTTTTGAGCTCTGAAAGCTTGCAAATGTAATTTCTCTGGTTAGCCAATAAAGGTATCACTCCTTGAATACTGCTCTCTATTTCTTGGGACAGTATTTACATCAATCAAAAGTGAGGTAATAAATATGTTACAGAAAGGATATACAAGTGAATTACCCAGTACAAGGTCCTTCAAACATACCCCAAAGATTTACCCATAAATGGAGTGTGGTACATGCATTAGCTACCTAACTTAAAGAACTTTGGCAACAGTGTGCCACAACATACAGTGTGTTCGTAAAGTCATGGTGCACTTTTGACGAGTCACTGGAAAGCAACAAAAAACTATAGAAATGTGAAATCTGCTCCAAATAAAAGAAAAACTCTCCCAGTTTCATAACTATTCAGTGCAGTTCGATGTGGGCTCCATTTGTTGCCCTACACACATCCAAACGATAGTGAAGTTCTTGCCACACACGGGTAAGGACGTCTGGTGTAACAGAGAGAAAAACATCTGTGATTCTCTGCTTTAAGTGATTAATGTCTTTGACACATTCAATGCACACATGTTGCTTCACATAACCCCAAAAGTAAAAGTCTAAGGGCATTAGATTCGGGGATCGTGGTGGCCATGGCTTGACAGAACCCCTGCCTATCCACCGCTGGGGGAATGTTCTATCCAGAAACTCACAAACAGTGGTGGTGTAGTGTGGAGGAGCGCCGTCCTGTTGAAAGATGACACCTTTTGGAAATTGTGGCACTGCATACAATTTGAACATGTTAAAATACGCGTTTGCCGTCACAGACTGCTCCGCGAAAAAAAATGGGCCTATCACGGGGTTTCTCCACCAAACTGCCAGTTTCCTTCAACTGCTTATCCCTATTCCTATGTGGTGGTGCTTCGTTATAAAAGCACCTATACTCACGTAGCACTTTGGTCACGGATTCGAATTTAGCGAGCCACAGAACACACTGAACTTTCCTCTGTACCGTCCACATCTCTACTGGCATGGAAAACCACACAGCTGGCTGTCACGGGGAGACTAGGTGGGCTAGAGCTAATAACCCGGGCCCCTGCAATTTCCCTCAGACTAGGGAAATCCTGACTGACCCTCTGCCTGGAGTTTACACTGATGGTGTGCATGTCCAGGCCTCAACCTCACCCTGTCTCCTGTTTCAACCCTAGGCTGAAACCTCCGCCCACCACCCAGTGAAGCGGTAATACACCAATACCCACAGTTAGCACAGACAAGGATAACGGAAAATATACACCACGCCGCAGTCACTCAGGAATACACTATAAATGTGCAGGGCAAAATAAATACAAATATAGGAAGGAGTAAATGAGACAAAGGAAAATACACCACCAGCAACGAATCTCCAACTAACAGCTCACCACTCCAGCCCGAGATAACAACGCACAAGACAGAAGCTTTAATCGGCGACGCCCAATGTTCAGGAGAACTATTTAAAGGCAATGGGCATGGCCCAGCTTCCAATCCAAGCATCAGGTAAATTAACCCCAGAACAGCTAGATAAAATCTAGCCGACGCCAATGAGCACATAGTGGTCAAAAGCGGAATTACCGCTGTCTGTCCAACGACCTGGTCTGAACAGCGTCCGACATGACACTGGCATAAGCTTGTGGTTGCATGATGTCACAGATATGGCAGTGTATTAATCAGAGTTCAGTTTATCAGGGGTTAATCTGACTGGGGCTCAGCAACAGCTTAAATGAGTTTGTGTTGTTTGATTGGTTCTTGTTATCTCTCCTCATGAACAGGTCTGATATGATTGGGCCAGAGAAAGGGCGCCAAAATATAAACTATAAATAGATCCTGTCACTGGTCAAAAGTGCACCATGACTTTATGGACACACTGTAGTAGGTACACAGGGACAAACCAATTACTGGAAAGGCGAGGCTTTCTCAAGGGGATATACACAATGATGCAGGAAGGAACTTAAGAACCCTTTGACATTGGTCACATGTGTATCAGAGGCAAAGGTCTGACTACTGTGCTTGCCAACATGGGTTTTGCCACCAAGTATTAAGTCTTGTTTGCCAGAGGGATCAAATACTTATTTCTCACTGCAAAATGCAAATAATTTATATAATTTATACAATGTGATTTTATGGATTTTATTTTTGATATTCTATCTCTCAATTTTAACATTAACCTACCCTTAAAATTATAGACTGTTCATGTCTGTGTCAGTCGGCAAACTTACAAAATCAGCAAGGGATCAAATACTTATTTCCCCCACTGTATATAGTAATTTCTGTAAGTGAATAATTATAAAATACATTAAAGGAAATGAACAATACATTTAAAAGCAGTCTGAGCATGCAGCAGTCAAATCTGTTTTTAGTGACTTTGCTGGCTGTGGTTCCATGGCCTACCACTTGACTCTAGCCAACAATTGTAAGAGACTGTGTGCACTGATGCCCAATCACTTGTTATGTTGGAGTAAGAGTAGGGGTGAGAGGCAGTGCAAATGGTTAGCGGACCACCAGCACATATCTGATGAAGATGATGAAACACAGATGCCAACTGCTGCAGCTTTCTGCTGTGTGTAGTAGTGATGATGAGTGAATTTGTTCGGAAAACGATCGCCAAACATAACTTCGGCAAGAATATGGCACATTCGGATTTGTGATCGGAAACACAAGCAAAATTTTAAAAAATCAGAAAAAATTGGTAACATTCGGTAAAAGTGAGGGAAAATATTTGCGTTGCCACAAAAGTATTTTCAGCACTTTAGGAACGATAATGGTAGTGTATCAGCATTTGGCATGTGTTTGATAAGGGGAGGGGGTTTGCAGAGCTCTGAGGCGCAGCATTCTTGTAAACAGTCTTTTTTTTCCCCTTTTCCCCTAACTTTATGTGTGCATATTGCAGCTAGCCAATCAGGGCACAAGAAACACCCACCATGTCCTGACACAACAGCTTGTGTCACTGGCTGCTGAAGTCATATGTCCCTCTCCATAGAAATAGCCAACATCTTGTTTTAGCACCATTTTGACACTGTAACAGTGCAGAGAGGCTGCTCCTGATGCTGGCACTGTTAGCAGCAAGATTTTATCTAGTTAGTTAGGCATTTGTATATCACTCAGATAGTGTAGCTAGCTAGTGTCCAGTGTGGCTGTAAAATTTACCTTCCAGTACTTTTTTGTCTTGGCCATTACTGAGGTCCACAAACAAAGCCAGCAGGGCACATGTCCTACAAGTGTGCTGTGCACTGCTTCTACTGTACTCTATGCTCAAGTATAGCATTCTAAATAATATTTTTCACTAGCTTAATGTGAAACAGCCTGCTGTATCCCACCTTGTCATTTAATGCTGTGGTGATATAAAGCTGTCTGCAGACCTAAGGCACATTAAAATAAAAATATAATTTTTTCTGTTGCTAAATGTGAATCAGTCTGTTGTATCCCACATTGTTATTTTGTGGTGGTGATTAGGGTTGAGCGAAATGGATCGGACATTTTCAAAAGTCGCCGACTTTCAGCAAAGTCGGGTTTCATGAAACCCGACCCGATCCCACTGTGGGATCGGCCATGCAGTCGGTGATCTTCGCGCCAAAGTCGCGTTTCATATGACGCTTTCCCCGCCATTTTTTCAGCCAATGAAGGAGTGTGGGCAGCCAGATGACATAGGTTCCGGCTTGCTTTGTGCGGCTTCACAGGGGGTAAAACCGCCATCTAAACGTTTGGGATATAGCGATTTGCACAGTGAAACACAAACTTTGCAGGGACGGAGGGGAGAGAGAGAGAGAGAGAAAATATCCATTGACCTGCACTGGGTTTCGTGTTTCGGTTGGCCCCCGACTTTTCACAATAATCGGCCGATTTCACACGATCCGACTTTCGAGACAGTCGGGTTTCACGAGACCCGACTCGATCCTAAAAAAGCAAAAGTCACTCAACCCTAGTGGTGATATAAACCTGTCTGCAGACCTAAGGCATATTATTCATTTTCTGTTGCTGAATATGATACAGTCTGCCATATCCCACATTGCCATGTTGTGGCGGTGATATGAACTTCTCTGCAGACCTAACACGCATTAAAAAAAATATTTATTTCTGTTGATGAATGTGATACAGCCCGCCGTCTCCCAAATTGTTATTTTGTGGTGGTGATATGAACCAGTCTGCAGACCTAAGGTGCATAAAAAAAAATGTATAACATTTTCTGTTGCTGAATGTGATGCAGCTTTCCATATCCCACATTGTCATCTTGTGGCGGTGATATGAACCGTCTGCAGACCTAATGTGCATTTAAAAAAAAACAATTTCTGTAGCTGTATGCAATACAGCTGCCATATCCCACATTGTCATTTTGTGGTGGTGATATCAACTTGTTTGCAGACCTAACATGCATTAAAAAATATATAATTTTTTCTGTTGCTGAATGTGATACAGCCAGCCGTATCCCACATACTCATGTTGTGGCGGTGATATGAAGCTGTCTGCAGACCTCAAGCATATTAACATATTTATTTTTTTCAGTTTTGAAATGTTATACAGCCCGCTATATCCAACCTTTTCATTTAGTGGCGTTGAAATTGTTCTGTGTACAGAGCTGTTGCACATTAAAATTAACTTTTTTTTTTTTTTTACAAACGTGATACAGCAGTCGAGATCTGAGTTTGAAATTGTTTCTAGCCTATCTTCTAGATTATGTTTATCCTTGGCATCCAATTTCTCAAGGGCATCATTTATGCCTAGATTGAGACTCGCATCTGTGACACCTTCTTTCTCCCTGGTAATTGGTGTTGGGTAAATGAGTAATCGTTGTAGACTGGATCCTGGATCTTGTACTTCCCATAGCCACCCTGTTGTTAATCCTGTTGTATGTTCTCATTCCCGCTGTTGTCATGCCTCTTTTCCTGATCATTTCAACTATTGACATGGCGGCCATCATTCTCCAGCAAACCTGCACCGTACCAGGAGAAACTGTAGGAAAGAGGAAGTTTCAACACCAAGGACAATCTTCTAGATTTTACAGGCCTAATCCACACTAAAAAAAGTTTTATTTTATGTTACTAAATGAATACTGAAGGGGAGATCTCAGTTTGAAATTGTTTTAAGCATCTAGACAATGTTAAACAGGCCTCACCGACAGACCCCCAAAAATTCTTCTGTTACTAACGTAATACAGTAGGGGACATCTCACTTAGAAATTGTTTGTAGCATCTAGTCAATGTTATACAGGCCTCATCGACAGGTCCAAAAACATTCTTCTGTTACTAATGTCATACAGTAAGGGACCTGTCACTTTGAAATTGTTTGGAACATGTAGTCATTGTTGTACAGGCCTTATCGACAGGCCCCCCCAAAATTCTCCTGTTACTAATGTCATACAGTATGGGACATGTCACTTTTAAATTATTTGGAGCATGTAGTCAATGTTATACAGGCCTCATCAACAGCCCCTACCCCAAATTCTTCTGTTACTAACATCATACAGTAGGAGAAATGTCACTTTGAAATTGTTTGTAGCATGTACTCAATGTTATACAGGCCTCATCGACAGGTCTATAAAAATTCTTCTGTTACTAACATCATACAGTAGGGGACATCTCACTTTGGAATTGTTTGTAGCATCTAGTCAATGTTATATAGGCCTCATCGACAGGCCCCCCAAAAATTATTCTGTTACTAACGTACTACAGTAGGGAACATTTCACTTTGAGATTGTTTGTAGCATCTAGTCAATGATATACAGGCCTCATCCACACCAAAAAAAAATCTGTTGCTAATGTCATACAGTAGGGGACATCTGACTTTGAAATTCTTTGGAGCAGATCTTCTTTGTCATACAGGACTCACCTCAATTTTGGGCTGCTGAAATTCAGCCGTGTGCAGAGGATGTGCAGAGTAAAAAATCTATTTTTAGTTGCTAATAGTGTGCTCATAGCACACTATCTGAGTAACATGACTGGAAAAAAGCAAAGTCGTGGAGAGGCTTGGTGTTTGAGGTCTATGTGGGGTAAGTGTTAATGTTTCTGAAAGCACTACTGAACCACTAATGTGACATCCTATCCAAAGACAAATGACAATTTCTGTTACTGGATGTTGTAGTTTTTAGTGTACTGCATTGTTCTTGCGTAATTGCTGTCTCTGATATCTTTAGTGGGGCTTATGTGCCTGCTATTGCTGCTGCTACTGGAGATGTTATTACTAATTTGTGGAAATGTGAACATTCCTGGTTGGGTGTGCATCTGCTAGGTTGGGTGTAGTGTATGACCTGTCGGTCCCTATTATACCATTTCTACTGTGGTAAAATGGATGCCACTTTGTTAGTGTCTGACACCAAATTTTGGAAAAGTGAACACGCTTGGTTGGGTGTCCATCTGCTGGGTTTGGTGTAGTGGAAGACCTATCGGTCCCTATTACACTATTTCTATTGTGGTGAAATTGATGCCACTTTGTTGGTGTGTGCAAATACATTTTTGTAAATGTGTAGATTCCGCTTTGGGTCTCCTTCATGTAGCAGTAGTCCTCCGATACCAGCACTCCTCCACTGTCTTTGAGCCATGTTACTACCCTTACATTTTTCTGACAATAGTAACCTACTAAATTGATATGTGTGCCACCTGAGTGTGGCTGAGCATCACTTTAAATTTTGTTTTTTTTTATAACTTATATAGCGCCAATAAATCAACATTCGCTTTACAGACATTACTGGCATTGTCATCATTGGGATTTAAATCTAAATTTAATATATGTATGTCTCTAGTGTGGGTACAAAAATAATTACTGGGATTAAACCCTTGCAAACACAGGTAGAACATACAAGCCCTTTGCAGATGCTGTCCTTGGTGGGGTTGTAACACAGGACTGCAGCTCTGCAAGACTGCTAATGTTTTTGCATTGACAATTGAGCGTTTCTGTGATTGGAAGGCTATCACTGCAATTCAAACTGTGTGCCTCACTGTTGTGTTGAGGAAAACCACTGTCAGTATATTGTCTTCCAGCATGTTTTGATACTGCAGCATATGCATGTCCCTTTCTAGGGGAAGAAGCAACAGGTAAAATTTACTTTTGTATTGTGGATAGAACATACTGGCAACCCAGTCGTCAGCACTATTTGGAATCATAATTATACGGATAACAATCATGTTGCAGATAGTGCTGCAAGAAGGTGCTCACGGTCAGTCTCTTTCATGTGGTCCATCTCCACAGTTTGTTGGTGGTGGTAGAACACTCAAGCTTTCTTCCTTCATCCCCTCCTGACAACCACGGACAACATAGAGGGAACCATTATTGTCTTCATCTCCAACTGTTGCACGTGCATCACCTCTTCCTTCTCGTCCTTTTCATGGTCCTTCTTCATTTGTTCCTCCCACGGCAAATGTCTGTGAGATGACAAACCTGAACTTATAGATATTGTTAACCCTAATGGTATTGCTTCCTCCTCTTCTTCCAGGACCACCACCACCTGCTCACCCACACTATTTAAAGTGTGCTCCAGCATGTGGGTGAGGGATCGGTGTAGGCCTCCTTTGCTGGTAGCCCTGATACCACATGCAACAACTCTACCTGCTTTCATGCTGAGCCACACTCAGGTGGCACAAATATCAGTTTTGCAGACTAATTTTGTCAGAAAAATTGAAGGATAGTAACATGGATAGCTGACTTCAAGGAAGTAGAGGCATGACGGTCTTGGAAGCCTTCTGCTACAGGCAACACGCATGAAGGAAACGCAACCTGGAGTCTACACATTTACAAAAATTAGTGGCAGACACCAACAAAGTGGCATCAATTGCAATAGTGTAGAACTAGTATAGCGGGGACCGACACCTCCTCCACTACAGCCAGCCCAGCAGATGGAGACTATAACAGGCAAGGTGGTGAAATCACTGTACCGTATCCCTCTGAAATCCTGAAAGGGGCCTAACTAGGTGGCCTACCAAATCCCTACTCGGACAAGTGGCAGCAGACAAAAACTGCGACCCAAGGAGGGACAAAGAGGTGGCACTTGGTGCCATGGCTAACATACAGAAGGTGGCAGTTAACCCCCTACTGTGGGTAAGCTGCTACGGACCAAAGGAGGGATGAAAACTGCAGGCAGGCACTGTAGGGACTCTGGAACCTCGGGTGCAGATGGGACCAGCTGATAAACAGAAAAGCACTGGTAGGTGCAGACTGGACTGAGTGTTAGACAGATGGGCACTGGCATGTGCGATCTGGACCGGCTGATGGACAGAAGAGTACTGACAGGTATGAGCTGAGGAAGCTGACAACTAGCGAGCATGCAAGGCAAACTTTCAACGTAGCTCACGCACCTCCTTATTGAAGGAGAAGCGTTAAATAGAAGGTGTCACCCAGCTATGGGTTTGGAATACCTTAGATTGATGTGGGCGGTCCTTTTAGGAGGGAGGGAGCACGCGTGTGTGACCTCTAAGCATAGTTCCCGGTCCTACAACTGAACCTTGGTGGACACCGTCTTACTGTGCCGTCAATTGAAAGCTATAAATGCTGTCCCAGACCCGGATACCTCATACCTCACTGATTGCTGCAGTACCATGCTAAAATTTGTACTGTGGGTGAATTGAGGCCATACCTCATTAGCGTTAACTGGTTCCCTTTCCACACCAATGAACTCAGACCCCTTCCCCCACAGATCCCTAAATAAACAAAATTCCCAGCCTATAATAATAAGGTGCAACAAGTCCTGAATGACGCCGACCTCGTGGGACTCAGTACCGTGGGCCATTTCAATGTCCACTCTGGCTATAGGGTAGTCCTTAGCATCACTGTGAATGCACCAAATGGCGACTCTTTTCGTTACCTTCCACCTGTTCACCTTAACGGGACACGCTTGAGGCCCATCGCTGGGTGGACAGTTCACAATGCAGGCCGGACACGCGTAATATAAACAGCGGCATCCTATGCTACAGTCCATCTGTTCTGGGGACAGGTGACAATTGGTGGCTATATGGCCTGGGCAAGATGTGTGACACACAAGCAGCCATGTCTACTTCTGTAACAGCAGACAGGCTCTCAGTCACTCCAACTATCATGGGTTAACAATTGTAGATTCTGCGAACGGATGTGATTATTGTTATTCTGTAATGTCCTTTATTGTCTGTACAAGTCCCCTCTAAAATGTAAAGCGCTGCAGAATATGTTGACGCCACAGAAATAAAATATTATTATTAGTCCTCATTTTAGCACATTGAGATTCCCACTCTAAGGCACGTTGATCACGCTTGTGCTGGTTTATGCATGTAGTTGTCAAATTATTGCAATTTTTGTCTCTACTGAGTTTTTCTTTGCAAATTTGACAGCTAACGTGTGTTGGGTCCTCATTTGCAGGCTCAAAAAATGCCCAGGCTAGGCAACCCTTGCCACCCCTGTGAACTGCACACTCGTTAATCATCCCCTCCCTTGTGTATGACTGCTTGTGTAAGGTGGATATTTGTTATCTAGCGCCCAACAGAGCCATCAATACTAAACACATGATACAGCGTCAATTGCTGTGACCGCCAGTGCGGCGCCGTGCGCTATTAGAGCGCTTTCCTATCCCAAGTCTGGGTGGTTAGTGGCGTCCGCCAAAGTGGCACAGCATGCACTCTTGTGCATTTAAATTATATTTTCAGCTCTGACACCCCAGTTGCGGTGTCGAGCACAAGTGGTCTGAACATACTCTAATCCTGTGTCTTGGGATAGAGTCTTGAGACTCATTGCTTGCGCTCTTGGTGTGGTACCGCTGCCCTGTGATGCAACAGGGTTGATTCCTTCACACAGGGTGAAGTTAACCCATGTGTGTGTCCACATTGTACCACCATATAGTCCATCATTACTCAGCAGCAGGTTCCATCTCTGCACGGTGGACCCCAGGCTGCGAACGCACCTTATACCATCTCTCTTATAATTTGGTGCGTTCCGCTAGCCCTAACACTGATTAAACACATCTTCATCACTAACCCCTGTGTTTGATGTCAGCTGACATCAGCCCCAACTACCATTGCCCCAATTGGCCCCACACCAGGTTAATCAGAAGAAGCAGTACAAAGCGCCAGAATTGGAAAATTTAATGGATGCACCAATTTTGGGGTGGCAGTGGGCTGGTATTTTTTGGCTGGGAAGGGACCAATATCCATGGACTTTCCCAGCCTGATAATATCAGCCCCCAGTGGTCTGCTTTACCTTGGCTGGGTATCAAAAATAGGGTACCCAATTCAGTTTTAAAAATGATTTATTTATTAATGATGTTAATAAATATAAATAAATGAAGAAACAATGTGGGGTCCCCCATTTTTTATAGCCAGCCAAGGTAAAGCAGACAGCTGGGGGCTGATATTTTCAGGCTGGGAAGGTCCCTGGACATTGGCCCCTTTCCACCCTAAAAATGCAAGCCCGCGGATGCCTCAGAATTGTCACATGCACTAGATCTGCCAATTCTGGCACTTTGTCTGGCTCTTCCGATTGCCCTTTGTGGTGCCAATTAGGGTAATATCTTTTAAGGTTGATGTCAGCTGTGTAATGTTAGCTGGCTCAAACCCTGGGGGTTAGAAATGGAGAAGTGTCTATTAGACACCCCCATTATTAACCCAGTAATTTAAAAAAACACACACAGAAGAATAACACTTAATTTAATCAAAGACTCCTCCACATTATCCCTTATTCATCAATTTATTATCAAAATGTTCCCATGAAGCTCCTCTGATGTAGTCCACGTTCTATAATGTCTCCGGCATCTGTACTGACGACAACTCTCATCAGAGCCACCGGGTTTTGCTGAGCACAGCGTTGAGCCAGTTGCTCTGATGAGAGTTGCCGTCACTATCCAGAGCCTGAGAAAAGCTGTACTTTACTGTACTTCTAGAGTCTTAAATGTTCCCCTGACAGCTAAATGCAATGGAATTAACACTATTCGGCAGATTTGGCTTTCAGTACTGTCTATTTTAGATCCTGCACAATTCTTCAACTTCCACTATGAACAGAGGCCACAAGAAATATGAGAACAGAGCAACAAATATGAGAACAGACCATAACATGCTGTTGGCTCAGTATGTACAGTAGCATACATAGACAAAGGAGTAAATAAAGGGGTTTATGTTTTCAAAATGTAATAACCCTCTGATAAGTTGTCTAAGTAATTTGACAGTTTCAGCAGTGCCTGTGGCTAAATTTGATTTATTTGTTGGCAGAATGCAGTTGCTTGTAATACATGAGCCTCCTGCTTATAAATCTACAAGCAAAAGAAGAAACCTTATTTGACCCTTTGATAAATCAGATGGAGAACATACTTTCCGTTCTGCACAGCGTTTGGTTCTTATAAACACAGAGTAATAATAATTTAAAGGGAACCTTTATGTTGTACATGCAGTCCTATACATGGACATCATGGTGTAGAGATGGAGAAGCTGAGCAGAATGATATTAAGGCTTGTGGGAAAAGATTTATTATAACTTGTATTTTATTCACTGAAATCCCTGGTGTTTGTAATCATTTGAGTCCAGTGGGCAGTCCTACTAATGATTGACAGCTATCTCTGCATGCACAGTCATATTGGAAAGACTGTCAATCACTGAATCGGACCGCCCACTGGACTCATACGCTTACAAACACCAGTGATTTCAACGAATAATGTGCATGTTTTACTGAAAATTTCCCCATAGTAATGTATATGGATCTGATTGGCTCCTCCTGCTCTATAACGTCCTACCTGCAGATCAGATAACAATTTTAACATGACAGGTTCCCTTTAAAGCAGAAATTGTAGAATAAACCCAAAGCATTTTGTAACAAGATTAAAGGATTCTAAGTAAAGCTACAGCTGACAACTATCCAAAGATATTTATGCCAAATGTGGACTTTTGAGTCTATTTTAAAAATGTCCATGTGCCAAGCATATTGTTGTGGTTTTTATATTGTCATTATTTAGAAAGCCGAAAATGTGCAATATGTCTGACTGTCATGGCTGAAATAAAAGCTATGTACAAGCACCAATAAACTTGTTCAGCTCCAAAGCACAGCCAAATCAGGTTTCACACTTTGCACTGACGAGGGGCAATACCCCGAAACACAGTGTCTGCAAATTGAGATTCTCGTTGGCTTTTATCTTAAGTCATGTGACAAAGCTCGTTAAAATGTCGACATTGACTGTTAGGATTGCTACTTCTAATACGTGACACTAGAGTTCTAGTCCTCTTCCTCTCTGAAGAGACAAAAAGCATGACTATGAGCATTGATGCTTGCAATAGTGAGAGAAGGATTGTCTGGTCTTCAAATATTTAGTAGGACACGCAAATGAGTTACCCTGGAATTTTGGAAATTCACTATTAATTCTTTGCGACACTGTAGCAGTAAATCCTAATAAGAAAATATTGAAAACTTAGCAATCCTTAAAGTTCTGCTAGTTATAGTCTTAAAATGAAAGGTACATAAAATATATTCTGCATTGTGCTTTAATAGATTTTGATTCAGTTCCATATATTTTTCATTAATTTCTAGCTTCTGGACAACATTGATAAATGTAAGCAATCTCTCTTTGATCTTTTGCTAAGTATAGAGTCACTCTAAATATTGTTGCTCTTACTTATCCATGCATCTATTAATAACATCATGGGTATGGTCTTGCTAACATTGCAGGAAAGTGATTCTTCTAATGTACGATAGCATCATATAACTGGAGCTTAAGTACTTTTCATTTACCATGTACGGATATAGTACTACAGCCAGCGATGATAAAGAACAGAGAAGACATATAAACGTTGCCTTTCCCAAAAGCTATGGATATAATCCAGATTCAGAGCTTTTGTTGTATCTGTATTCATCAAGTCAAACAAGTAGAAACAAAGAGCCCAAATAGTTGTATTGTAAACTGAGGAAGGAAAATAAACACTGTGGTCTCTTGCACTATAGTAGATCAGGATGTTAAGAAAGTGGCATGCCTTAACAAGTCTTTATCAGGACATACCATTGTATTGCATGTTTAAAACAATATTATATAAGTATACACAGTATATATATGCATATAGAATAGACACTATATACTTATACCATATTCATAAATAAATATTTAGATATATAGAGAGAGACAGAGAGAGTTTTATAATTAATATCTCATTGAACACAAGAACAATTTCCAAATTTCGACTAGACTGAGTTTCATCGAACTTTTTTTTTAAACCATAAGGTAAAAATTATAACTTTCATTACAATATGTTCATTTAGCTCAAATTAGTTGATGCAAAAATGAATATACTTCACATCAAAAATAACTACACAGATAGTATTCAGCATGACCTCAATAATTTTTAAAGGCAGCACCAAGTCTTCTAGGCATGAAGTGAACGAGTTGTGTTGCAAAACTGCAACATCTATCTTTTTGCATTATTAAAGAGCAACCTCTTTTGGAGCCTAGATGCTGGATGGAAATAAACACCGTGTGCACTGCTATAATCCGGTGCAGAGACTAGGTACCCAAACCTTATAGTAAACTGTAAAAAAGTCTCGCACTCAACTTAAGTATTATTGATTTGTAGATTTATTGGTACTAAAGGTAGCACTGGAAACGTTTCAGCCCTTATCGGGCTTTCATCAGTCACTACAATATTCAAAAAAGAAGAATATAATATAATACAGTGTGCAAAAAATTAAAACAAAAGTATATACAATTTTTAACAAAATATAGTAGTAGCCAAGGTTGTAGAATCATTCTAGACATTATATTGCAATGAAAGCACGCATAATATTCTCGCTCGATGTGTTTTATGATTAACCATTATTCAAGATACAAAAGAAACACATACCGTGCTGTGCCTTTTAATGTGTGTCGATAATACCTTTAATTAGGATACAGGTCGTGCGTGATGCCTAATATGGCATAAGAAGAGAACAGAAACTTATAGTTATGTATAGAAGACTTAGATAGTGGGACTCAGATCAACCGAGTGATACTCACAGTGGGTGACCGCTTCAAAAATAGAAGTGGAGTAATTTGATAAGCAGAATGCGTAAAGACTGTGGAATAATTGTGACAGGGGAGAAAGAGGGGGGTAAATGTGAGCGTATACTGTATAATGTCACAGGTCCGAAATGTGATGTTGATCCCTTCTATATATTTACCTTAAAAAGGCATGTGTAAGGGTAGAGGTAACCACCTCAAAACGGCCAGCACTGAAACAGGGGCTGAAGGGAATATAATATCAGAGCTTATCAGCGCATATAGATCTAACTACATACCCGCTAGCGGGCGTATCGTACAATACCTGGAGGGAAGCAGCTCAGATGCGTGTGATGTCCTCTCAGACGCGGTGTCCGCATACACATCTCAGACAAGCGGTGGACACCGCGTCTGAGAGGACATCACACGCATCTGAGCGGCTTCCCTCCAGGTATTGTACGATACGCCCGCTACCGGGTATGTAGTTAGATCTATATGCGCTGATAAGCTCTGATATTATATTCCCTTCAGCCCCTGTTTCAGTGCTGGCCGTTTTGAGGTGGTTACCTCTAGCCTTACACATGCCTTTTTAAGGCAAATATATAGAAGGGATCAACTTCACATTTCGGACCTGTGACATTATACAGTATACGCTCACATTTACCCCCCTCTTTCTCCCCTGTCACAATTATTCCACAGTCTTTACTAGTGTTGAGCATTCCGATACTGCAAGTATCGGGTATCGGCCGATACTTGCGGTATCGGAATTCCGATACCGAGATCCGATACTTTTGTGGTATCGGGAATCGGAATCGGAAGTTCCCAGTGTATGGTTCCCAGGGTCTGAAGGAGAGGAAACTCTCCTTCAGCACTGGGATCCATATCCATGTAAAAAATAAAGAATTAAAATAAAAAATAGGGATATACTCACCCTCTGATGCGCCCTGGTAGTAACCGGCAGCCTGCTTTGCTTAAAATGAGCGCGTTCAGCACCTTCCATGACGTCACGGCTTCTGATTGTTCATGTGCCGCTCGTGTGACCGCCACGCGACCAATCACAAGCCGTGACGTCATTCTCAGGTCCTAAATTCCTCATTCTAGGAATTTAGTCCCTGAGAATGACGTCACGGCTTGTGATTGGTCGCCTGGCGGTCACATGAGCGGCACGCGACCAATCAGAAGCCGTGACGTCATGGAAGGTACTGAACGCGCTCATTTTAAGCAAAGAAGGCTGCCGGTTAACAGCGGTGAGGTGCAGGGGCCTCCGGAGAGGTGAGTATATCAATATTTTTTATTTTAATTCTTTATTTTATACATTAATATGGATCCCAGGGCCTGAAGGAGAGTTTCCTCTCCTTCAGACCCTGGGAACCATCAGGATACCTTCCAATACTTGGTGTCCCATTGACTTGTATTGGTATCGGGTATCGGTATCGGCGATATCCGATACTTTTCGGGTATCGGCCGATACTATCTGATACCGATACTTTCAAGTATCGGACGGTATCGCTCAACACTAGTCTTTACGCATTCTGCTTATCAAATTACTCCACTTCTATTTTTGAAGCGGTCACCCACTGTGAGTATTATTTGGTTGATCTGAGTCCCACTATCTAAGTCTTCTATACATAACTATAAATTTCTGTTCTCTTCTTATGCCATATTAGGCATCACGCACGACCTGTATCCTAATTAAAGGTATTATCGACACACATTAAAAGGCACAGCACGGTATGTGTTTCTTTTGTATCTTGAATAATGGTTAATCATAAAACACATCGAGCGAGAATATTATGCGTGCTTTCACTGCAATATAATGTCTAGAATGATTCTACAACCTTGGCTACTACTATATTTTGTGAAAAATTGTATATACTTTTGTTTTAATTTTTTGTTTGTACACTGTATTATATTATATTCTTCTTTTTTGAATGTTGTAGTGACTGATGAAAGCCCGATAAGGGCTGAAACGTTTCCAGTGCTACCTTTAGTACCAATAAATCTACAAATCAATAATACTTAAGTTGAGTGCGAGACTTTTTTACAGTTTAGATGCTGGATGGAGTCTTGCAGTCTTCAGACTTTCCCATTTGTGTTCCTTTGAGTTCAGATCAGGAGCCATACTTGACCACAAGTGTACAGAATGATTGTAGCATCTTCTCTTTAAATATAGAGCAGAACATCTGTGAATTCATAATACCATCAATACCACTTTACTGAAACTGCCCTCACTAAAGTCTCTAATGATTTACTAACATCTAAATTTAATGGTCACTACTCCATGCTAATTCTCTTGGATCTCTCTGCAGCATTCGACACTGTGGACCATCAGCTCCTCCTCACTATGTTACACCTCCATCGGCCTCAAGGACACCGTTCTCTCTTGGTTCTCCTCCTATCTCTGTGACCGCTCCTTCACTGTATCTTTTGCTGGTTCCTTCTCCTCTCACCTTCCCCTTACTGTTGGGGCTCCTCAAGGATCAGTCCTAGGCCCCCTCCTCTTCTCTTTGTATACTGCCCCATTGGACAAACAATCAGTAGATTTGGGTTCCAGTACCATCTCTATGCTGATGACACCCAATTATACACTTCTGCTTCTGATACCATGCCTGCCATTCTAGAAAACACCAATAATTGTCTTACCGCAGTCTCCAACATCATGTCCTCCCTCTATCTGAAATTGAATCTGTCAAAAACTGAACTCCTCGTGTTTTCTCCTTCTACTAAACTACCTTTGCCTGACATTGCCATCTCCGTGTGTGGTTTCACCATCACTCCCAAGCAACATGCCAGCTGCCTTGGGGTCATACTTGATTCCGAGCTTTCATTCACCCCAACGTCCGCTCCCTGGCTCGCTCTTCTTATCTGCACCTCAAAAACATTTCTAGAATCCACCCTTTTCTTACTTTCGACTCTGCAAAAACTCTTACTGTTTCACTCATTCATTCTCGTCTGGACTATTGTAACTCTCTACTAATCAGCCTCCCTCTTACCAAACTCTCCCCTCTCCAATCTGTCTTGAATGCTGCAGCCAGGATCATATTCCTCACCAATTGTTATACTGATGCCTCTACCTTGTGCCAGTCATTATACTGGTTACCCATCCACTCCGGAATCCAGTACAAAACTATTACTCTCATCCACAAAGCTCTCCATGGCTGAGCACCACCCTACATCTCCTCCCTGGTCTCAGCCTGCCACCCTACCCGTGCCCACCGTTCTGCTAATGACCTGAGGTTAACATTCTCATTAATCGGAACCTCCCACTCCCGTCTCCAAGACTTTTCACTTGCTGTGCCAATTCTTTGGAATGCACTTTCCAGGTTAATACAATTAATCCCCAATCCCCACAGCTTTAAGCGTGCCCTAAAAATGCATTTGTTCAGACTCGCCTACCTCCTCAATGCATTAACCTAACTATCCCTGTGTGGCCCATTCAAAAAGCTTCAACCATAAACAGGTTCCTCGCATCATGTTCTCATACACTTTATGCATTTAATATCCCTCTGTGTCTGTACTGTTACATACTTAGGCTGTTAACTGGTTCATGCAGCTTTATATGAACACCTGATTCTTACACTATGGCTGGTCCAAACAACGAAAGCAATTGTTACCATCCATGTCTCGTGTCTCCCCTTTTTCCTCATAGTTTGTAAGCTTACGAGCAGGGTCCTCATTCCTCTTGGTATCTGTTTTGATCTGTGTTTATTGTTATGCTGTAATGTCTATTGTCTGTACAAATCCCCTTTATAATTTTAAAGCACTGCGGAATATGTTGGCGCTATATAAATAAAATTATTATTATTATTATTATTATTATTATTAAATGTAGTTCTGCGACACCAGCAGCTCTCATGCAGCCCCACATAAGGACACTACCATCGCTATGTCTCACAGTACATGCATTTTTCTGTGTACTGCTCACTTTAATGACATGAGTCACACGACTCTAGGGTTTTGGTTCAAGGAGGGTGAACCTTCTAAATGGGCCTTTAACCTGTTTGTTGGGCTCTCCATGCATATGTTGTGACTGTCACACAGCTGCGACACATGCAGCTGCGGAGCCAAACAGCTGACCAGCCAGAACGATCCAGGAAGCTGGATTCCCGCTGCAGCTTCTTTGATAAGCGCTATAGCTTGCCGAATAATCCCTGACCCTATCAAATTCGCTCATCTCTAATTACAGCATAGTTATAGATGGTGACGTACAGAGGACGTTCTTTCTGATGGAATTGTTCACTTTTCCCGTCTTTTCGATCTGGCTCAGACCGACATGACAACTTCTTCCAACCAAGACTTTGCTGCAGAGAATACAACAAAGACACATTTCATGTCTCATATTTTCAGCACTGCTCCAATGGGACTATTCCCAACCTGCACAAACTCCATGTCCTGCTAATACCCCAATGCTGAGCCGCTGATGCCTTATGTGTCCCTATTACTGCACATACTGTGTGGTTATCTGTGCCCTCTAGATTCTAACGCAACCCTCTACAATATAGTAATGCCAGGTGCAAGTGCCCTAGAAAACAGTGCTCACATTTTGTCCCATAGAAAGTAATAGGGCCCTGTGTCCCCCTTTGACAGTCACAGTAACCTGAGTTCCCCTAAAACAATAAGTGCCTACTTAACATTTAATAATGTCCCAAGTCTCCCCCCTGTACAGCTCCCCTATACACAGTATGATGCTCTTATACACAGTATAATGACCCCTCACTGTCCATATACTGTCCTCTTAGTATCCCCCAAACTGTTTGATGACTCCAACACTGTATGATGGCCCCGTCACCGTAATCTTCACACTGTATGATAGCCCCCTAGATACCCTTTATATAGTATAATGCACCAGTTATTCCTCATTATAGTACAAGGCACTCCCCATAGGCCCCCATATTGTAAAATGCACTCCCCATAGGTAGGCTCTATATAGTATAATACATCCCCTGGAAATTGTAGGCGGTGTTTTTTGTGCATTGGCTCTAGGAGAGGCTGCCTTCCTGGACAACACTCATACATGCCATTCCTCTGCAGTGTATGCTGTATTGTGTCATGAGAAAAACTCACCCCAGTTTGGCATTCTACTTCTTTAGTTAACTGACGGCCCCCTCGAAGAAGCCAGTGCAAAACGCGCGTAGGGGCTGGCAGTCTGCTGACACACTGTGACCAACATGGGTGAGGATCAATATTTAACTAGCCAACTTACTAGATGCTCTTAAAGGAGTATACACATTAAACTTTATGGTCTATTCGTTTAAAAAACTTGATTCCTCTAGTCGGACTTTTAGTTTTTCCCAGTGTGGTCTTCTGGACCTTTTTACCTGTGTCCTTCATGCTTTAGATTCCCATTTGAACCTCATGTGTGTCTATTTTGTATTTTCAATACTATTTTACTTGATATTGATATTAAAATAAATGAGTTACTTTATCTACTTTAAAGACAGTTCTCATGGCTTCAATTTTTCGAATTTTGTATAATCTTTAGCTAAGTGCAGTGATTTTCACAGTGTCCTTATATGGACATTCCATTCAAACAGTTTAAAAGTAACCCTTTCCAGTGATGAGACTAACCCCAATCTAATGAAAATTAAATGAAACTTTGATAACTTTTTGTTACCAGAATACCTTTTTACTTTCGTAATCGTATACTTTTAGACTCTTGCTAATGTGTCATATGGAAAGATTGCAAACATACTAGTGAAAAATACACTTAAAGTATATTAAGCTCTGACATGTTTCATATACAATAAGATACAGTGCACTGTGCTTCTGGATAAACCAGATCACTATTACTGTCAGTTATCTTCATTAAGTATCGCTATCAGTGTGAAGCATTGACGGGAATTGTATAACATGAACCACTGTAAACTTGGTGAAACTTCCTGTCTTCTTCATTTTCTGTCCAGCAAATCATTTTACCTTATAATCCCTCTGGCAATCCTTTCTATTTGCTTTGAAACTGTGGTAACAGTAAAGGTAATGTGCTTTGCAGAATTTGACTATTATACATTATATATAAAACAGGCATTTGTCTTACTACCTTTTTGATTTAAGGCAAGAATGGGCAGACTTGTATAACAACTTAGGAAGCTATAATCAATAACATCACTTTTTCTTTCATTTACACTTTACACAACCTTTTTGTTGGAAGAGACAATAAACTAATCCCCAGACAGTTATTTCATCTGAAGCACCAGCAAAAGAAATAAAAATAGCGTTGACCGAAAAAGATTTGCATGACCTTCTCCAGCAGCCACATCGCTAATCATGGCTGCAGAACCAAAACCCTGCGAACCTTCTCCTGTCTGCTAACATCACCAGCACCTATTCTGATTAATATGCCAATCAAGATGTCATGCCAACATTGTGTCACAACTGTTAATTAGAAGAGAAGCTAGGGTAGTTGGCAGGTAGGAAAAGGTTTGCAGGGCGCTGGCCATGGACTACCAAGAAGGTCACTGGACCATGATCCTGCAAATCTTTTTGCTCAACTGTAGATATAGAACATGACCCAGTTTCCATGAAAGTCAATAAGTTTTGTAACCTGCTTATAGTCTAGAAATATGCATTTATTTCTATTTTCTCTAAGTCCTCATCTGGACAGGAAACTGAAACCAATGTTCTCCAGGATTTATTTAAAGGGGGAATGTCCCTCAGTTACTGTTTCCTGTTCATGGCCAGATTAGCAGGAACTTTTGTTTTTCTATGATCTCTCCTAGAGCTGTAGGAGCTAAATCCCTGAGATTTCCTATGGACTGAGGTTACCAGAGCTGAAGTAGATGCCATGCTATGATACTTGGGGTTTCCTTTGGTTTGCAAGCCACTATTTTCAATAACTTTTCACCTTTATGGCCTCTTAGTGTTTAGTGGTTGATGGGACATACAGGGAATTTGTGCAGAGCATGTGTGCACACAGATTTTGTGTAGACATATAGTACTCTGACACGCATATGTGGGAGTGCAAACGCTACTGCTCCTTTAAAAAGGAAACAATATGGCTTTTGCTAGCTTTCTTTGCACCAGATGCTGGATAATTGAATACTGTCCACATTGATTCTTCTTCAATTCTGAAGAATTTAGGGAAACTTCTCTTTTAGGCCAAAATATTGAACCCTCATGGAGGGTTTTGTTTACATGTTTCAGGAAGCTCTCCCTCTCTCCCTTCATGGATTCTTCTAGTCAGAGAAGTTTTGTCATCTCAGGCACTGATCCTACATCCAGAGATAAGGAACTTCCATCTCACAGCATACAACTTGAAATGAAAAGTCTAATCATTTCTCCTCTTCTAGCCAGAAGACAGCAAGTGTTACTTCAAATATGTATCTAAAAATTTAGAATGCTTTCTAAAATAATGGACCAGATTTTCCTGCTATACTTGATTTGTTACAGGAGGATCTAGATATAATAATAATGCTATTAAATTAAATTTAGTTACGAGGCATGAAAAATGTATATTTATCGAGCATGAGCTTTCCTTGTGCGCCTATGTTCTCGGAATGTTCTACAACCTCCCCTCCATACACCAATTTTCTTGAAGATAGGATTAAATGAAGCCAGGCCCTGCATTTAGTCTAAAGGTAGTCTCCATTTTCCACAGATCTCCAGACATAGTATTGCCCTGCCTATGTCAATCCCTAAAAACCCTAAAGTGAAAAAATAAATTTTCTAGATGTTAGTAAAATTTTATCTTTGCTAAAAAAAAACTAGGAAAATTAACTTTAGGTTACTAAAGATTGGAGAAAATATTTTCAGCTTTTCTCCAGTTTCAGGTAAACAGAAAAAAGGATAAGATCTCCAGCAGGACAACTGCAGATTGATTGGGGGTGCTATTTGTTTAGTTTGTTCCTCACAAAGGGGTAATCCCTTCAAGTTTTTCTGCCCACACTACCACAACAATGACCACATCCTGGTCTCAGAATGCAGAATCTACAATTTATCAGATATGTAGATTTGCCACTTGGAGTTCTCCAAATATATTTTTTAGACATTATAGGCTGGACCTTTCTTTGCTGAGCAACTGAACTTTGGACAAAAGGTCTCCAAGCTGTAGTCACATCCTAGTTAAATTATCTAGTTTATTATCTCACTAATGTTGTCATGGGTATAAAAGAAATATTATTATGACACTTATGGGTAATTGATTACCCATCAGCACATAATAGCACTGCTTAATTCCTTCCCATATATAAAAAAAATCCCCTTTATATTCAATGGTCAGCATAAATGAGTACACCTCAGCAGACTTGTCAGAAAACTTTCCTTTCAGAATCAACATTTTCTGTGGGATATCATGCTACAAAATACTCCCACAAATGTGGACCATTGATTGCAAACAAGATATGCTATTTTGCACACCTAGAAAAAGTAATTTTTCTAAAAAAATAATTCAAGGCCATGTTGCAAAAAATGAATACATCCCAAGAAAATTGACTTTAAAAGTGTCATGATCCTGACCGGATTTTGAGTCCTGTTTTCCCTTTTTCTTGGTCTGGTCATGTCAAAAGTTAACTTTTCTTTCTTGGCTTGTATCCTGACCTGCTTCTGGCTCCTGACCATTACTGACTCCCTGGCATGTCTCTGAACATGAGTTTGCTTATTCCATTGGTACTGCACTACAGTTTGGGATTTGACCCGGCTTGTTTGACTATCCTGCTGCCACCTGTGGTGGCCTCACTGCTGCACTGCAGGTCAGCTCTGTTTAGGTGCAGTCCTGCTTCCACTCTACTGCCATCTAGTGGAGCCTGCAATGCAGCAGCGTGATAAAAAGGGCATTACTTTTCAAGGAAAATGTCTTCCCATTACATGCTGTCAGCAATGGCACCAAATGGATGTGAAAAGCCACAAGACATGAAAAAGAAAATATTTTTTTTTAAATAAGAAATGTGACAGAGGTGTGTCTTTGTGTGGGATTGCATGAGTGCTACTGGTGTCAAAGAGCTATATTTCATTAATAGTATCAATAATTCACAGATGTACTGCTCTATATTCTAAGGCTGGGTTCCCATTGCTCTAGGGCAGTCCGTCTAATGGACACGTTTTTAAGTAGTAAAAACGCAATGTAACGGACATTGTAACGCACCCATAGACTTTCATTTGTATGACGCATCGTAGCGCATCGTAACGCATGTCAAAATTGGCATGCGTTTGCAACATTCCATTTTTTTATGACGTACCTTCGAACGCGGCCTGCAGCGTTTTTGGGTCCGGTCAAGCTAACGCAAGATTAACGGAAGCATTAATTCTGCCATTCAAGTCTATTGCTAACGCAGCCAGACACAAATCAAGCAAAATGTCCAAATGAAACCATACGTTGGATTGCGTTAATGAGGGTGGTGGGTGGTCCATGAGGGTCCATGTGGTCATGTGACAGGAAATATGATTGCAGCCATTTTGGAGCATATACTCTGCCAGCACATATTGTGTAAACGCCAGCAGCACAGTGTGTGTGTCTTGCAAGCGATCAGAGGCAATGTAAGTACAATTCTATGTATATATTTTTCTGTGTACATCATTTGAGTGTGTAGTACCCATCGGATGTGTGTGCACTAAATGTATTGTTTTGTTTGTACACAGATGTCGGATAGTGAGGGATCAAGCAGCAGCAGCGTGTCTGCAGTGTTCTCTTCACAATCGGTATGCTTTAGATTTAAAAAGCCACAATAATGTTGTGTGTCACTCCAGTGTATTGAGGTATGTGTAATTATGTTTTTATTGCAAATAGGAATCTTCTGATCCCGAACCTGCCAGGCCACCCCTAAAAAATTGGCAACAGTGACAAAGAAGGTACATGCCACACATTTTGTGTCTTTAATTAACACATAAATTACTTGATACAAGAATTGTAATTTTTTTTTTTTACTACACCATAGGCCTCGCCGTCTGTCTTCACCTCACCTAGAAGTGGTAAATATCACTCAAAATGTTCCTTTTTGACCCAAAAAAATACTAATTAGTTGTTTCCTTTTTTTTTTTTTTTTAAATCAAACATACAAAAGAAACATAACACAAGAAAAGTATACATAAAACATAACACAAGAAACATATATATAAAACTATGTTTAAAACCCTGGTTAAAAAAATACATACATATCATAACATAAACCAAACACTACAAGGACAGCCAACAAAAATTAACGATTAAACATTGCAATACAGTTTATAAAAATTTATAAAAATGTAAAAGTGTTTTAAAAAAGCAAAAAAATTTGGATAAAAAGTCCTTAATAATAAAATGTAATTTTGGCGATGAGATAAAGTTATGCAACCAAAAATGAAATTCTACATTTTAATATAATGTTTTGTGTTTACATAGTCCAAGCAGCCCGCAAAAAAAAGGAATATTGCAGTTGACGAAGAGTCCTTGGACATAGAGAATGAGACACTTATAACACTAGTGGAAGCAAATCCGTCCATAGGGGATCAAAGTGACAGCTCCCACCACGATATTATTAAAAACCGGAAGTTGTGGGATAAAATAATATGCCAGTTGGACCCAGGATATTTGGATAAGTCCGCATCGTCTAAGAAAAAAATTGGTAATTATTGCTGAACTTAACGTGCAAAATGTAAAGATTGCAAGCTGTCAAATAATTTTTTTTGTTTTTTTTTCTGTGAAGCCGAAGGTGTCCGTACCCGGTGGAGATCCATTAGAGATCGATTTGTATGGGACTTCCGCACCAGCCAAAACACCCCCAGTGGATCTGGTGGCAAACGTGTCACCCCTTATGTTTATTATGAGCAATTGTTGTTTCTACAGAAAACATTGTCCCAGCGCTCGTAAGTAAAAAGCTTCAGTGTGAGAGACGAACAAGTATTTAATTAAAATCTCATAAATAATTTTTTATTTTTTTTGGTTATAGAACGATATGCAGTACCGCTGCGCCTCGAGAGGCAGAGGAATCGGAGCCATCTCTACAGGAAACCAGCCAGCAGACGGGCGCTGAAGATGTGTCTGGCATGAGCGAGCCACGATCAATGGAGAGTAGTACTGTAGCTCCTGTTGTCAGTGCCCATTTGCAAGCACACCGCGGATGCAAGCAAGCATCTGCCAAAGATGAAGTTGATGCCATAATTGTAGATGAACTCCAACGGTTAGAGGATCTGTGTCGCAGTGAACACAGAGATCTAAGGCGGGAAATAACGGAATTGCAATCCCGTGAATCTGTATATGCAGCCAATGAGTGGAAGCTCCTGCTTTTGTCATATGTGCCTGCAGTTCAAAATATACCAGCGCACAGAAATATAATGTTTAGGCAAAGACTTAATGACCTAGTCGAGGAATTTTTGGGCCCCCAGGAACCCACTTCCTTGAGACCAAGAACAATGGACCTGCCGTCATACAAACCACAATACAGAGGCCAGGGTGAACCGAGTATGGAAATGCAAAGGCAATGTAGCAGTCCAGCGTACAGTTGGGCAGACAATACGCCCACGCAATATCACAGTCTGTAACTACTATTTAAAACAATCACCAAACTTTGGCAATTACTGCGTTTAAAATGTTTGTGTAAAATTTTTTTTGTACCCAAGTTAATCGTGTATGTTTTGTTCATCCCTATGGGATCTTATATGTTAAAATGTCTACCAACAATCAGGATGGACGCACAATATCTTCAGAATATTTTTTAGTAAAGTTAACTGTTATTATAACATTTCATATTCTTGTATGGATTGAACTTTTTTCAATTGATTAAGGTAATATAAACAAATTTAAAAAAAGAAAAAGAAAAAGGAGAATTGCCCCACACATTGCGCCAATATCAACAGGCTGCAACATTTTAACATGTGTATGTCTTGCCATGGAACAAGACCTTCATGTATGAAGTAATTTGCAAATTGATCACGAATCCTCATTATTTCAACTGTAGACCGAACAGTTGTCGAATCTATGCTCATGAGGTTCGACTCACAGTCATCGGGGTCAACCACCTGGAGATTGCGTCCGAGTTGGAATGCCTCATCCCCAACTAAAACATAGGGCAAACTTGGGTCTTCAGTTCCCGGAAGAGGTCGTGCTGTGGGTATGTTGAAGTTGTTGCTGTACAAACATTTCCCCATGTTGGACTCTTTGAAGACTCTGGAATCGTTCGTCCATCCATATGCACCAATATCCACAGCAACAAAATGGTTTTTAGCATCCGCAATAGCCATGAATACAATGGAAAAGTATTTCTTATAGTTATAGTATAGGGATACACTATGCACTGGTTTCTGAATCCGAATGTGCTTGCCATCCACGGCACCAATACAATTGGGGAAATTAGCCACATCCTCAAATTGTTTGGAAACCGATAGCCACATTTCTGTTGCCGGGGTTGGTAGCACAAGTGGTTGTAAGTTGTTCCAAATGGCATCACAAGTTTCATGAACTAGTTGGCAAACGGTTCATTTCCCCAGTCGAAAATGAAAATGCAGTGATGCAAAAGATTCTCCGGTAGCCAGATATCTGTCGGAAATAAAAAAAATAAAAAATTTGCACTATGGACATGTTGATAAGATTTTAAAGGACAACTAAAATAATGGGAAGTTAAAATGGAATCGGACAATTGCCAAAGTGTACATAATTATATGAGACATGCTCCACGATAAATTACATCCTGTCTTTTTCAATAGAACAATGTTAAAAAAGGATAATTACCTCAGAGTCACCACTAAACGTTGCTCCGCACAAATACTATCACGGAAAGTGCTGCGCTGATGATGTATCTCATCCTTCACATGCGAGAGCAGAACATCAAAGGTCTCAATGGACATCCGAAGATAACGTTGAAATTTAAAGGGATGATCCCTAAGCTGAACATACAGGGTGTGAAAGGCACCATATGTATTCCGTAAAAAATTCACTTCATGGATCCAATGTCTCCTTTGGGAAATATGCATTCTCCGCCGAAGTCGCAACTGCATCAAGCGAAATCTAACAAGCTCAGACACAAACATCTTGCTAGCAGAAGTTCACTCAATGCTTGCAAAATGGAGAATGTTTTCCATACACACCCAATGCTGACAAAAGAGCAAAAAAAAAAACACAGTCACGTGCGTTAACGCATGCGTTAACGTGAAGCCAAATTTTCACCAAATTTTACTCATTTATGGACATGCGTTTAACGGATCCGTTAAACGGATGGTACTAAACGCAATGTGAATCTAGCCTAAGAGAAGATGCTATCATCACTCTGCGCCCTTGGAGGATATGCATTTTCATTATGACCATAATCCAAAACAAAGGTCTAAGGCACTGTTGCGTTTCTAAAGAACAGGGTGCTCGTGATCTGAACCCAATCAAACATTTATGGTCAATTCTGAAGTGGCAAGTTGAGCATCACTCTACATCCAGCATCTAGGATCTAAAACAAGTTGCTCTTGAATGGAAAAAGAGAGATGTTGCAATATGTTTTCTGGGGGCAGGGAGGAAGCCATTGCGAAATGCGCGTTGGGGCGCGTGGCTACAGATGGACATTACAATGGGTTATAGCTATGTATAATATTTATGGCCCTGCATTGTTTTGGTGGGGAGTCCTATGTGACAGGTCACTGACCGGAGAACTGGGAGAAATCTCCATGCCATTATAGTACTACTCACCTCTATGACACTTAGGATTTGGCCATCTGTTGTGAAATTGGATTTTGGGCTCCCCCGGTGGCCACTGGTGGAATTGAACTGGTGTGCATCATCCTCTCTGTTCACCTGTTTCCATCAGGATGTGGGAGTTGCTATTTAGCCTTGCTCCTCTGTCACTTCCATGCCGGTCAACATTGTAATCAGAAGCCTTTCTGTGCATGTTCCTGCTGCTAGACAACTCCCAGCTAAGTTGGACTTTTGTCCTTGTTTGTTTTTGCATTTTGTTCCAGTTCACAGCTGTAGTTTCGTTTCTGTGTCTGGAAAGCTCTTGTGATCTGAAATTGCCACTCTGATGTTATGAGTTAATACTAGAGTCTTAAAGTAATTTCAGGATGGAGTTTTGATAGGGTTTTCAGCTGACCATGAAAGTGCCCTTTCTGTCTTTCTGCTATCTAGTAAGCGGACCTCAATTTTGCTAAACCTATTTTCATACTACGTTTGTCATTTCATCTAAAATCACCGCCAATATTTGTGGGGGCCTCTGTCTGCCTTTCGGGGAAATTTCTCTAGAGGTGAGCCAGGACTATATTTTCCTCTGCCAGGATTAGTTAGTCCTCCGGCCGGCGCTGGGCGTCTAGGGATAAAACGCAGGCTACGCTACCCGGCTACTGTTAGTTGAGCGGCAGGTTTAGTTCATGGTCAGTTTAGTTTCCATCCTTCCAAGAGCTAGTTCTTATGTTTGCTGGGCTATGTTCTCTTGCCATTGAGAACCATAACAGCCATCCCTATATTCTTAAAAAATATGCACTGGCACTTTAGTTAGAATTTATATTTAGAGTGGAAATATTGTTGATAATCATGTATTACCTTTTCCCATGATTTTATCTTGTCTATAGCATTTTGTTTTACATCTTGGCATCTGTGGCCAAACTCGAATAGCTCTGTTTATACAGTATATATCAATAACTTATTGTTTGTTGTTTTTACTTATTTTGCTAATAAAGAAAATAACATTTTATTCAATTCAAAAAAACTTTTTTGATCTTTTGGTGGTGTTTTTGCTCCAACCAGGCAGAAGGTATATTTTGCATGGTTTTGAGTAACCATGGAGTAATTACAGGATATGTCCTAGAGAGAGACAAGGTCTGTGGAGTATGTTACTCAGGTGACAGACAGTGCTACAGAGCTCCAGTAAAGGCCTTAGCGTGGAAATGTCCATGCTTCAATATGTGGAAGACTGCAGCCTGAATAGGTCTGTGGAGCGTATTAACCCAGTTTCTTAGACCTGCTTAAACCCTTTACCCCCAAGGGTGGTTTGCACGTTAATGACCAGGCCAATTTTTACAAATCTGACCACAGTCCCTTTATGAGGTTATAACTCTGGAACGCTTCAACGAATCCTGGTGATTCTGACAATGTTTTCTCGAGACATATTGTACTTCATGATAACGGTAAAATTTCTTTGATATTACCTGTGTTTATTTGTGAAAAAATGGAAATTTGGTGAAAATTTTGAAAATTTTGCAATTTTCTAACTTTGAATTTTTATGCAATTAAATCACAGAGATATGTCACACAAAATACTTAATAAGTGATATTTCCCACATGTCTACTTTGCATCAGCACAATTTTGTAACAACTTTTTTTGTTAGGGAGTTATAAGGGTTAAAAGTTGACCAGCAATTTCTCATTTTTACAACACCATTTTTTTTAGGGACCACATCTCATTTGAAGTCATTTTGAGGGGTCTATATGATAGAAAATAATAATAATAATAATAATAATAAGCTTGACACCACTCTAAAAACTGCACCCCTCAAGGTGCTCAAAACCACATTCAAGAAGTTTATTAACCCTTCAGGTGTTTCACAGGAATTTTTGGAATGTTTAAATAAAAATGAACATTTAACTTTTTTCCACAAAAAAATGTACTTCAGCTCCAATTTGTTTTATTTTACTAAGGGTAACAGGAGAAAATGTACCCTAAAAGTTGTTGAACAATTTGTCCTGAGTACGCTGATACCCCATATGTGGGGGTAAACCACTGTTTGGTCGCATGGCAGAGCTCGGAAGCAAAGGAGCGCCATTTGACTTTTCAATGCAAAATTGACAGGAATTGAGATGGGACGCCATGTTGCGTTTGGGGAGCCACTGATGTGCCTAAACATTGAAACCCCCCACAAGTGACACCATTTTGGAAAGTAGACCCCCTAAGGAACTTATCTAGATGTGTGGTGAGCACTGTGACCCACCAAGCGCTTCACAGAAGTTTATAATGCAGAGCCGTAAAAAAGAATTATATTTTTTCACAAAAATGATCTTTTCGCCCCCAATTTTTTATTTTCCCAAGGGTAAGAGAAGAAATTGGACCCCAAAAGTTGTTGTACAATTTGTTCTGAGTACGCTGATACCCCATATGTGGGTGTAAACCACTGTTTGGGCACATGGCAGAGCTCAGAAGGGAAGGAGCGCCATTTGACTTTTCAATGCAAAATTGACTGGAATTGAGATGGGACGCCATGTTGTGTTTGGAGAGCCCCTGATATGCCTAAACAGTGGAAACCCCCCAATTATAACTGAAACCCTAATCCAAACACACCCCTAACCCTAATCCCAACGGTAACCCTAACCACACCCCTAACCCTGACACACCCCTAACCCTAATCCCAACCCTATTCCCAACCGTAAATGTAATCCAAACCCTAACCCTAACTTTAACCCCAACCCTAACCCTAACTTTAGCCCCAACCCTAACTGTAGCCTTAACCCTAGCCCCAACCATAACCCTAGCCCTAACCCTAACCCTAGCCCTAACCCTAGCCCTAACCCTAGCCCTAACCCTGGCCTTAACCCTAACCCTAGCCCTAACCCTAACGGGAAAATGGAAATTAATACATTTTTTAATTTTTTTAATTTTTCCCTAACTAAGGGGGTGATGAAGGGGGGTTTGATTTACTTCTATAGTGGGCTTTTAGCGGATTTTTATGATTGGCAGCCGTCACATACTAAAAGATGCTTTTTATTGCAAAAATATTTTTTGCATTACCACATTATGAGAGCTATAATTTTTCCATATTTTGGTCCACAGAGTCATGTGATGTCTTGTTTTTTGTGGGACGAGTTGACGTTTTTATTGGTAACATTTTCTGGCACGTTAAATTTTTTGATCGCTTTTTATTCCGATTTTTGTGAGGCAGAATTACCAAAAACCAGCTATTCATGAATTTTTTTTTTGGGGGGGGCGTTTATACCGTTCCGCGTTTGGTAAAATGGATAAATTAGTTTTATTCTTCCGGTCAGTACGATTACAGCGATACCTCATTTATATCACTTTTTTAATGTTTTGGTGCTTTTATACGATAAAAACTATTTTATAGAAAAAATAATTATTTTTCCATCGCTTTATTCTGAGGACTATAACTTTTTTATTTTTTTGCTGATGATGCTGTATGGTGGCTTGTTTTTTGCAGGACAAGATGATGTTATCAGCGGTACCATGGTTATTTATATCTGTCGTTTTGATCGCGTGTTATTCCACTTTTTGTTTGGCGGTATGATAATAAAGCGTTGTTTTTTGCCTCGTTTTTTTACGGTGTTCACTGAAGGGGTGAAGGGGTGTACACTGAACTAGTGTAACAGTTTTATAGGTCGGGTCGTTACGGACACGGCGATACTAAATATGTGTACTTATATTGTTTTTTTAATTTAGATAAAGAAATGTATTTATGGGAACAATATATATATATATATATATATATATATATATATATATATATTTTAGGAATTTTTTTTAAATTTTTTTTTACGCATGTGAATATTTTTTTTTACACTATAACATTGCCCCAGGGGGGGCATCATGTTATAGTGTAAGATCGCTGATCTGACACTTTGGTGTGCACTGTGTCAGATCAGCAATCTGACTTACAGTGCTGCAGGCTTACCAGCGCTTGCACTGAGCAGGCGCTTGGTAAGCCACCTCCGTGCAGGACCCGGATGCAGCCCCGTTGCCATTTTGGATCCGGGGCCTGCAAGAAGGAGGAGGTAGGAGACCCCATAGTGCCGGATGTCAGCTGCAATAGTCAGCTGACGCCTGGACGCGCTCCCCCCATGAGCAAGGCCAATCGCATATGACGTACTATCCCGTCGGTGGTCATACGGGCCCACTCCACCTCGATGGGATAGTACGTCATATGTCAGAAAGGGGTTAAAATGTACAGAAACTGGGCAATAACCCACCATCATTTTTTGGACCCAAATTTAGAAAAAATTTATGGAAATGACAGTTTAAAAAAGAGACACAAGTCTCATTTAGGAGCCTGGAAAAGCCAGCAATGGTCTTTGTCCAGCACTGGACAATGTAATGTGCTAACAAATATGTATGCTCTATCGAACTATCATTTGGGAAGAGACACATACTGCTCAAAAAAATAAAGGAAACACTAAAATCCCACATCCTAGATATCACTGAATGAAATATTGCAGTTGTAAATCTTTATTCATTACATAGTGGAATGTGTTGAGAACAATTAAACCTAAAATGATCAACATAAATCACAACTAATATCCCAAGGAGGTCTGGAGTTGGAATGATGCTCAAAATCAAAGTGGAAAATGAAGTTACAAGCTGATCCAACTTCAGTGGAAATGCCTCAAGACAAGGAAACGATTCTCAGTAGTGTGTGTGGCCTCCACATGCCTGTATGACCTCCCTACAATGCCTAGACATACTCCTGATGAGGAGGTGGATGGTCTCCTGAGGGATCTCCTCCCAGACCTGAACAAAAGAATCTGCCAACTCCTGGACAGTCTGTGGTGCAATGTGACGTTGGTGGATGGTGTGAGACATGATGTCCCAGATGTGTTCAATTGGATTCAGGTCTGGGGAACGGGCGGGCCAGTCTATAGCTTTAATGCCTTCATCTTGCAGGAACTGCTGACACACTCCAGCCACATGAGGTCTGGCATTGTCCTGCATTAGGAGGAACCCAGGGCCAACCGCACCAGCATATGGTCTCACAAGGGGTTTGAGGATGTAATTTCGGTACGCAATGACAGTCAGGCTACCTCTGGCGAGCACATGGAGGGCTGTGCGGCCCTCCAAGAAAATGCCACCCCACACCATTACTGATCCACTGCCAAACCGGTCATGCTGAAGGATGTTGCAGGCAGCAGATCGCTCTTCACTGTGCCTCCAGACTCTGTGAGGTCTGTCACATGTGCTCAGTGTGAACCTGCTTTCATCTGTGAAGAGCACAGGGCACCAGTGGCAAATTTGCCAATCCTGGTGTTCTGTAGCAAATTCCAAGCGTCCTGAACTGCGTTGGGCTTTGAGCACAACCCCCATCTGTGGACGTCGGGCACTCAGACCATCCTCATGGAGTCGGATTCTAACCGTTTGTGCAGGCACACGTATATTTGTGGCCTGCTGGGGGTCACTTTGCAGCGCTCTGGCAGTGCTCCTCCTGTTCCTCCTTGCACAAAGGCTGAGGTAACGGTACTGCTGATGGGTTGTTGCCCTCCTACCGTCTGTGGTCCCCACCTGCAGAACCACTCCTTTATTGAGTGTGTCTTGATAATTGCCAATAATTTCCATCTGTTGTCTATTCCGTTTGCACAACAGCATGTGAAATTGATTGTCAAACAGTGTTGCTTCCTAAGTTGACAGTTTGATTTCACAGAAGTTTGATTTACTATTTGAGTTATATTCTGTTGTTTAAGTGTTCCCTTTATTTTTTTGAGCAGTGTCTATACTGACAAGGGACAACTGAATGCTGTGCTGGGACAATGAGCTGGATGTGGTTGCTAAATGTTGTGACCCCTTGGGTAATTTTTGAAAAACTTTGCACATTGTGCAACGGTCAGATATTCTTGAACTACATATACCATAGTGTTGCTTTTCACTCACAATGTACAAAGGTTTCCAAAAATGTTAAAACATTATCGACGTGGGATATACATATTTGACCACTAGTTACTTGTTACAGAAGCAGGAGGAGTAGGACATGATTTCCTGAACAAAATGGGTTTGGATGGTAAGGCATGGATGGTAAGAAGACAACTTCCAAGAAAGAACATTTGGGCTGCATTTACATTGGGTTGCTGTTATCCATAGAGCTTACATAATGAAAAAGAAGTCCAGCCCTTGTTAAATTTTAGAAGAGTCAGCCAGTTTCCATTGACAGGCATGTTCACCTATCCACTATAATTGCATTGGCCAAACTAAAACCCCTCTCAGACAACACACTTGTGGCATGGCATGGCAGCACCTCCAAGGCGTGCAAGGAGAGATAGGGCCAAGAGTGCAGCTTGGACAATCAATAGTTAAAGGGCACTGAAGAATAAGGAAGTACACTAATATGGCCACTTAAGTATTCCTTCACCATCTTGGTCAACTTCTCCCTTCTTGATATAGTTACACCCACAGATAGCCCTTGCTGATGTGAAGGTTGCATGAAAATTGCCCAGTTGGTGGACATCCTCCCTGACATGCACCTACTGTGAGTGTCCCTTCCCTGTAATCCTTGTGGGTGAATAGAGTCGGTACTTTGGCCACTAGCGTTGTCTGAGGGTAATCTTTTCAGCAACTCTTCCACAATGACCCTCTGGCATGCATGCAGTGAAAATGACACGTTAACTCTGACATGAGGGAAGGATATTTCTCCTACCATAGGTCAAGAAATGTGCACAGCCAGTATTTCATGGTGGACAATACGTTTTTCACGTTAGGGTCTTGGGAAAGGCATCTGAACATGAAATGTGCCATGTGTGGCAGACTACAAAGAGTTCAATTTTTTAATATCACCTTTATAAAACACGCCAATAGCAGATTAACGAAAATTACTGGTGATGTTTGCTTATCTCTTCATGCTTTGTGCCAGTCACACAACTGCTAGATAAATATATACTATTAATTTAACCAATAGAACTTTTTATTTTTTATATCGCCTTTATAACACACGCAAACAGCAGATTAAGGAAAATTAATACTGGTAAATTATCACGTTTGCGTATCTCTGCAGGATTTGCGCCACTTGCACAACTGCTAGAGAAAGATAAGCTATTTATTTAACCAATAGAAAATTCTATTCTAAATTCTAAATTTTTTTGTATCGCCTTTACGACACATGCTGATAGCAGATTAAGGAAAATTATTGCCACTGGTAAATTGTGACGTTTGTGTATCATTCCAGGGTATCATTCCAGGGTATCATTCCAAGCTATTTTTTCAACCAATAGAAAATTAAAAAAATTTTATATTGCCTTTACAAAACACACAGACAGCAGATTAAGGCCGGAGTCACACTAGACTTTAATACGGACGAGTGCTATGCAATAAAAAATCACATAGCACTCGGACCAATGTTAATCTATGGGTCAGCTCCTATCATCCGTTGTTTTCTCGGCCGTATTATACGTGCGAGAGAAATCACAGCATGCTGCGATTTTGACCATATATCGGCCGAGAGTCGCCAATGAAAGTCTATGGGTGCGAGAAAAACTCACACACCACATGGACCATCAGTGTGACTAGAGAGAAATACGCACCGGTGTCCTATAGAAAAGCCAGTAATTCAGTGCGGTGTACAGTAAAATCACACTGACAGGTTAGAATAGAAGAGATAGAATAAATGTCCACAAATAGAATATATATCTACAGTGCCTTGAGAAAGTATTCGGCTCCCTGAACTTTTCAGCCTTTTCCCACATATCCTGCTTCAAACATAAAGATACCAAATGTAACTTTTTGGTGAAGAATCAACAACAAGTGGAACACAATTGTGAAGTTGAACGAAATTTATTGGTTATTTTAAATTTTTGTGGAAATTCAAAAACTGAAAAGTGTGGTGTGCAATATTATTAGACCGCTTTAACTTAATACTTTGTTGCACCACCTTTTGCTGCAAGTTGTTTGGGTATGTCTCTATCAGTTTTGTACATCGAGAGACTGAAATTCTTGCCCAGTCTTCCTTGGCAAACAGCTCGAGCGCAGTGAGGTTTGATGGAGATTGTTTGTGAACAGCAGTTTTCAGCTCTTTCCACAGATTCTCGATTGGATTGATGTCTGGACTTTGACTTGGCCATTCTAATACCTGGATACATTTATTTGTGAACCATTCTTTTGTAGATTTTGCTTTATGTTTGAGATCATTGTCTTGTTGGAAGACAAATCTCCGTCCCAGTCTCAGGGCTTTTGCAGACTCCAACAGGCTTTCTTTAAGAATGGTCCTGTATTTGGCGCCATCCATCTTCCTATCAATTTTAACCATCTTCCCTGTCCCTGCTGAAGAAAAGCAGGCCCAAACCATGATGCTGCCACCACCATGTTTGACAGTGGGGATGGTCTGTTCAGGGTGATGAGCTATGTTTCCTTTACGCCAAACATATCGTTTGGCATTGTTGCCAAAAAGTTCGATTTTGGTTTCATCTGACCAGAGCACCTTCTTCAACATGTTTGATGTGTCTCCCAGGTGGCTTGTTGCAAACTTTAAATGACACTTTTTATGGATATCTTTGAGAAATTGATTTCTTCTTGCCACTCTTCCATAAAGGCCAGATTTGTGCAGTGTACGACTGATTGTTGTCCTATGGACAGACTGATCCACCTCAGCTCTAGATCTCTGCAGTTCATCCAGAGTGACCATGGGCCTCTTGGCTGCATATCTGATCAGTCTTCTCCTTGTTTGAGATGAATGTTTAGAGGGATGGACGGGTCTTGGTAGATTTGCAGTGGTATGATACTCCTTCCATTTCAATATGATCGCTTGCACAGTGCTCCTTGGTATGTTTAAAGTTTTGGAAATCATTTTGTATCCAAATCCAGCTTTAAACCTCTCCACAACAGTATCAAGGACCTGCCTGTTGTGTTGCTTCGTCTTCATGATGCTCTTTGTGCTTCAAACAGAACCCTGAGACTCATAGAGCAGATGCATTTATGCGGAGACTTGATTACACACAGGTAGATTATATTTATCATCATTAGGCATTTAGGACAACATTGGATCATTCAGAGATCCACAATGAACTTCTGGAGTGAGCTTGCTGCACTGAAAGTAAAGGGAATGAATAATATTGCACGCCCCACTTTTCAGTTTTTGAATTTCCACAAAAATGTAAAATAACCAATACAATTTTGTTCAACTTCACAATTGTGTTCCACTTGTTGTTGATTCTTCTCCAAAAATATGCATTTGGTATCTTTGTTTGAAGCATGATATGTGGGAAAAGATTGAAAAGTTCTAGGGAGCCGAATACTTTCGCAAGGCACTGTAAATGTCAGTGAGACAGGATATGAGACATGGTTTACATACAGTAAACCATTTAATATCTACTAGATTTTCACATATCCCTCAATAATAACGTTAAAAGTATTTGTGTGTAAAATTTGGGAGCTGTAGGCGTTAAATTAAAGGGTTAATTCAAGGAAAAAATGGCATGGGCTCCCGCAAAATTTTCTCCGCCAGAGAGGGAAAGCCAGTGACTGTGGGCAGATATTGATAGCCTAGAGAGGGACCATGGTTATTGGCCCCTCCCGGTTAAAAACCTCTGCCCCCAGCCACCCCAGAAAAGGCGTAACTGTAAGATGTGGCTATTCTGGCACTTAGCCTCTCTCTTCCCATTGCCCTGTAGCGTTGGCATATGGGGTAATAAGGGATTAATGTCACCCTGCTATTGTAAGGTGACATTAAGCCTGGTTAGTAAAGGAGAGTAGTGTTGAGCATTCCGATACCGCAAGTATCGGGTATCGGCCGATACTTGCTGTATCGGAATTCCGATACCGAGTTCCGATATTTTTGTGATATCGGAAATCGGAAGTTCCCAGTTTATGGTTCCCAGGGTCTGGAGGAGAGGAGACTCTCCTTCAGGCCTTGGGATCCATATTCATGTAAAAAATAAAGAATTAAAATAAAAAATATGGATATACTCACCCGTCCGGCGGCCTCTGGACCTTACCAATGTAACCGGCAGCCTCCGTTCCTAAGAATGAGGAGTTTAGGAACTGCAATGACGTCACGGCTGGTGATTGGTCGCGTGAGCGGTCACATGAGCGGTCACGCGACCAATCACAAGCCGCGACGTCATCAAAGGTCCTAAACTCCTCATTCTTAGGAACGGAGGCTGCCGGTTACATCGGTAAGGTCCAGGGCTTGTCCAAGGGTGAGTATATCCCTATTTTTTATTTTAATTCTTTATTTTTTACATGAATATGGATCCCAGGGCCTGAAGGAGAGTTTCCTCTCCTTCAGACCCTGGGAACCATCCAGGATACCTTCCGATACTTGTGTCCCATTGACTTGCATTGGTATCGGGTATCGGTATCGGCGATATCTGATATTTTTTGGATATCGGCTGATACCATCCAATACCGATACCTTTGAGTATCGGAAGGTATCGCTCAACACTAATGGAGAGGTGTCAATAAGACACCTATCCATTATTAATCCAATAGAAGGAAAGGGTTAAAAATACACACACAGTAGGAATAAAGTATTTTAATGAAAGAAAGAAGAACACAGCTTTTTAAATCTTTATTGTACTCTAAATCAAAAGCAAAGCCCTTGTATTTCTGTAAAAAAAATGAAAAAACAACAATATCCCATACCTGTCCGCAGTACAGTTAAGTCCCACACTGTAAATCCATCTGAAGGGGTTAAATACATTTACAACCGGGAGTGCTGCTAATGCGACCGCTCCCAGCTGTAAAAGACTGGGGAATGAGTGTAATGCAGGGAACAGAGCTTAGGTGACTAGCGGTGCCGTCACCAAAGCTCCGCCCCTAGCAGCATGAACCCATATGAACTGTAGCGTGGGAAAATATTCCAAAACTTTCTCAGTCTACAGTTCAAATGAGCTCATGCTGCCAGGGGGCGGAGTTTCGGTGACGGCACCGCTAGTCACCGAAGCTCTGTTCCCTGCATTTCATTCATTCCCCAGTCTTTTGCAGCCGGGAGCAGTTGTATTAGCAGTGCTCCTGGTTGTAAATATATTTAACCCCTTCAGATGGATTTACAGCATGGCACTTGACTGTACGGCAGACAGGTATGGGATATTGCTGTTTTTTTATTTTGCTTTTTTTGTACAGGCGAAAGAGGGCTTCGCTTTGGATTGAGAGTACAGTAAAGATATTAAAAACCTATGTGTTTATTTCTTTCATTAAAATACTTTATTCTTAATGTGTGTGTGTATTTTTAACCCTTTCCTACTATTGGATTAATTGACACCTTGTTGTCACCTCTCTTATTGACACCTCTCTATTATTAACCAGGTTTAATGTCACTTTACAATAACAAGGTGACATTTACCCCTTATTACCCCATATGCCAATGCTACAGGGCAATGGGAAGAGAGAGGCTAAGTGAAGGAATAGGCGCATCTTATAGATGCGCCTTTTCTGGGGTGGCTGGGGACAGATGTTTGTATCTGGGGGGCAGTAACCATGGTTCCTCTCTAGGCTATTAATATTATTATTATTATTATTGTTTATTTATATAGCACCATTAATTCCATGGTGCTGTACATGAGAAAGGGGTTACATACAGGGTTATAGATATCGTTTACAGTAAACAGGTTTACAGTGACAGACCTGTACAGAGGGGAGAGAACCCTGTCCTTGCGGACTTACATTCTATGGGATAGTGGGGAAGAGACAGAAGGTAGGGGTGAGGCGGCGGCTCTGGCGGTGGGGAGGCGGCGGCTCTGGTGGTGGTGAGGCGGCGGCTCTGGCGGTGGTGAGGCAGCGGCTCTGGCGGTGGTGAGGCGGTGGCATGGTTATTGTAGGCTGTAGGCTTTCCTGAAGAGATGGGTTTTCAGGTTCCGTCTGAAGGATCCAAGGGTGGTGGATAATGGGGATTCTTGTCAGCGTAAAATGGACCGACTTTTTTTACATTGTGTGTGACGCCGGCCTAAGGAAACTTATTGCCACTGGTAAATTGTGACTTTTGCGCCACTCGCACAACTGCTAGAGAAAAATACGCTATTTATTTAACCAGTAGAAAATTCACATTTCTTTATTTCGCCTTTATGACACATGCCGATAGCAGATTAAGGAAAATTATTGCCACTGGTAAATTGTGATGTTTGCATATTTTTACAGTGTTTGTTCCACTCGCACAACTGCTAATGAAAGATAAGCTATTTTTTTAACCAATAGAAATTTCAATTTTTTTATATCGCCTTTACAACACACACTGACAGCAGATTAAGGAAAATTATTGCCACTGGTAAATTGTGACATTTGCGTATCTCTGCAGGGTTTGCGCCACTCGCACAACTGCTAGAGAAATATGCGCTATTTATTTAGCCAATAGAAAATGTAAACTTTTTTATATCTCCTTTATGACACATGTTGACAGCAGATTAAGGAAAATTATTGGCACTAGTAAATTGTGAGGTTTGCATATCTTTGCAGGGTATGAGCCACTCGCACAATTGCTAGAGAAAGATAAGTTATTTTTTCAACCAACAGAAAATTGAAAATGTTTTATATCATCCTTACGACACACGCCAATAGCAGATTAAGGAAAATTATTGCCACTGGTAAATTGTGACGTTTGCGTATCTCTGCAGGGTTTGTGCCGCTCGCACAACTGCTAGAGAAAGATACGCTATTTATTTAACCAATTAGAAAATTCTAAATTTTTTAAATCGCCATTTCAACACAAGACAACAGCAGATTAAGGAAAATTATTGCCACTGGTAAATTGTGACATTTGCGTATCTTTTCAGGGTTTACGAAAGTCGCACAACTACTAGATAAAGATATACCAGCTATTGAACCAATAGAAAATCGTAATTATTTTATACCACCTTTAGGACAAATGCTGACATCAGATTATGGAAAATTATTGCCACTGGTAAATTGTGATGTTTGCATATCTCTGCAGGGTTTGTTCCAGTCGCACAACTGCTATATAAAGATACGCTATTTATTGAACCAATAGAAAATTGTAATTTTTTTATATCACCTTTACAACACAAGCCGACAGCTGAATAAGGAAAATTATTGCCACCGGTAAATTGTGACGTTTGCATATCTCTGCAGGGTTTGCTCCAGTTGCAGAACTGCTAGAGATAGATATGCTATTTTTTTAACCAATAGAATTTTTGCCAACAGCAGACTCAGGGAAATTACTGGTAACTAGTGACGTTTGCATAGCTCAGCAGGTTTTGCGCCAATTGCACAGCTGCTAGATAAATATTAGCCATTTCAGCAATAGGTGAGGGATATTATTTAGCAATTAGCTTTTAAAAAGTATGTTTACCATATGCTGGCACTGACAAATATTATTTAGCTGTAAAAAATATATACAACCCCTGGCAAAAATTATGGAATCACCGGCCTTGGAGGATGATCATTCAGTTGTTTAATTTTGTAGAAAAAAATCAGATCACATACATGGCACAAAGCTAAAGTCATTTCAAATGGCAATTTTCTGGCTTTAAGAAACACTAAAAGAAATCAAGAACAAAAAATGTGGTAGTCAGTAATGGTTACTTTCTTTAACCAAGCATAAAGGGAAAATTATGGAGTCATTCAAGTCTGAGGAAAAAATTATGGAATCATGAAAAATAAACAAAAAAACACACGATTTTATAACAGCTTGCAGTCTCTGAGGCATGGACGTAATGAGTGCCAAACAGTACTTTTCTTTAATCTGGCTCCAACTTTCTCTAATTGCTGTTATCAAATCAGCTTTGCAGGTTGGAGCCTTGTCATGGACCATTTTCTTCAACTTCCACAATTGTGTTCCACTTGTTGTTGATTCTTCACCAAAAATTTACATTTGGTATCTTTATGTTTGAAGCATGATATGTGGGAAAAGGTTGAAAAGTTCCAGGGAGCCAAATACTTTTGCAAGGCACTGTAAATGTCAGTGAGACATATATATATATATATATATATATATATATATATATATATATATATATATATATATATATATATATTTATTTATTTAATACGCTAGATAGCAGAAAAGCCGGTTATTCAATTGCTCAGTCATCCACAGTCCACGATTGCTTTTCCTTTGCCCATTGTAACCTTGTTTTTTTCTGTTTAGGTGTTAATGATGGCTTTAGTTTAGTTTTTCTGTATGTAAATCCCACTTCCTTTAGGCAGTTTCTTACAGTTCGTTCACAGAAGTTGATTCCAGTTTCCACCCATTCGTTCCTCATTTGTTTTATTGCACATTTCCTGTTCTGGAGACATATTGCTTTAAGTTTCCGGTCTTGACGCTTTGATGTCTTCCTTGGTATACCAGTATTTTTGTCTTTAACAACCTTCCCATATTGTTTGTATTTGGTCCAAATTTTAGACACAGCTGACTGTGAACAACCAACATCTTTTGCAACATTGCGTGATGAATTACCCTCTTTTAAGAGTTTGATAATCCTCTCCTTTGTTTCAATTGGCATCTCTCGTGTTGGAGCCATGATTCATGTCAGTCAACTTGGTGCAACAGCTCTCCAAGGTGAGATCACTCCTTTTTAGATGCAGACTAACGAGCAGATCTAATTTGATGTAGGTGTTATTTTTACGTATGAAAATTTAGAGGGTGATTCCATAATTTTTTCCTCAGAATTGAGTGATTCCATAATTTTTCCCCTATGCTTGGTTAAAAAAAGTAACCATTACTGACTACCACATTTTTTGTTCTTGATTTCTCTTAGTGTTTCTTAAAGCCAGAAAGTTGCTATTTGAAATGACTTTAGTTTTGCACCATGTCTGTGATTTGCTTTTTTTCTACAAAATTAAACAACTAAATGAACATCCTTCAAGGCTGGTGATTCCATAGTTTTTGCGAGGGGTTGTATACTGGTAAGAAGGAATATTGTGTAGCTACAAAAATTTTTTTTACTACAGTGCCTTGCGAAAGTATTCGGACCCCTGGAACTTTTCAACCTTTTCCCACATATCATGCTTCAAATAAAGATACCAAAGGTAAATTTTTGGTGAAGAATCAACAAGTGTAACGCAATTGTGAAGTTGAACGAAATTTATTAGTTATTTTAAATTTTTGTGGAAATTCGAAAACTGAAAAGTGGGGCATGCACTATTACAGTACAGCAATCTCACTCCTGAAGTTCATTGTGGATCCCTGAATGATCCAATGGTGTCCTAAATGCCTAATGATGATAAATATAATCCACCTGTGTGTAATCAAGACTCCGTATAAATGCATCTGCTCTATGATAGTCTCAGGGTTCTGTTTGAAGCACAGAGAGCATCATGAAGACACAACAGGCAGGTTCGTCATACTGTTGTGGAGAAGTTTTAAAGCCAGATTTGGATACAAAATAATTTCCAAAACTTTAAACATCCCACGGAGCACTGTGCAAGCGATCATATTGAAATGGAAGGAGTATTATACCACTGCAAATCTACCATGACCTGGCTGTCCCTCTAAACTTTCATCTCAAACAAGGAGAAGACTGATCAGAGATGCAGCCAAGAGGCCCATGATAACTCTGGATGAACTGCAGAGATCTACAGCTGAGGTGGGACAGTCTGTCCATAGGACAACAATCAGTCGTACACTGCACAAATCTGGCCTTTATATAAGAGTGGCAAGAAGAAAGCCATTTCTCAAAGATATCCATATAAAGTGTTGTTTAAAGTTTGCAACAAGCCACCTGGGAGACACATCAAACATGTGGAAGAAGGTGGTCTGGTCAGATGAAACCAAAATCAAACTTTTTGACAACAATACCAAACGATATGTTTGGCGTAAAGGAAACACAGCTCATCACCCTGAACACACCATCCCCACTGTCAAAAATGGTGGTGGCAGCATCATGGTTTGGGCCTGCTTTTCTTCAGCGGGGAAAGGGAAGATGGTCAAAATTGATGGGAAGATGGATGGAGCCAAATACAGGACCATTCTTGAAGAAAGCCTGTTGGAGACTGCAAAAGACCAGAGACTGGGACGGAGATTTGTCTTCCAGCAAGACAATGATCCCAAACATAAAGCAAAATCTACAATGGAATGGTTCACAAATAAACGTATCCAGGTGTTAAAATGGCCAAGTCAAAGTCCAAACCTCAATCCAATTGAGAATCTGTGGAAAGAGCTGAAAATTGCTGTTCACAAACGATCTCCATCAAACGTTACTGAGCTCGAGCTGTTTGCCAAGGAAGAATGTGAAAGAATTTCAGTCTCTCAATGTACAAAACTGATAGAGACATACCCCAAGTGACTTGAGGCTGTAATTGCAGCAAAAGGTGGCGCAACAAAGTATTAAGTTAAAGGGGCCAAATAATGTTGCACGCCCCACTTTTCAGTTTTAAATTTCCACAAAAATTTAAAATAACCAATAAATTTCGTTCAACTTCACAATTGTATTCCACTTGTTGTTGATTTTTCAACAAAAATTTTTCATTTGGTATTTTTATATTTGAAGCATGATTTGTGGGAAAAGGTTGAAAAGTTCCAGGGGGCCGAATACGTTCGCAAGGCACTGTATATGCTTGTCCTAAGTAATATTATTTGGCTCTAAAAAGAGCTGCTATGTATATTATAGCAGTCTATGAAACCCTGCCTCTCCCTAATCCCAGTCTGTTGCTAAATTATAAAACACATTGCAAATTAGCAGAGATCTCCAGCATGTACTTGCAATGATGATTGATAACACCCAGGTGCCTTTCACTCTCCCTCCTATTAAATCTATTCCTAGTCACTACGCTATCTCCACCTAACAAATAACTGATTTTCTTTACCCTCAGTAGCTCTTAAAAGAGCTTTCTGTAATCACAAATTCTCCCTAGCCGCTGCTTTCATTCTCCCTTTGTGTACAAGATGACCCCTGCAGGGATTAAATATCCACTATGATGCTGTAAGGCCAGCCAATCACAGTAATGCCACACCTAAGATGGCGCCGGCATTACTGTGATTGGCAAGCAAGCCCAGCATGTTCATGGGCTGCAAATAAAGCACCATACATGCTGGGTGGGTCACTCAACTATACGGAGGCAAACAGTAAATTACTCACCAAGTAACAAATAGTGCCTAATGTATTTTCTCATCACTAGTAATGGGCCTTAGCAGCACTGAGAGACAAGGATGAGAAAGGGATTCAAGCAGTAGTTCCAGGGTGACAGCAGTGGAAGTAAAAGTAAGCAGAGCCACTGAGCAAGTAAGAAAGACTTGCTGATCAGTACTGTTTCGTTAAAGCTGTGTTGTGGCAGAGAAGAGAGAAACAGTGTGCCTTGAAATCCCTGGAGCAGACTACTGAGAAAGGATATGGTGTGGAAAATGCTTCATTCTCTAAAGAAAACATCCATAAGACTTTGTACCTGCTATCCCTTGTTTATAACCCAAATTACAGTTCAGTTAAGACTTTATTTTTGAATGGTGGTCTCGCTAATTAATCTGTGGAACATCTCGGCCTAGCGAGCCCGCACCACTAGCTATACGCTGCCTGCAAAGGCATAAGACCCCACAGAACAAGTCCACACACCCGCACTTTCATTTAACAAGCCGGAGTGCTGAAGACGAGTGTCTTGCCAGCGGCTACTGTTCGGTGCTGCTTTTACACAAGCACTGTTTTTTGTTTGTTGATGTTTTACTTCCTTGTTATCCATTACTGTGTAACCTCACACTATATTGTTAATGGAATGCTTTATGGATGCTTTCTAAAGTACTACAGGTGCTTCTCACAAAATTAGAATATCACCAAAAAGTTAATTTATTTCAGTTCTTCAATACAAAAAGAGAAACTCATGTATTATATAGGGTCATTACAAACAGAGTGATCTATTTCAAGTGTTTATTTCTGTTAATGTTGATGATTATGGTTTACAGCCAATGAAAACCCAAAAGTCATTATCTCAGTAAATTAGAATACTTCATAACACCAGCTTGAAAAATTATTTTAAAATCCTAAATGTTGACCTAATGAAATGCATGTTAAGTAAATGCACTCAATTCTTGGTCGGGGCTCCTCTTGCATCGACTACTGCATCAATGCGGCGTGGCATGGAGGCCATCAGCCTGTGGCACTGCTGAGGTGTTATGGAAGCCCAGGTTGCTTTCATAGCAGCTAGTGATGAGCGAGCATGCTCACCACTACTCGGTACTCGCCCGAGCATCTCACTGCTTGAGATGCTCAGGGCTCGCCGAGTATTTCCGGGGTTGCTCGGCGGAAGCTCAGGTCCCCTGCCTGCATGTTTGGCACTCTTTAGAGAGCCAATGAACATGCAGGGTGTTAGGGGTCGAGATCCCGCCTCTGCACAGGGGGAATCTCGAGCCATCTCCGCTGCGGTCTCCCATCCTTCTCTAGCCACAGTGGAGCCTGCTCAGCGGAGACGTTGGTCCCAGCGTCTTGCTCAGTCTGACTCTGTCCAAAGGGTTACTGCTGCTTTTCCAGCTTCTGCCATTAAAGCCAGTACTGGGCAGTGGCGAGCAGACGCTTCTGGGACTAAGTCCTGCTTTTCTCGTTCTGAGCATGCCCAGAGTAAGATCTCTCAGTGGAGATCGAGGGTCACATGTTCAGATACTGCAGCTAAATCCATTGGTCCTCCAGGAAGGTCCTGAAGGTGCTCAGGCTCTGTAGCAGCCTCTCATTGGTCCTTCTAGGAAGGTCCTGTTCTTGGTGCAGCTATTTAAGGTTCTCATGACTGCACGGCCATGCGCTAGTATTGAATCAGTTTTGTGCATGCGCCAGTGTGGTCACATTTATGTGTGTGTTCAGGGACTCGGCTGAAATAAGCCCCTAGAATGCCGGCACCTCCGGTGAGGAGATTGTGTGTGTGGATCTAGGGCCCGGCTGAAATAAGCCCCTAGAATACCGGCTTCTCCGGTGAGGAGATTGTATGTGTGTGTGAGACTGCCTTCAGCTCGGCAGTTAGCTGTGAACTCCTGTGGGGTTAACAGGGCACAGCGTCTTGTTTCCGTGCGACTCTGTGAAGTAACAGAGGTCGCTTAAACCGCCATATAGTGCCGTCATTTGCTAGCAGCAGGTTCCTCCTGCACGGTGGACCCCGGGCTGCGAACGCACAAATAATAACATCTATATTTACTCGGTGCGTTCCGCTAGCCCTAACATAATACTAGCGCCAGGGTCTGGCTAGCAATGGCGGACAAACAGCAATCTTTGCGGTACATCCAGCAGCTGGAGGGTAGGTTGGCGGCTCTCAAGTGCACAACCTTAGCTGTGGATGTTACCTCAGTAGCTGTTCAGGCTGCTAGCGTGGCTGCAGCAACTTTGTCCACTGCCACTCCTGTTCCGACCCTATCTCGCCTCCCGCTGCCAGAAAAATTCTCTGGTGATGGCAAATCTGGTAGGGGTTTCGTGAGTCAGTGCTCAATACACCTCGAGCTTCTGGCTGCACATTTCCCTACAGAGCGGGCAAAGGTGGGATTCATTATGTCCCTCCTGTCTGACAGGGCGTTGGAGTGAGCTACGCCGCTGTGGGAGCATGGCGATCATGTGGTGCAGAGTGCTCCGCTGTTTCTGAGCACTCTGAAACAGGTCTTTTTGGGACCTCGAGTCACCCATGATACGGCGCTCCAACTGTTGGCATTGACTCAGGGCTCGTCCTTGGTCAGCCATTTTGCCGTCCACTTCCGCACCTTAGCATCTGAGCTGGAGTGGTCGGATAAAGCCCTCATTCCTATATTTTGGAGGGGGCTGGCTGACCATGTTAAGGACGCACTGGCCACTAGGGAGATTCCCGCCACACTGGAGGAGTTAATAGCTGTATCTACTCGTATTGATCTCCGTTTTCACGAGCGGAGGTTAGAGCGAGCCCAGTGTAGGCAGAGGTTTCGGCTGGCTCCCACCTTCGCCAGACCTTTGGAATCTCCGGTTCAGGCAACCGAGTCACATGAGGCCATGGAGTTGACCTAAGTCCCGGACCGCTCATGCACTTAGGGTCTGTCATGTTTGCCAGCAGTCAGGACATTTTGCCACCAGATGTCCTCAGCGGTCGGGGAAACGTCAGCATCTAGTGGTAGTGGGTGGAGGTTCACTAGACACGGCGACGTTTGCCTCCAAATTGTCCTTTAAGGGGACAATTACCATTGGCCCATCCACTCATTCGGTAGAGCTTTTGCGTGGACTCCGGGGCAGAGGGCAATTTTATGTCTTCTGCCTTCGCCCAACGACACACAATACCTCTGGTGATGCTCGCCCAACCAGTGACCGTACGAGTGGTGAATGGGTCGACACTGCCCTCACAGATTGCACACCAGACCATCCCATTTACTCTATCCATGTCGCCATCTCATCAGGAGATAATATCTCTGCTCGTCATTCCTGAGGGAATTGATGAGGTCCTGTTAGGGATACCTTGGCTACGGTACCACTCTCCTCATATTGAGTGGTCCAAAGGCAGGATTTTGGGATGCAGTAAATCTTGTGGGGGTAGATGTCAGAGGGAATGCATTCAGGTTGCTACAACTGAGGTACCCGCAGATCTCTCCTCTCTCCCCAAGCAATATTGGCCCTATGCGGACGTGTTCTCCAAAAGGGCTGTGGAGACTCTTCCGCCTCACTGCCCCTATGACTGTCCTATTGACCTCTTGCCTGGTGCTGAGCCTCCCCGGGGTCGAGTCTACCCATTGTCTCTCCCAGAGATGGAGGCTATGTCTCAGTACATCCAGGAGAATTTGGCAAGGGGATTCATTAGGAAGTCTGTGTCACCTGCAGGGGCTGGGTTCTTCTTTGTGCAGAAGAAGAACGGAGAATTACATCCATGCATTGATTACAGGGGTCTTAATGCCATCACCGTTAAGAACAAGTACCCTCTGCCCCTGATATCTGAGCTTTTTGACAGGCTTCGGGGAGCAAGAGTGTTTACTAAACTAGATCTGCGGGGTGCCTACAACCTGATTCGCATCCGTGAGGGGGACAAATGGAAGACGGCTTTTAACACCAGGGATGGGCACTATGAGTATCTGGTGATGCCCTTTGGGCTCTGTAATGCCCCAGCCGTTTTCCAAGACTTTGTAAACGATATCTTCCGGGATATGCTCTCCACCTTGGTGGTAGTCTACCTGGATGATATTCTCATCTACTCTCCAGATATAGACTCCCACCGGAGAGATGTGTGCAAAGTCTTCAACCTCCTACGGGCAAATTCCCTCTATGCCAAGTTGGAGAAGTGTGTGTTTGAGCAGGAGTCTTTGCCTTTCCTGGGCTATATCATCTCGGCCCAAGGATTGGCTATGGATCCTGCCAAGCTACAGGCTGTGATGGACTGGCAGGAACCCCATTCTCTCAAAGCGGTGCAGCACTTTATGGGGTTCATTAACTACTATCGCCAGTTCATTCCCCACTTCTCAACTTTGGTAGCTCCTTTGGTTGCCCTCACCAAAAAGGGAGCCAATCCCAAATTGTGGTCAGAAGAGGTCTCCAAGGCCTTCCTCTCTATTAAGTCCCACTTTGCTAGCGCTCCCATTCTACATCGCCCCGATGTAGATAAACCTTTCATAATGGAGGTGGATGCCTCATCTGTCAGTGCTGGAGCAGTCCCATTCCAAAAGGATGCTCAAGGTCGGAAGCATCCCTGCTTCTTTTTCTCTAAGACCTTCACACTGGCAGAGAGGAATTATTCCATCGGGGACAGGGAGTTGCTAGCTATGAAGTTGGCCTTCTCGGAGTGGAGACATCTCTTGGAGGGGGCTCGTTTTCCCTTCCAAGTTTTCACCGACTACAAGAATTTGGTCTATATTCAGACTGCCCAGCTGCTAAATTCTTGCCAGGCCAGATGGTCCCTGTTCTTCTCCCGGTTCCATTTCACCCTCCATTTTCTCTCCGGGGAGAAGAACATCCGTGCCGATGCTCTCTCCCGCTCCGTAGTGTCATCAGCGGAGGAGGAGGAACCTCGGCTTATTGTCCCTTCTGAGAGTCTGAGGACCGTGGCTCCAGTTTTGCTTGAGTCTGTGCCCCCGGGTAGGACTTTTGTGCCAGCAAATTTGCGACCGGAGGTTCTCTCTTGGGCTCATTCGTCCAGAGTGGGTGAGCACTTTGGGACTAAAAGGACATCTGAGCTGCAGGCGAGAACGTACTGGTGGCCACATATGGTCCGTGACGTCGACGTCGGAGACTATATTCGGGCGTGTGTCTCCAGCACCAAAAATAAGTCATCTCGACAATGGCCAGCTGGGTTATTATATCCCCTGCTGGTGGCAGACAGGCCCTGGGAGATGGTCGGGATGGACTTTGTGGTGGGTTTGCCCAAGTCTCATGGCTGTACCATCATTTTTGTTATCACCGATCATTTTTCTAAGATGGTGCACTTGGTGCTGCTTCCCCGGCTACCTTCTGCACGGGCCTTGGCAGCGTTGTTTATAAAACACATCTTCCATCTACACGGTATGCTGGACAAAATTGTCAGTGACTGGGGTCCCCAGTTTGCGTCTCGGTTCTGGAGAGAGCTTTGTCATCTTCTCAGCATTGAGTTGAATCTCCCTTCTGCGTATCATCCCGAGACGAATGGGTTGGTAGAGAGGGCCAACCAGACCTTGGTCACATATCTGTGACATTTTGTCTCATCCAGGCAGGATGACTGGGCATCTTTGCTATCGTGGACAGAGTTTGCACTGAACAACGCTATAGCTGACTCCACTGGACAGACCCCATACCTCCTTAACTATGGTCAGCATCCGCGGGTACCTGGGCCCATGCCCGTGTCTTCCGCTGACTCCAGGGTGGCAGACTGGGCTTTGGAGGCACGGGACATTTGGGACCGCACTCAGGATGCCATTCGGGCCTCCAAGGAGAGAATGAGGTCCTCCGCCGATACACATCCGCGCCCCGCTCCGACCTTTGCTCCTGGCAATTTAGTGTGTCTCTCCGCCCGTAACATCAGGCTGCGAGTTGAGTGCACTAAGTTTGCACCTCGCTCCTTGGGTCCTTTCAAGGTCCTCAAACAGGTTAACCCTGTGGTCTACCATTTAGCCCTTCCGCCACGCCTGGGTATCACCGACACCTTTCATGTGTCCCTCTTGAAGCCCGTATTCATGTCCCGGTTTTCCGAGTCATCTGCCGGCACATCGGGTTTATCTTCAGATGATTACAAGGTGAACGCTATCTTGGGGTGCAAGGTGGTACGCAGCAAAAAATTTTACTTGGTGGATTGGAGGGGTTATGGCCCAGAGGACAGGTCCTGGGAGCCTGCTGAGCATATTCGAGCTCTGCAGCTCATTGCTGCCTTCGAATGTATCGAGGTCCAAGGAGGGGGGCCCTAGGAGGGGGGGTAATGTTAGGGGTCGAGATCCCGCCTCTGCACAGGGGGAATCTCGAGCCTTCTCCAGCCGCAGTGGAGCCTGCTCAGCGGAGACGTTGGTCCCAGTGTCTTGCTCAGTCTGACTCTGTCCAAAGGGTTACTGCTGCTTTTCCAGCTTCTGCCATTAAAGCCAGTACTGGGCAGCGGCGAGCAGATGCTTCTGGGACTAAAGGTACCTTCACACTAAGCGACTTTACAATGATAACAATAGCGATCCGTGACGTTGCAGCGTCCTGGATAGCGATATTGTTGTGTTTGACACTCAGCAGTTATCAGGATCCCGCTGTGAGATCGCTGGTCGTTGCTGAAAGTCCAGAACTTTATTTCGTCGCTGGATCTCCCGCTGACATCACTGAATCGGTGTGTGTGGCACCGATCCAGCGATGTCTTCACTGGTAACCAGGGTAAACATCGGGTTACTAAGCGCAGGGCCACGCTTAGTAACCCGATGTTTACCCTGGTTACCATTGTAAAAGTAAAAAAAAAACCCACATACTCTCATTCCGGTGCCCGGCGTCCACTTCCCTGCACTCCTCCTGCATCCTGTAAGTGCCGGCCGTAAAGCAGAGTGGTGACGTCACCGCTCTGCTCTGTGGGAGATGCCGGAGATGTTCGGCGCTGACACAGGATGCAGGAGGAGTGCAGGGAAGCGGACGCCGGGCACGGTAATGTGAGTATGTGTTTTTTTTTTTTACTTTTACAATGGTAACCAGGGTAAACATCGGGTTACTAAGTGCGGCCCTGCGCTTAGTAACCCGATGTTTACCCTGGTTACCAGGGGACTTCGGCATCGTTGGTCGCTGGAGAGCCGTCTGTGTGACAGCTCTCCAGCGACCTCACAACGACTAAACAGCGACGCTGCAGCGATCGGCATCGTTGTCTGTATCACTGCAGCGTCGCTTAGTGTGAAGGTACCTTAAGTCCTGCTTTTCTTGTTCTGAGCATGCCCAGAGTAAGACCTCTCAGTGGAGATCGAGGGTCACATGTTCAGATACTGCAGCTAAATCCATTGGTCCTCCAGGAAGGTCCTGAAGGTGCTCAGGCTCTGTAGCAGCCTCTCATTGGTCCTTCTAGGAAGGTCCTGTTCTTGGTGCAGCTATTTAAGGTTCTCATGACCGCACGGCCATGCGCTAGTATTGAATCAGTTTTGTGCATGCGCCAGTGTGGTCACATTTATGTGTGTGTTCAGGGACTCGGCTGAAATAAGCCTCTAGAATGCCGGCAGATTGTATGTGTGTGTGACCACAGACTGCCTTCAGCTCGGCAGTTAGCTGTGAACTCCTGTGGGGTTAACAGGGCACAGCGTCTTGTTTCCGTGCGACTCTGTGAAGTAACAGAGGTCGATTAAACCACCATATAGTGCCGTCATTTGCTAGCAGCAGGTTCCTCCTGCACGGTGGACCCCGGGCTGCGAACGCACCAATACTAACATCTATATTTACTCGGTGCGTTCCGCTAGCCCTAACAGAGGGTTTGTCTGCCACACACTGTAATGCCTCAGCCATGTTGGTTGTGGCATTACAGTGATTGGCTGGCCGCATCATCAGGTCTATATCAGACCTGGCACCGCCATGCTCGTCACAGTCTACTCCGGAATCAGGCAGTGTAGGGAGAGGTGCTGCAGGGCTAGGGAGAGATTTTCTTGTTTTTTAGTTAGTGTAGGTATACCACAATATATTATACACATATCCATCTCAACTAACTGAGGAGTCAGGACTAATCCAGATGCATAGATATCAGTGCTAGGCAAGCAGGCAGTGTATGTGGCAGACTGCAGTGCATATAGCAAGAGGGTCCATTCCAGTTCTGTCTGCTGCTGCTTTTACAGATATTTCTAGACATAGCCTGAGGTATCAGTGGCCAGGAATAATTTTTTGGGGATCTTAATCCTGATTATTTGCTAAAAACAATCCAGAGAACGCTATTTTTCTGCTCTATTTGCTTCTTGGCATTGCAGAATACAGCCAGATCCTTTCCATATTACAGTGCTAAAAATCCATCTATTTAATACTGTGGTTTGTCCATCACACGGATCACATAGTGCGCTCAAAATTCTGCCATTTCTGGACTCCATTTAAATTTTGTTGCAGTGTGTTAGCGAAGTCATTGACATCAGTTTGCTGTTAAAAATAGTTACCTACAGGCCAGCTATTTAAAACTGTGGCTTGTCCGTCACATGGATCACATAGTGCACTCAAAATTCTGCAATTTCTGGCCTCCATTTAAATTTTGTTGCAGTGTGTTAGCGCGTTATGACACCAGTTTGCTGTTAAAAATAGTTACCTACAGGCCAACTATTTAAAACTGTGGTTTGTCTGTCACAATAGTAATCAAACTGTTAAAAGTTAAAGGGACAGAAAGAGTCCAATTGGGTATCAGCAGAGGCAATTATAAGAAAGAACTCGAAAAAGAAACTAAATGGATTGTCTCCCTACACATAACTACACCTAAGGGCCTTAATGAGACTCTGAGCTTCAAACTCTTCATCTAAAAGCATACATTTTATATTTACATGGTTGTATGTAGTGTATTTTATGATTATGAATTTTAAACAGCATTATTGCATTGATTGAGCGGTATACTCACCTTAGTTTTGTCTCCTAAAGTATATGGTTGTTAGAAACGGATGGTGATCAGATCTGTCCAGTGGTTGAGGGCTTGACATCATCTTCTAGAAAATGAAAATACATGAATTTAAACGCATGAGCATGGGACAATATTGTTTTTATATTTATACTATTTGTATAGCATATTATTAACACTTTTTGTTAAGTCACATTTGGTTATTGTTTGATATTTGTTATCACTAGCTATACACCCAGCTAATTGCACACTATTTTTAAATTGTTCTTTATATTTATATATGAGAACTCCAGACCAGATGTACATGCACATACTGCACTATCACTTTCACTCTTTGCATAATTAGTTAATATTAAGCACATTTTATTCATATTTGTTTGTATATTATAGGTACTTACGCTTTTATTATATGAGTCTCTTTTGCACTTTTTTATACTTGTAAGAATGCAGACAAGAGTTGTATGCTGTCTTTTCATGCTGCATTATTTTTGTAATATATGATCGAATTTAGATACAATATGAAAGAAATGTAAGATTGATGAGACTATAATATTGCTTAATGTCATCCTTATGGATCCTATATAATTTTACTATTTACGGGATACAACATCGTATACATACTGAGTGATGTTATATATTCCTATTACAGAAGTGTTATTCATATGGATCTTATATTATTTTATTGCTTTTTTCAATATAACTTTTGTATAGTGTATCTAAGTACCCTGCCGTGTGTGAAAATGTACGTCATTTCCTACGATCGGTTATGTTAACATTAGTGTAATCTACATAGTCGGGAAGCAGAGTTAATGAGCAGGGAGAGAGGAAAGTGGGAGTGCAGAAAGGAGATGAAGTCTGCATACAGATGGATAACTAGATGACAAAAAATGCTACCTTATTTTTAGGATAAGGACATTAAAATTCTGCCTCCAAACATAAGAAATGTGTTACAGTTTTTAATAAGATAAGCTTGAGTTAATTTTAGAAAATGTACTATAATGACAGCTGGGGTGAATATTTACAGCCAGGATGAATAACTTAATTGCTGAATAAATATTGAAACATTTCAATAATGCAAGGACTATGTGCAAATTACCAGATGTTCAGCAAGTAGAATTATTGAATGGCACAATATAAGACAAACTGCAAATTCAGAAACAGACATGTTTATATAAGCGGAAGAAGTGGCAATTCTCTTTTAAAGAAAAAAGTGAAAGACTAAACAAAGATGTGACAAAGTATTGCATTCTGTTAGTTTTAAATCTAATTTGTGAGTCAAGGGAACAAAGAGATTTCAGTAATGTTCAGCCATAAGAAGAGGAAATTCCACAAGATTGCAATTATAATCCAATTATCGTCTTCTTTCTACTAGAAACTATGAATACTCTCAGCAATATGTATTTCACCAAGAAGTACAAAAGTGAAGATTTGTTTTAAAAGCTTTGCAGCTTTTTTTAAAAAAAAAGCATTAAAGGGAATCTGACATTAGGATCAACCAGGCTAGGCCGTCTGTATGGACATGTAGGTCATAGAATGTTAAGTAAATTGATACCTTGAGATCTGTGATCTAGTGTCTTATTCCAGAGAAATCCATATTTTCCTTATTATTTAAATGAGCTCCATTTACACCTTTGGCCTGGGACAGCTCATAGAATCTCACGGCTTTCAGTATCATCTCTATGCTGACGACACACAGATCTACATCTCTGGCCCAGATATCACCTCCCTTCTAACCAGAATTCCTCAATGTCTGTCAGCTATTTCATCCCTCTTCTCCAATAGATTTCTAAAACTTAATATGGACAAAACAGAATTCATAATCTTTCCCCCATCTCACGTGACCCTCCCAACGGACCTATCCATTACAGTAAACGGCTGCCCACTCTCTCCAGTCCTACAAGCTCGCTGCCTCGGGGTAATCCTTGACACTGATCTCTCCTTCAAACGACATATCCAAGCCCTTTCCACTTCCTGCTGCCTTCAACTCAAAAATATTTCATGAATCCGTACATTCCTAAACCAAGAATCTGCAAAAACCCTAGTCCATACCCTCATCATCTCTCACTTTGACTACTGCAACCTCCTGCTCTGTGGCCTCCCCTCGAACACTCTCGCACCCCTCCAATCTATTCTAAGCTCTGCTGCCCGACTAATCCACCTGTCCCCCCACTATTCCCCGGCCTCTCCCCTCTGTCAAGCCCTTCACTGGCTCCCCATTGCCCAGAGACTCCACTACAAAACCCTAACCATGACATACAAAGCCATCCACAACCTGTCTCCTCCATACATCTGTGACCTCGTCTCCCGGTACTTACCTGCACGCAACCTCCGATCCTCACAAGATTTCATTCTCTACTCCCCTCTTATCTCCTCTTCCCACAATCGTATACAAGATTTCTCTCGCGCATCCCCCATAATCTGGAACTCTCTACCACAACAAATCAGACTCTCGCCTACCATCAAAACCTTCAAAAAGAACCTGAAGACTCACCTCTTCCGACAAGCCTACAACCTGCAGTAACCGTCGATTGACCAAACCGCTGCACGACCAGCTCTACCCTCACCTATTGTATCATCACCCATCCCTTGTAGATTGAGCCCTTGCGGGCAGGGTCCTTTCTCCTCCTGTACCAGTTGTGACTTGTATTAAGATTATTGTACTTGTTTTTATTATGTGTACTCCTCCTCACATGTAAAGCGCCATGGAATAAATGGCGCTATATTAATAAATAATACACTATGTTCCATATTATTATGCAACTGACATTTTTATCTGATTTTCCTAAATGGTTGGTGCAAATGACAGTCAGTCTAATAAAAGTCATCACCCGTTAGAGTATACATCGAATTTTATTGAAGAAACCTCCCAATGATAACAGTATAATCTCCAAAATGAATAAAAACTTAAAATGCACTGTTCCAAATTATTAGGCACAGTAGAATTTCTAAACATTTGATATTTTTTAAAGAACTGAAAATACTCATTTGTGGAATTTGCAGCTTTAGGAGGTGACATTAACTGAATAAAAAATCTATTTAACTCCAAAACATCCTAACAGGCCAAGTTACATGGTAACATAGTAGCCTTCTTTGATATCACCTTCACAATTCTTGCATCCATTGAACTTGTGAGTTTTTGGAGAGTTTCTGCTTGTATTTCTTTGCATGAAGTCAGAATAGCCTCCCAGAGCTTCTGTTTTGATGTGAACTGCCTCCCACCCTCATAGATCTTTTGCTTGATGATACTCCAAAGGTTCTCTATAGGGTTGTGGTCAGGGGAAGATGGTGGCCACACCATGAGTTTATCTCCTTTTATGCCCATAGCAGCCAATGAGGTATTCTTTGCAGCATGAGATGGTGCATTGTCATGCATGAAGATGATTTTGCTCCTGAAGGCACATTTCTGCTTTATATACCATGGAGGAAAGTTGTCAGTCAGAAACTCTATACAGTATACCTTGCAGAGGTCATTTTCACACCTTCAGGAACCTTAAAGGGCCCTACCAGCTGTTTCTCCATGATTCCGGCCCAAAACATGACTCCTCCACCTCCTTGCTGACGTTGCAGCCTTGTTGGGACATGGTGGCCATCCACCAACCATCCACTACTCCATCCATTTGGACCATCCAGGGTTGCTCAACGCTTATTAGTAAACAAGACTGTTTGGAAATTAGTCTTCATGTATGTGTGGGCCCAATGCAAACGTTTCTACTTGTGAACACTGTTTAAGGGTGGCCAAATAGTAGGTTTATGCACCACAGCAAGCCTTTGAAGGAGCCTACACCTTGAGGTTTGAGGGACTCCAGAGGCACCAGCAGCTTCAAATATCTGCTTGCTGCTTTGTAATGGCTTTTTAGCAGCTGCTCTCTTAATCCGATGAACTTGCCTGGCAGAAATCTTCCTCATTATGCTGTGATAGAAATATATATATCATGTAGATCTCACTTGCATGTATACTCCTCTATAATCAAATATATACTCTTATACTCACAGCTAATATATACATTATAATAAATGGTTTAAAATGGTTGACACGAACTAATATAACCCAGACAGATCATATGGGGTTTTCCGTCCCTAAAAGCAGAACAGAGTCAGATGTTTGGTGACTGCTGATCAAATGTCTCCACTTTGTCCTAGACACAGAACTCAAGTTTAGTTGCTTAATCCTCTGTCATATGAGCATTAATCACCATATTCCATATATGTTTAGATAACCAATGACAGAAGAGCTAGACAATATGGTAATTAACTAACCACCCCTGACAACCCCTAACCACTCCTTTCTATGTGAAAATATAAAACTATGTATGTACAATAAAGTTTCAGTATTGATGGAATGTTGTTCTGTCACAGTTGTGTACAGTCCATTCTTGATGAGCGCTCAAAATACTCAGTCTAATTGGGAGCGGCCACAGCACACACAGGGATAGATTTATCCAACCCTAATATTTCCATAACAGAATGGCCCCCAACAGCGAGGCACGGATGAAACGCACGGGATCCTTCTAACCGGAGATACGGAAGTTGTAGCCGTGGCCTTGGCACAGGGGCAGGAGACTGCGCAGCTCCATAAGTAAGGTAAGAAAATGTTATCATCTTACCTGAAAGTCCCCTGTGCCCAGTCCTTGTCTATGCCTCTTGCCGGTCAGGTGTGTGGTCACCAATTCCCAGGTAGTGTAAAAAAAAATCCGTAGCCACGAATCCACCCTGGGAGGTGTCTGCTGTGAGCCGTGTATATGTTCTATGTTTGTGTAAGATCCGGGAGAAGGAAGGAAAAGTGACTTTTGCTTTTGGTTGCTGGGTAACAGACCGCAGGAGGTCAAATCTCTCGATAAGTTATTGCAGGATTCCCGTGCATAGGAGGAACAGGTAGAGTTCCGGGGCAGGTGGTCCCATGATCCAGGCACGGGTAGTGATAACTTAGAGGGCTACTGCAGATTCCCGTAGTGCCGGCGATCCAGTTAGGACGTCCGGACCGGGGTGGTAGATTTCCCGCTTGTTGTGCTCCTCACTCACTCAGGCGGCCCGGGCGCAGGTGCGTCCAGTGCGATTGGCAGTAGTCTGTTCCCAGCGCAACCTGCACGTGTCACAGAATTAAAAAGGGCATCTCTCGGATTGTCTATCTGTTTCTGTTTGTGTCATGTACTATTGACACTTTAAGAGCATGAAATAGTAAGAGAAAGTTTTGTTTTTTTTTTTTCCTCTCTTGAACTTCCTCTTTTTCAGCTGCGAGGAGAGATATGCATTGTAAATCACACTGTCACATCTGTTTTTTTTCTTTTTCTTTTGCAATGCTGGCTATGTGTAGTTTTTTTGTGAAGAGGTGAAATTTAAATTGTATCTATCATTTTTGATGTGACGTAAGTGTTTTCAGATACGTGATTTTAGTGACATTTGATATTATTGCAATGGTATATGGAATAAAAAGAGGAAGTGTGTCTCTGACTGCATTTGAGCGCAGAGATTCTAAAAAAAGAAAAAAAAAAGGAGAAGAGAAAAGCCGTTTTAATTTTTTTTTTTTTTTTTTTTTTACTCTCTTAAAGGGTCTTTTTCTTTTTGCGGCATTTTAAAGTTTTTTAATTAAGTTTTCCTCAATCTTCAATCTCTTTACCTTTTTACTTTTTTTGGGGGAAAAAGTTTTTTTTTCTTTCTTTCCTTTTGTATCAAAATTTTGAGTTTTTGGTTGTGAACTAAGTTTTTGAAGGTTTTTCTTATCGTTTTGGGTTTTTCTTAGTTTTATATACTCATTTTTAGAAGTTTTTTTTAGTACGGTTTTCTTTTTTTCATTTTTGTGTGTTTTTCATTTTCATTTTTTGCTTTTGCCATGGGGAATAAAGTGGCCGAGCAACAGGAAAGTCTTTTTACTTCCTGATGAGAAAACAGCTCCTAGATAGTGGCAGAACAGGAAGGTGTTAAGTATGTGAAGATTTTTGGAAGGTATAAAGCACGTGAAATTCATTAGAATGGCAGACTTCAAGCTGCGGAGTGGCATGACGCAGAAAGGAAAATAAGGGAAGTTAGCTGATGTTAGATTGCTGAATACTAATACATGGTATGAAGTAGCAGCAGAGCTTACATCGTTTAGGTGGTACAGAAAGTTATGTGAGCAAACCAGGAAGTGATTTTTGTGGGTATGAGACGGGAGAATCTGCGCAGTAGGTAGTTATTTTTGCACAGTATGTGGCCGCCCCGTCTCTCCCTACAGGGAGAAGGCATAATGGCTCCTCTCTATTATTCATGTTGTTCTCCTCTATCCTCTTTTTTTCTCTCAGTCTTTTCTCTCCGCATTCTTCTCTCTCTCTCTCCTTTCCTCTCCTCTTCCTCCACATTTTTTCTCTTCTCTCTCTTCCCCTCTCTATCTCTCTCCTCCATACCCTCCATCTTCTCCTCCCTCTTTCTCCACACCTCTCTCTCTCTCTCCTCTTTCTCCACTCCCCCACCACACCCATCTCTCCTCCCTCTTCTCCTCACCCTCTTTCTCTCCTCCCTCTCTCTCCACATTCTCTCTCCCCTCCTACTATTCCTTTGTCTCACTCCTCAACCCCTCCCTCTTCTTCTTCCTCGTTTTTCCTCCTTGTTGCCGGCTGGGCCAATGCCCAATTCAAACAATATGGTGCTTACAGCACAAGGTTTCCCTCTATGCCCCTGGCACAGTCCAGCCATTGCCAGTTGTGATATCGGGGAAAGAGAGTGAAAATCCCACTGCACGCAATGCAGTGGGCAGCCCCCAGACACATCAGGTAGCAGACAGCTCAGCCCTGGGTGCAGAGGGGGGAGGAATGATATCAGAACGAGCTCACTGACAGATCCTCCGTTACCTCATTTCACAGTCAACAATATTGTAACCCTTAAGGTTTTACATGAACTTTGATATCACCATGTATTGATAATGTACAACTTCAGCACCGGTCAGAGCTGCCTACATTCACACCAACATAGAACTATAAGCCTAATCCATCATAGCTTCAGCAAGGGGGGAGACATCCTCACATAAAAAAAGCAACTTCTAAGTCCAATATCAGTCAGTGTATGACCCCAGTACAAGCTATCACAACTATTCCTCTGATGAAGATGAAGAGGGAACATCATACATGCTGTCCAGTACTAGAAGAGAAACCCACAGGCACCAAGAATACAGGGGCAGATAGAGGCACCACCATTACACTATGTGCACTGCACTTCAAGTCAGGTGACAATCTTCCAGACCCAGGGATGCATCCCATGCCATTTTACCGAAGAAAGTAGCAGAACCAGTGAAAATATGCAGCCACCTGGAATGATCTCTGGGCCATGAATGAAAATAGAAGCAGGTGATGCACTCTGGCCAATCATGAAGGAACAATTCAAACTTCCAGCAGAATCAGACATACACGCTTGGGAGTCAGGGCCACAGCTAATTGAACAGCTCAGAGAGTGGGCCAAAGGCAGATTGGCAGGACAAGCCATGACATGAGCCAAGATAAGACAGAGTCTGTAAAGAAGTTTCATTGCAGAGTAATGCAAGTATTCCAAGACTTGGGCTTCACCATTCATGACCAGATACACAGGCCTTTGGGCATGGACTGAGACAGCCAATCAGGAAACCACTGATAGTGGCTAGGCCTAGGAACAGGTCAATAGCAGTGGACTGACCCAGAAAAAATGTTTTATGTGCGCCTAGGAGACTGTTTATTGCCGATTGTCACCAAAATTGCCACCATTATAGCACCACAAAAAAGCACAAAGAAGGAAAAGGGTGCCGTGCTGCTGAGAACACCAGAAGGGGAGCCAGAGGTGAAGACGCTACAAAGTGCCGATCGACACACCGGAAGAACCGCTGTAGACTCCAGAGAGGAGACACCGACCTCAATAAGGTTAGCAAAGGGGAGAAGCTATGTCAGACCAGGGGTAAGAAGTGACGGCAGATGCAGCCGCAGCCCCTGTAATGCCCCAAGACCTTGGGTTGGATGCAGCCGCCGGTCTCATGGCACCCCCGGGCCTCGCCACGAATGCACCTGCAGGCCCCGTCTTACCACCGCAGCTTCAATCAGCAGGCTGGACCCCGCTGCCGCTACAGTACCCATCATGCCGTTGTCCACAGTAGCCAAAGGGACAGAGTCCCAACCAGGATTGCAGAGGACAGCCCCTCTCATGGTGACCACTGACCTGGAAGCGCAACCACCCTACAAAGACAGAAGAAGTGTCAAGTGTTACATCTGTGGCAAGTTTGTCCATTACCAGAACCAGTGCAAAGCACCCACGCCCCCGAAGAGACTGGACCCATGCAACCCAAGAGTTGGTCCAGAGAAACAGGTCAAGGAAGAAGTGCAGAAAGCAGTGAAGTACCCCATCCAAAGGACAGGGGCAAGCAAGCCAGGTTCGCAAGACACTACGCTCCTGACATATAAAACTTCATCTGCAAGACCAATATCTCAAATAATCCTTAAAGTGGATGGCGTTGTCAAATCTTTACTTCTGCACACTGGTGCAGCCAGAAGTGTGATGAGACCTGTGGAACTCGCTGATCCCACCTGCCTATCAGAATCCTCTGTGTCTCGCATGGGCATTGATGGTCAAGTCAGACATTCTCAGCTTACAAAGCCACTGAGCATGTGCACTCAGCCAGGACACTCTATCCTGTCCCAGTTTGTGGTGTAAAGGACCTGCCACTCAACCTGCTGGGAGCGAACCTACTGCAGAAGCTGAAGGCAACCACAGTGTTCCAGGAAGATGGGACAGTGACACTTACTTCATCCCTGACCCAAGAAGAGTCATGCTGGCGGCCCTACAAGAACATTAAACAATCGATGAGGCCTACCCAAGGAGGTACTGGATGTAGTACCAGAAAGTCTATGGTCTAAGGGACCCCAGCACGTGAGAAAACCTCAAGTTGCCCCAGTACGGGTGTCACTCAAGCCATGTACCCCATACCCTCGTAAGGCCCAGGCCAGGCCTAGAGTCAAGCTGCCTCTGACCAACTGAAGGTCTACCTGGAAATAGGAATCATTGTTCCTCGCACATCGCCTTGCAATACCCCGCTTTTCCCCGTCAAGAAAAAGACTGTAAAAGGAGAGCCAGCCAAGTTCAGAATGGTATATGACCTGAGAGCTGTGAATGACGCCACGGTGTTTGAAACTGCAATTATGCTGAATCCGCACACTCTGCTCTCAAATGTGCCTGCCACAGCAAAAGTGTTCACAGTGACCGACCTGGCTAATGTTTTCTCCAGTGTTCCCCTTCATCTGGAAGACCAGTTCCTGTTTGCCTTAATGCACCAGGGGGGACACCACACATGGACAGTGATGCCACAGTGGGCCCAGAACAGCCCTTCACAGTTCACCAAAGCAATGTCCACAGTTCTCACCAACTGAGTCACAGAACAAGCAGAAGTAACCCTGCTACAGTACATGGACAATCTACTCCTTTGTGCAATTGACTTTGACACGTGTAAAGCCCATTCCTTGTATCTCCTACTCTACCTGGCGGAGCAGCACTGCAGGATCTCAAAAAACAAAGTCCAGTGGTGTCTGAAGCAAGTTACGTTCCAGAGACACTGTATTGCTCACCAGGCGAAACACCTGACAGATGACCGGAAGACCACAGGGGAGAAGATGGTCCCTCTGAGAACTCCAAAGGTGCTACAGGCCTTCCTTGGTCTAGTTTCGTATTGCAGAGCCTGGATCCCTGATGCTTCCGTCCTAATGCAGCCTCTGTGTGAATACGTCAGCGTGACCCCGTTCCTCCGGACAGATGTGGCCTTCAGTTCGTTCAAGAAGTTAAAAGGCTCTGTAGTCTCAGCGCCAGCACTAGGCCTATCTGACTACAAGAAGCCATTCCGTCTCTACTTGATGAGAAGAGAAGGCCTTGCTACTGGAGTCCTGACACAACTTCAGGGGGGAAAGCATAGACTTTCGGACTACTTTTCAGCTTGCCTGGATCCAGTTGCAGGGGAAGCCTCTTCCTCCCGCATGAGAGCAGCAGTTGCAGCACACGCCCTCCTGGACAGGACTACTGACATCAGTGGAAAAAAACATTGGAAATCCTGGCTCTGCATGACATCTCAGCAATCCTCAACCAAACCCAGCTAAAACATCTCTCCACCGCCAGGCATCTTCGCCTCCAGTGCTCTCTACTCCTGCCCAACAATGTCACCATCTCCAGATGCACAGTCCTCAACCCGTCCACTCTACTCCCACTCCCAAAGGGGGATACAGATATGGACCCTCAGATAAAAAGTCTGATCAAAATCTGCATGACACCTTCTGCAGGGATCTGAATTTGCTCCGGACGGATGACCATGATTGCTTCAGCATCATGCAACAGGAAACAGCAGGACTACCCAAGGTGGCAGAAGAGCCACTGACCAACCCAGAGTTGATCCTCTTTGTGGATGGCTCCAGATTTGCAGATGATGAAGGAATATTTCACACGGGATGTGCAGTGACCAGCAATCAAGAGATCCTGTGGTCCAGAAGTCTGCCGCCCAGTCTGTCAGCCCAGGAAGCAGAACTGATAGCGCTGATGAAGGCCTACCAGATGGCAGAAGACAAGACTGAGAAAATGTATACCGATTCAAGGTACTTGCGTGGCATAGCACACGACTTCGGACCCATCTGGGCTGCAAGGGACTTCATCACAGCAAGCGGAACAACCGTGAAGCATCAATGGAGCCATTAAGGACCTGCTGAACACACTTCAACTTCCAAAAGTGGTGACAATACTAAAAGTCAAAGCGCATGGAAAACAAAACACAGTAGAGGCACGAGGCAACAACATGGCGGATATGGCAGCCAAAGAAACAGTCAAGGGAAGACAATATGGACAAGTGGAAGAGGTCGTAGAGCCAGACGGCTACTACATGACGACTGAAGACAAGAAACCTGACCAAATGACGTCCTGTGATCTGCTCAAAAAGCTGCAAGAGCAAGCCCCAAAGGACAAGAAGGAATGCTGGATGCAGAAAAGAGCAGCACATGAAGAAGGAAGGGTATACTAAATGGACTACAAACCCGGTTTACCCCGAAGCATGGACCTTATCGTGGTCCAGTGGGCACATGGGCCCACACACAGATTAAAGGCACAGATGAATGATCCGATTGGTGCTTACTGGTTCGCCCCAGAAATCTCCACCCTAACAGCCAAGTTCATAAACAGCTGTCTGACCTGTGGCAAATGCAACCCTGGAAGAATGAAGAAAGTTCCCACACATCGTCTTGCCAGACCACTGTACCCCCTTCCAGAGGATCCAGATAGACCACATCCAAATTCCGCCAAGTGAAGGATTCGAATATGCCCTTGTGGTCATGGACATGTTCTCAGGATGACAGCCAGAAGCTTTCCCAGTGCGGAAGCAGTCAGCAAAGACTACTGCAAAGAAGCTACTCTCAGAGACGAGATATGCAGCTATGGGGTCCCAGAAGTGATAGAGAGTGACCAGGGACCCGCATTCACAGCAAATCTCACACGAGAGATCTAGTCAGCAGTAGGGTCAGACTTAGGCCTACACACTCCCAATCACACTACTCAGTGTTAGGCATACTCCCAGAGGCCCAGAAAAGCTGTTACCATATGAAATTTTGTTTGTGTCTAGTCCCAGGTTAGGGGTATCCTTTCCCTCAGCAGCTGACTATGCAATATGATACTTTGTCTGCTTATGTAATTGAACTCACCAAGAAACTTGCTAACATCCATTCTCGAGTTTTTTTCTTCATTGCCAGATCCAGATTCGGTGTCCGGTATGCACTCCTAGAAGCCAGGAGACTGGGAGTTGGTGGAAAAAAGTTTGTAAGGAGAACACCACTCGATCCCAGATTTGATGGTCCTGTTCAAGTGCTGCTGATGACACCAAACTCTGCAAAACTGGAGGGAAGACCCGCTTGGATCCACTCATCGCATCGCAAGAAAGCTCCCCTGCCAGAAGATGACACCCAAGCCAGAATTATGTTGCGGCCTGACCGAAAGGATGACCTACCTGATAAAGACTACACATCGCTCACTACACATGCTATTGACTAAGAGACTGATTGCAACGAACCCCCTTTAGGGACAGATCTCCTGACCGCCCATTTGCAAAAAGTCTGGACGGAGTGGGGCACAGGCGTTAGGCTTGTGTCAGTTCGCCGACAGCACAAAAGAGTTGCAGCGCTTTGGGACAGGAGGCTAGGATTAGGGCAAGTGATATCTAAGGGGGGCTTGTGATAGAAATATATATATCATGTAGATCTCACTTGCATGTATACTCCTCTATAATCAAATATATACTCTTATACTCACAGCTAATATATACATTATAATAAATGTTTTAAAATGGTTGACACGAACTAATATAACCCAGACAGATCATATGGGGTTTTCCGTCCCTAAAAGCAGAACAGAGTCAGATGTTTGGTGACTGCTGATCAAATGTCTCCACTTTGTCCTAGACACAGAACTCAAGTTTAGTTGCTTAATCCTCTGTCATATGAGCATTAATCACCATATTCCATATATGTTTAGATAACCAATGACAGAAGAGCTAGACAATATGGTAATTAACTAACCACCCCTGACAACCCCTAACCACTCCTTTCTATGTGAAAATATAAAACTATGTATGTACAATAAAGTTTCAGTATTGATGGAATGTTGTTCTGTCACAGTTGTGTACAGTCCATTCTTGATGAGCGCTCAAAATACTCAGTCTAATTGGGAGCGGCCACAGCACACACAGGGATAGATTTATCCAACCCTAATATTTCCATAACAATGCCTTTATCAGCATAAACACATCTGTGCTCAGATGCAGCCACAAATCTCTTAACACTACGATGATCACGCTTAAGTTTTCGGGAAATTTCTAATGTTTTCATCCCTTCACCAAAGCATTGCACTATTTGATGCTTTTCGGCAGCAGAGAGATCCTTTTTCTTTCCCATGTTACTTGAAAACTGTGACCTGCTTAATAATGTGGAACATCATTTTTAAGTAGTTTTCCTTTAATTAGAATCACCTGGAAAACCAATTATCACATGTGTTTAAGATTGATTTCAGTGATACATTGAGCCCTGAGACACAATACCATCCACGAGTTTATTTGAAAAACAAAACAATTAAATCTTTATGACACTTAAATCCAATTTGCATAATAATTTGGAACACAGTGTAATAATAACTCCTCCTTTCATTTAATATAAGCTGTGGAGGCAGATTCTCATGCAGATCTGTGCTTACTCTGAGTAAAGGTACCTTCACACTAAACGATATCGCTAGCGATCCGTGATGTTGCAGCATCCTGGCTAGCAATATCGTTGTGTTTGACACGCAGCAGCGATCAGGATCCTGCTGTGATATCGCTGGTCGTTGAACAAAGTTCAGAACTTTATTTGGTCGTCAGACCGGCGTGTATCGTCGTGTTTGACACCAAAAGCAACGATACCAGCGATGTTTTACACTGGTAACCAGGGTAAATATCGGGTTACTAAGCGCAGGGCCGCGCTTAGTAACCCGATGTTTACCCTGGTTACCAGTGTAAAATGTAAAAAAAAAAAACAGTACATACTCACCTTCGCATCCCCCGGTGTCCGCTTCCCACACTGACTGAGCGCCGTAAAGTGAAAGTGAAAGCACAGCACAGCGGTGACATCACCGCTCTGCTGTTAGGGCCGGGCTCAGTCAGTGCAGGAAGCGGACGCCGGGGGACGCGAATGTAGGTATGTACTGTTTGTTTTTTTTACATTTTATGCTGGTAACCAGGGTAAACATCGGGTTACTAAGCGCGGCCCTGCGCTTAGCAACCCGATGTTTACCCTGGTTACCCGGGGACCTCGGCATCGTTGGTCGCTGGAGAGCGGTCTGTGTGACAGCTCTCCAGCGATCAAACAGCGACGCTGCAGCGATCAGCATCGTTGTCTGTATCGCTGCAGCGTCGCTTAATGTGAAGGTACCTTAAGAAATCTAACCTCAGATATGAAAGTATCATTTTATTCAACTTTCTATATCCTGCATGCCATATTAGGAGGGTTGAACCTACTGATAGATTCCCTTTAAGGACAGTGGTGTAGATCATGTTTTACAGCATACCCAGCTGTGCTCCTAAAATTATTAGTTATCGTTTACAGCAATGGCAGAATGGTTAGGGATTGGAAGTAAATTGACCATCTGTGAAATAAAGGTTATCTTGTATTTGACAGACACAAATAGTTAACCCTTTTCAGGAATTTTTCATTTTTGTCACTTTTTTTTCTTCCCGTTTTTCAAAGAGCTATAACTTTTTATTATTCTACCAACATAGCTACATGAGGGCTTATTTTTTTACAGGCTGAGATGTACTTTTGAATGATAAAATTCAATTTACCATGTAATGTACTAAAAACGGTGATAAAAATCCAAGTAAAATGGTGAAATAATGCAATTCCATGATTGTTTTCTTTTTTCATGATGGTCATTGCATAGTAAAAATGGCCTGGCAATATGATTCTTTAGGTCATTACAAATACAGCAATAGTTTTTATATTATTAAATATGCTATAAATATATTTACCATATATACTCTTGTATAAGCAGATTTTTTCAGCTCATTTTTTTGTACTGAAAATGCCCCCCTATAGCTTATACAGGATGTTATTGTCCCAGTTTATGGCGGGGGAGGGGGAGTGGTGGAGCAGTGGGTCACAGTAGGCAGGAGAAGGCGGATGCTGCTAAAACCCATGCTCACTGCTAAAGAGAATCGAATATTCACAGCTCTGGCAATGCATATTCATTTTTCTTATAGTGCGCGCACAGTTACAATGGCTTTAATGGGTGACCGCTCATTAAGGTAATGAATATTCACTTCTCTCTAGTCCCATAGGCTAGAGAGAGGTGAATAAAAATGAGCGGGGACACTTGATAGCCCTGCATGAAAAGCTGCTAGAAGCCGGAATGAGATGCTGCAAGGGAGCACAGGGAAGGTAAGTAGGATTTTTATTTTTAATGCTTTACTCATGGGGGCCATACATACAAGGATGGGGATGAGGATCCATCTATACAAGTGTAAGGAGATAGACCAGACCGCAGGTACCTGCATGCCATGTCCGGAATTGAAAGGGCTGCATCCTCTGTTTCCAGGGGGGAGCCTGAGAGAGCCGGACCTTCCCCTGATGCATGAGGGAAGCATTAGTGAGACGGAGCTTCCTGCTGACAAAGGCGGGGCATAGAGAGCCAAGAAAGGGGGCGCAGCAGCAGAGGTATAAAAGGAAAAAGCACCCGCAGGAGGGGAGTTTGGCACCAGGTCAGAACAGGGTGTAGTCGGGTGAGCAGCGCGCTCTGCTCCCCATCCTGAGACAGAGTACCAGCGCTTCTCAACGCAAGCAATGAATAGCCAGGCCTTTCTCCGGGAAGGAACAACCACGGGAAGGGCAGCATCCAATAAAGGAGAATATCCAATAAAGGAAGACCACCTATGCCAAGCATGGTATCCATCCACAAACAGCTGTTTCGGGGTTTTTGCCCCTCATCAGTGTGGAGTAGGAAACTGGCTATTAGGAGCAGTGCCTGGTGAAAGGCTATGAAGGAACAGATGAATGACCTCGGGGAGACCAAAACATCCAACACTGCGGAGACACCATCACGTGTTTCTCAACGCAGTGATCCAGAACACTGCCCCCATCCCTTATGGGAAATATGCAAACGCGTTTGCATATTTCCCATAAGGGATGGGGGCAGTGTTCTGGATCACTGCGTTGAGAAACACGTGATGGTGTCTCCGCAGTGTTGGATGTTTTGGTCTCCCCGAGGTCATTCATCTGTTCCTTCATAGCCTTTCACCAGGCACTGCTCCTAATAGCCAGTTTCCTACTCCACACTGATGAGGGGCAAAAACCCCGAAACAGCTGTTTGTGGATGGATACCATGCTTGGCATAGGTGGTCTTCCTTTATTGGATATTCTCCTTTATTGGATGCTGCCCTTCCCGTGGTTGTTCCTTCCCGGAGAAAGGCCTGGCTATTCATTGCTTGCGTTGAGAAACACGTGATGGTGTCTCCGCAGCTTACTTTACATGCGTTTGCATATTTCCCATAAGGGATGGGGGCAGTGTTCTGGATCACTGCGTTGAGAAACACGTGATGGTGTCTCCGCAGTGTTGGATGTTTTGGTCTCCCCGAGGTCATTCATCTGTTCCTTCATAGAGTACCAGCGCTGTGATGGGCTGTGCTGCAGTTGGACAAGGGGTTCGGGACACCGTTCTGCAGAGAGAGCCATGCAGAGCGGAGCAGAGCCATGCAGAACAGAGATGTGCAGAGCCATGCACACAGAGCGGAGCCGAGCCGGGTGTCGCAGCAGACATACTCTTGCCACCTAATTATTGTGTTTTGAACTGTTGCATTTTGCTGTACCTTTAACTCCGTTTGACGCTTTACCTGCCTGCGTGGAGTATCTCCCCTGTAAATAAACCAGTTAACCCCTGCACTGCCTCCCGTCCATCACTGCATCCTGCGTTCCTGCTAGAATCCTTCACAAGGATGGGAATAAGGAGCCACGCATACAAGGATGACAAGGATGGGAATAATGAGCCATGCAGACAAGAATGGGAATTAGAAGCCATGCATACAAGGATGGGATAAGGAGCCCTGCAGACAAGGATGGGAATAAGGAGTCATACATACAAGGATTGGAATAAGGAATCATGCATACAAGGAAAGGCGATAAGGAGCCATGCTTACAAGGCTGGGGATAAGGAGCCATGCATAACAGAATGGGGATTAGGGGAGAATGCATACACGGCTTATACTCGAGTCAATAATTTTTTTCGGGCAAAATTAGGTGCATCAGCTTATACTCGGGTCGACTTATACATGAGTATAAACGGTATGTCCTTTAGGTTGTTGTTCTTGTAATTAATGATAGGACTCGCAAGTGTGAGGACCCTTGACATGGGTTGCGAACTTGTCTATTTTGGATAAAATATCAACCAATACCTCATTTAGTGTATCTATCATATACAGTACATTATTTTGCACTTTTTCATCTTTTATTGCACATTTTACCATGTTTGCAGGATGCAGCCTGGCCCTTTTTTGTTGGTTGGGTGAACTGGGGCGTCTGTCCTTGCTGGGCAGCTTGCCTGATATAATATTACTAGATGGTGGCCCAATTCTAATGCATCGGGTATTCTAGAATATGTATAGTAGTATATAGCACAGCCCATGCAGTATATAACACAGCCCATGTAGTATATAACACAGCCACGCTGTATATAGCACAGCCACATAGTATATGGCACAGCCCACATAGTATATAACACAGCCCACGTAGTATATAACACAGCCCACATAGTATATAACAGCCACGTAGTATATAACACAGCCCACGTATTACATAACACAGCCACGCTGTATATAGCACAGCCATGTAGTATATAACACAGCCCATGTAGTATATAACACAGGCCACGCAGTATATAACACAGCCCATGTAGTATCTAACACAGCCTACATAATATACAGCAATGTGGGCACCATATCGCTGTTAAAAAAAGAATTAAAATAAAAAATAGTTATATATTCCCCTTCCGGTGGCCCCTGATCCAGACCAGGCATTTAGCGATGCTCCTCGCGATGCTCCGGTCCCAAGAATGCATTGCGGCAATAACACGTGATGATGTAGCGGTCTCACGAGACCGCTACGTCATCATCTTGCGAGCCCGCTACGTCATATCCGGTCATTGCCGCAATGCATAATGTTTTTTTCTTCACACTTGCCTTATTGCATCTTTGTTACCAGGAACTGAAGTCATTCACTTAATTGAAGCTTACATAAAGTAAATAGTCTGAAAGCTTTTCTATACACTTACTCTTTAGAAAATTATTGTGATTTATGATCATTGCAACTGTAATGCCAACAGTGTGTCAGTGGACTTCAAAGATTTTAAGTTTTACGTATTCTCATTGATCCTGCGAGAATGCGTGTCCGAAGAAAACGCCATGTATGAGTTTTATGATTATAGAGTGCTTAAGTAGATATTGGCAGTCAGCCTTGGACGACATGACCTTAGTATAGTATTTCAAGACCTTTCCTAGCAGGTGGGAATAGCCATAGATTAATTTCAACATTATAACTGCATTTTATGTTTGCTCTGATTTTATAAACTTATGATACTTGTCACCAGAAAACTAAACACATTTTTATGGTGTATTTTAGCTATGCCAAGAAAGTTTACTTACAGTACTGTATTTTGTGAATTATAGCTCTTATTATTAGCATTAATTTTGTGTATTCCCTCTTATTCTTCTAAAAATTAACTGCAACAAAAAAACTTTAGATTTCAAAATACTACAAAATCAGTTCTGAAATTAAAACCTGTGAACAACACGATAAAACTATTGCAACCAGTAAGATGCCTGCTTGCAGCAAATACCTGTATTTAGTTTTGGGGTACATTCACCTTGTGCAGTGCTTAAATGGAATCTGTCAGTACGATCAGCCCTCCCAAGCTGTCTAAATGGACATGCAGATAATAGGAAGCTGAATAAAATGATTCCTTGATTTCTGTAATCTGATGTCTTATTCCAGAGATATGCACATTTTTCTTAATCTTAATCAGCCCTCTCAGGCTGGTTGATGTACTAGTGAAGGCATCCTCCCCTGACAGCAGGGACCCAGAGGAAGCACAAGGCAGAGGAGGATGAAGTCGCCAATGCTGCTGGTTCACTAGTACCGCCTCAGAAGGGATGGTTAGCATGGCAGAAGTGTGGAAAACATTATTCAGTATGTGGCAAAATCCAGCACCACCATCTGATATGTTCCCTATTAACAGGAGGCAGCATTTAGCTTATGCCTGTGTAGCAACTCACTAGGGAATAGACAGTATAAAGGTATAAGTGGACAACTGCAAACACCTGTGTTAAACTAGACAGATTGCAGCCAGAGAACAGAACCCAAATACCCGGAGAAAAGGTGTCTCCTGTGGCTTGACAGAAAGAGAAGCCAACCACAAAACACAAGCTCAAGGGATCAAATACATAAGCATGACAGTTTCAACAACATGGTGGAAGGGTATGTGAGTGTAAGGAGAAAGACCATGCTGCAGGTGACTGCATCATGCTCATCCGGAACTGCTGAAGCTGCATCCCATGTTGCCCATGGGAAAGAATAGGGGACAGGACAGGCCCCATGACCCGGGAAGAGGGGGCATGACTAAGTCAGGCAGTGAGGAGAAAGCGCGTGAAGAAACATAGAGTCTCCCGCCAGCAGGGCGAGCAGAAGCAGGCGTGCGGCGTGCTTCACAAAGTGACAGGCTATGCAGCAGAGATAAGCACCGCAGAGCACAGATCCAGGATGGCTGCGTGAGAGACTTACTGCGTGAGAGACTTTCTGGTATTGGGGGAAGCGCAGAGCAGCGCGTGCCGGACAGTTTGGCGTGAATCAGCAACAGCGCACAGCCAGGTGAGCAGCGTACTCCGTCCCCTGAGCACTAGCACCATGACGGGTTGAGTTGTTTGGTCCCCACCGCCTCCAGCTGGACCACTTCAGAGAGAAGTGTCGTGCGCTCAGTAGCTGCCAGAGACAGAAGTTTCATTCGCTCAGTGACTGTGAGTACTGCGTACGTGCAGAGGAGAGAAGGCCGAGTACCGGACACTTTTGCGGCCTAACTTTCCACTTGCTTACCACCTGTTTACGTTTTACTCTGAGAGTGCCGTGGCCTTGTTTGTTTCGGCTGCACATGCTTATTTACTAGGAGCTCAGCGGAAGGTACTGGAGACTGGCAATTGCATCCAGAAGATGGATCGTTGTTTGCAGGACACCACTGGAACAGCATCACGACGGCCGTTGTTGGCATCGCCGCCCACCAAGCCTCAGCAGAAGACTGGGAAGCCTTTGATACGATAAGGCTGGTTTCATTTTGGCGGATGAGTGCTTTGCGGAGGACTGCGTAGTTCCTCCATTAAGCCCGCCCACTGCCGCACCTCTTCCTTCAGCTCTGCCTACATTGGCATGCGTCCTGCGTACCCTATCTTTAACATTGGGAACGCAGGCCATGTGGATGTATGCAGATGCGTCTGCATGCGTCGTTTTCACGCTGCACTGACCTGCATTGAACACAACATGTTGCATTTTTTTGTGGTCGGCGCAGTGTGAAAATGACGCATGCAGAGGAATCCGCATACATCCACATGGCCTGCATACCAAATGTTAAAGATAGAGTATGCAGGATGCATGCTGATGTAGGCGGAGCTGAAGGAAGAGGCGCAGCAGTGGGCAGGGCTTAACGGAGGAACTACGCAGTCCTCCACAAAGCCCTCATCCGCAAATGTGAAACTAGCCTTAGTGATTTAAGGAACTGCCATTATCTTGTTTATTGCTCATTAACTCTACCTATTGCCTACCTTTAAGCTGTTTATTTCCCCACATGGAGTATCCCATATTAAATGAAAACTGTTAACTTTGTTAACCTTTGCTCTGCCTTCTGTCTGTCACTGCATCCCGCAACCTGCTTACACTTGGCATTGTCGGCAGTCCATGAGCACAGAAGTGGCAGACCCAGTGGTTATGGGTGCCCCCAGGTTCAGCTTTCCATTGGGGAAATGCTTATTTATCTCCCAAAGTTCACGGGGAGCAACATGATGTTGTGGCACTGGACTGAAAGAGTTAAGAGCATGCTGTGGATGTACCCCATGGCCCCTGCGCTGCAGGCAGTGATAGCGTTAATGTCCCTAGATGGTAAGGCCCAGTATTCTGAAATGTTCCGCCCCCCTCATGAACGGGACACATTGACCAAGGTATTCCAGATCCTAGAGGAAATGCATGGAGATCCCACTGATGTTGGGGAACTGCAGATGCGCTTGTTCCGCCATGTCCAAAGGGAGGGGGAGTCCATGACGCAGTACATTAATGCTCTGCAGGAGATACTGTACAAGCGCATATCACCCACCAGGATGATGTGAGGGTAATTGGAGTGGGCTCCCCTGATGTGATATTGAGAGACCAGTTTGTGGCGGGCCTAAGAGACATGCTGCTTAAACAGGCTTTGCGGAAGCACCTGCAAGCTAGGCCATGTATGACTTTCCTAGAAATTGGGGCCGAAGCGTGCATAAGGGAACAGGAGCAGGGGACCACAGCCTTGGCAGGAATGGTCCAGAGCCACAAAGTACCTACCCCTAACGCAGCAGAGCCGGAGTGGTCCTGTGAATTATGGTAGGAAATGCGAAAAATTAGGGCACAAATAGAGAACCTAAAGGAAGCCCTTGCTGCTGCTTTGGAATACAATCCCATAACTCACGGCAAGAGATAAGAGAAATTAGAGGAGAGTTACAGAGCATAAGATAAACTCCAGCAGCAACCCCAGAATCTAATCCTATATGCTGGGATGAAGAGGGTTTACAGAGGGGGTATGCCTCTCCTGGAGGACGGCGATCCAGACCGAAGCGCCAAACAGACAGGCTCAGAAGTGAGTGTTCGACTTGTGGAAAAACGGGGCACATGTCAAGGAGTTTCCCTACACGATTACAAGATATGTAAAAAATAAAGAATTAAAATAAAAAATATGGATATACTCACCTGTCCGGCGGCCCCTGGACCTTACCGATGTAACCGACAGCCTCCGTTCCTAAGAATGAGGAGTTTAGGACCTGCGATGACGCGGCTTGTGATTGGTCGCGTGAGCGGTCACATGAGCGGTCACGTGACCAATCACAAGCCACGACGTCATCGAAGGTCCTAAACTCCTCATTCTTAGGAACGGAGGCTGCCGGTTACATCGGTAAGGTCCAGGGCTCGTCCGAGGGTGAGTATATCCCTATTTTTTTATTTTAATCCTTTATTTTTTACATGAATATGGATCCCAGGGCCTGAAGGAGAGTTTCCTCTCCTTCAGACCCTGGGAACCATCCAGGATACCTTCCGATACTTGTGTCCCATTGACTTGCATTGGTATCGGGTATCGGTATCGGCGATGTCCGATATTTTTTGGATATCGGCCGATACCATCCGATACCGATACCTTTGAGTATCGGAAGGTATAGCTCAACACTAGTGATCACTGGAGAGAATGCTGCACCTGGAAGAAATGGTATGGTGAGCAGAGGAAAGCCTCACCCAGAGCAAGGCAGAGCCATGGTGTCAGATGCCAAGAAGTGAGGAAGACAGTGTAATTTACCTGCAACAAGATTTCTGCATTACCCAAGAGCATGTAAGTTGAAGATGACGGCAGCCCCAGGGAAGAAGTGGAGGTAGAACTCACACCTAGTGCGCAGTCAGGTGTTGGGGACAGCACGCTAACACGGCAGAAGGAGGTACCGAGTATGCAGGTGTCACTCCATGTTCTGGATGGCTGTGAGGCTGGAGAAAACCGAGACCTGTGGCCTGATGATGAAGTGCAGTCAGATGACTTAGTGGAGGAGGACATTGAATGCCATGAAAAAGAACCCGATGTTGAAATTCTGTATGAGATACCTGAAGTTCTGAGAACTCCTGATGAGAAAATTCAAGAGGTGCCTCAAAGTACTTAGTGTGAGCACACTGGTGTTCCGCCCATGCAATATATGCAGAACAATTTTATTTGGCAAAATGTAGTGCAAGATGGGTGCGAAAACTGTGGGAATCTGGCCAACCTCCGAAGAACATAAAGGGGCACAAAGAGTTCTTGCCCGTGGAATGGTGAGCTAAAGGAGAGGGGAAGTTTAAAAAGAAAGACCGGGTTGCAGGTGCCTGCATCATGCTGTTTCCAAAACTGCTGATACTGCACCCCATGTTGCCTGGGGGAAAGAATAGGGGACAGGACAGACAGGCCCCATGACCCGGGAAGATGGGGCGTGACTAAGCCAGGTAGTGAGGAGAAACACAAAGAAACAGTGAGTTTCCCTCCAGCAGCACGAGCAGAAGCAGGCATTCGCAAATTGGCAGGCCACACAGCAGAGCAGAGATCCAGGACGGCTGCGTGGGAGACTTACTGTGTGAGAGACATTCTGGTATTGGGGGACGCGCAGAGCAGCGCATGCCGGGCAGTTTGGGAAGCTTTTGACACGATAAGTTATTTAACCCCTTAATCCCATATGATGTACTATCCCGTCAAGGTGACCTGGGACTTAATTCCCAGTGACGGGATAGTACGTCATATGCGATCGACCGTGCTCACGGGGGGAGTGCGGCCGGGTGTCAGCTGACTATTGCAGCTGACATCCGGCACTATGTGCCAGGAGCGGTCACGGACCGCCCCCGGCACATTAACCCCCAGCACACTGCGATCAAACATGATCGCAGTGTTCCGGCAGTACAAGGAAGCATTGCGCAGGGAGGGGGCTCCCTGCGTGCTTCCCTGAGATGATCGGTACAAGGCAATGTGCTCACCTTATATCGAGCGTCTCCTCCCTGCAGGCCCCGGATCCAAAATGGCCACGGGGCTACTTCCGGGTCCTGCAGGGGGGTGGCTTACCAAGTGCCTGCTCAGAGCACAGTGCTCTGCAAAGTGTCAGATTAGCGATTTGTCACTATACAGTGATGTCCCCCTGGGACAAAGTAAAAAAGCAAAAAAAAATTTTTAAATGTGTAAAAAAAGAAAAAAAAATATTGTTCCCATAAATACATTTCTTTATCTAAATAAAAAAACAAAACAATAAAAGTAAACATATTTAGTATCGCTGCATCCATAACGACCTGACCTATAAAAATGTCCCACTAGTTAACCCCTTCAGTGAACACCATAAAAAAAAAAACGAGGCAAAAAACAACGCTTTATTATCATACCGCCTACAAAAAGTGCCATAACACGCAATCAAAAAGACGGATATCCATGGTACCACTGAAAATGTAATCTTGTCCCGCAAAAAACAAGCTGCAACGCAGCATCATCAGCAAAAAAATAAAAAAGTTATAGTCCTCAGAATAAAGCGATGCAAAAATAATTTATTTTCTATAAAATAGCTTTTATAGTATAAAAGCGCCAAAACATAAAAAAATTACGTAAATGAGGTATCGCTGTAATCACACTGACTCGAAGATTAAAACTGTTTTATCCATTTTACCAAACGCGGAACGGTATAAACGCCCCCCCAAAATAATTTCACGAATAGCTGGTTTTCGATCATTCTGCCTCACAAAAATCGGAATTAAAAGCGATCAAAAAATGTCACATGCCCAAAAATGGTACCAATAAAAATGTCAACTCGTCCCGCAAAAAACAAGACCTCACTTGACTCTGTGGACCAAAATATGGAAAAATTATAGGTCTCAAAATGTGGTAACGGAAAAAATATTTTTTGCAATAAAAAGCGTCTTTTAGTGTGTGACAGCTGCCAATCATAAAAATCCACTAAAAAACCCGCTATAAAAGTAAATCAAATCCCCCTTCATCACCCCCTTAGTAAGGGAAACATAAAAAAATTAAAAAAAAATATTTATTTCCATTTTCCCATTAGGGCTAGGGTTAGGGCTAGGGTTAGGGCTATGGTTAGGGTTAGGGCTAGGGTTAGGGCTAGGCTTAGGGCTAGGGTTAGGGTTATGGCTAGGGTTAGGGTTAGGGCTAGGGTTAGGGTTAGGACTAGGGTTAGGGCTAGGGCTAGGGCTAGGGTTAGGGTTGGGGCTAAAGTTAGGGTTAGGGTTGGGGCTAAAGTTAGGGTTAAGGTTAGGACTAAAATTAGGGTTGGGGCTAAAGTTAGGGTTAGGGTTTGGATTACATTTGCGGTTGGGATTAGGGTTAGGGGTGTGTCAGGGTTAGGGGTTTGGTTAGGGTTATGGTTGGGATTAGGGTTAGGGGTGTGTTTGGGATAGGGTTTCAGTTAGAATTGGGGGTTTCCTCTGTTTAGGCACATCAGGGCTCTCCAAATGCGACATGGCGTCCGATCTCAATTCCAGCTGATTCTGCGATGAAAAAGTAAAACAGTGCTCCTTCCCTTCCGAGCTCTCCCTTGCGCCAAAACAGGGGTCTACCCCAACATATGGGGTATCAGCATACTCAGGACAAATTGGAAAACAACAATTGGGGTCTAATTTCTCTTGTTACCCTTGGAAAAATAAAAATTTTGGGGGCTAGAAAAACATTTTTTTGAGAAAAAATAATAATTTTTATTTTCACGACTTTGCATTATAAACTGTAGTGAAACATTTGGGGGTTCAAAGTTCTCACAACACATCTAGATAAGTTCCTTTCGGGGCCTAGTTTCCAATATGGGGTCAATTGTGGGGGATTTCTACTGTTTAGGTGCATCAGGGGCTCTGCAAATGCAACGTGACACCTGCAGACCAATCCATCTAAGTCTGCATTCCAAATGGCGCTCCTTACCTTCCGAGCTCTGTCATGCGCCCAAACGGTGGATCCCCCAACATATGGGGTATCAGCGTACTTAGGAAAAATTGGACAACAACTTTTGGGGTCCAATTTCTCCTGTTACCCTTGAAAAAATACAAAACAGGGGGCTAAATTAATTTTTGTGGAAAAAAAATGATTTTTTATTTTCACGTCTCTGCGATATAAACTGTAACGAAACACTTGGGAGTTCAAAGCTGTCAAAACACATCTAAATAAGTTCCTTAGGGGGTCTACTTTCCAAAATAGTGTCTCTTGTGGGGGGTTTCAATGTTTAGGCACATCGGGGGCTCTCCAAACGTGACATGGCGTCCCATCTCAATTCCAGTCAATTTTGCATTGAAAGTCAAATGGCGCTCCTTCCCTTCCGAGCTCTGCCATGCACCCAAACAGTGGTTTACCCCACATATAGGGTATCGGCGTACTCAGAACAAATGGCACAACAATTTTTGGGGTCCAATTTCTTCTCGTACACTTGAGAAAATAAAAAAGTGGTGGCGAAAAAATCATATTTGTGAAAAAATATGATTTTTTATTTTTATGGCTCTGCATTATAAACTTCTGTGAAGCATTTGGTGGGTTAAAGTGCTCACCACACATCTAGATAAGTTTCTTAGGGGGTCTACTTTCCAAAATGGTGTCATTTGTGGGGGGTTTCAATGTTTAGGCACATCAGGGGCTCTCCAAATGCAACATGGCGTCCCATCTCAATTCCATTCAATTTTGCATTGAAAAGTCAAACGGCACTCCTTCCCTTCCGAGCTCTGCCATGCACCCAAACAGTAATTTATCCCCACATATGGGGTATCAGCGTACTCAGAACAAATTGTACAACAACTATTGTGGTCTATTTTCTCCTGTTACCCTTGGTAAAATAAAACAAATTGGAGCTGAATTAAATTTTTTGTGAAAAAAGCTAAATGTTCATTTTTTTTAAACATTCCAAAAATTCCTGTAAAACACTTGAAGGGTTAATAAACTTCTTGAATGTGGTTTTGAGCACCTTGAGCGGTGCAGTTTTTAGAATGGTGTCACACTTGGTTATTTTCTATCATATAGACCCCTCAAAATGACTTCAAATGTGATGTAGTCCCTAAAAAAATATTGGTGTTGTAAAAATGAGAAATTGCTGGTCAACTTTTAACCCTTATAACTCCCTAACAAAAAAAAATTTTGGTTCCAAAATTGTGCTGATGTAAAGTAGACATGTGGAAAATGTTACTTATTAATTATTTTGTGTGACATATCTCTGTGATTTAAGGGCATAAAAATTCAAATTTGGAAAATTGAAAAATTTTCGCCAAATTTCTGTTTTTTCACAAATAAACGCAAGTTATATCGAAGAAATTTTACCACTATCATAAAGTACAATATGTCCCGAGAAAACAGTGTCAGAATCACTGGGATCCGTTGAAGCGTTCCAGAGTTATAACCTCATAAAGGGACAGTGGTCAGAATTGTAAAATTTGGCCTTGTCATTAACGTGCAAACCACTCTTGGGGCTTAAGGGGTTAAGGAACTGCTGAACTGCCGTTATCTTGTGTATTGCTCATTAACGCTACCTATTGCCTACTCTAAAACTGTTTATCTCCCCCCCCCCCCCCCGCATGCAGTATCCCCAGTTAAATTAAAGCTGTTAAGTTTGTTAACCCTTGCTCTGACTTCTTTCTGTCACTGCATCCCGCAACCTGCTTACATTTCCAAACATCTCCACATAATACTGAGTGATGGGTCCTGTCTATTGAACGTCTGATTGTTCAAATTGTAGTACTGCGTAACGTGTTCTGTTGGAAAGTATGGTTAGCATGGCAGGAGGTGCGATCATAGATTGGTTGTGGACAGGTGCATGCACCTATGTGGGCATGCTCACATTCATTAAAATGAACCAGGTGTGGATCCCACAGGACCTGTCCATACACACACAGGTTTTTTTGGCACAGTATTCCCACAGACATGGTTGCAGACTAGAAAAATTTGTTTTTACGCACAGTCCTCACTGACATGGGTGCAGAGTATAACTGTTTTTTAGGAATGCAACTCGTACAGACACAGTGGCAGAGTAAAATTATTTTTTAGGCACACTACTTGGACAGACATGGCTGCAGTGTACACAGAATCTTTTTGGCACAGTACACACAGAGGATTTTGTTACAGTACAAACAGAGGCCTTTTGGCACAGTACACAGAGGCTTTTTGGCACAGTACACACACAGACTTTTTGGCATAGTACGCTCAGAAGCAGTGTTGCAAAGTAAACACAGAGGCTTAAAGGTGCAGTTATTTGTCTAGGCACAGCTACAACTCGTACAGATACAGCGGTAGAGTAGAACTATTTTTTAGACACACTACTCATAAATAGACAGCTGCAGAGTAGAATAATTTTTTAGAGCACAGTAGTAAAATAAAACGATTTTTTAGGGTCACAAATGGGAATAAGACGGCTGCATAGTAGAATAAAAAAAAACTACTCATAAAACACAGCTGCAGAGTAGACATTTTTCTTAAAAACACTGCTTGTATAGACACAGTGGAACAATCAATTTTTTATGACCACAAGTTGGAAAGGGACCACTGCAGTGTAGAATTTTTAAATGAAACACTACTCCGAAAAACATTGCTGCTGAGTAAAATTTTTTTTTTAGAAACACTACGTATATACACATTGCGGTACAGTAAAACATTTTTTAGGCGCACAAATGGGAAAGAGATGACAGCAGAGCAGAGTTTTTAAAAGAAACACTACTAAAAACAAAGCTTCATAGTAGAAATTGTTTTTTAGACACACTGCTGTTATACAGTATAGTTGCATAGCTTGAAAAACGAGATGCGAACTCTGCTTCAGGAAAATGGCCGCCGCGATCTCCATCTGCGCACGCGCGGCATCCCGCGGCCATTTTCCTGAATCCCCAGACAGCAGAGCGCTCCATCTGCGCACGCGCGGCCACAGGAAGATGGCCGCCCCCACCGATCACCAGGGGAATAGCGCAGATCGCGCTCTTTTCCCTCCCCTGTGCAGTGGATTCTGGACTTGGGCATGCGCAAACCACTACGCCACCAACGGAAAAATAAGCAAGATCTGGGGGAAGACACCACGCCCATCTGACCAGACCAGCCTGATTGACAGGCGAAAACGGCTACTTTGGTAACGTATTTCGGCAGCATAGGTGGGGAATCGGGGTCCGCAAAATACACTATTGTAATGCACAGCTCAGGCCCTATTTAACAGTATTTTAATCTCATACGTAAAAAAGCGGGGTGACAGGTTCCCTTTAAAGCTGGATTTGGATACAAAATGATTTCCAAAACTTTAAACATCCCAAGGAGCACTGTGCAAGCGATCATATTGAAATGGAAGGAGTATCATACCACTGCAAATCTACCAAGACCCGGCCGTCCCTCTAAACTTTCATCTCAAACAAAGAGAAGGCTGATCAAAGATGCAGCCAAGAGGCTCATGATCACTCTGGATGAACTGCAGAGATCTACAGCTGAGGTGCGACAGTCTGCCCATAGGACAACAATCAGTCGTACACTGCACAAATCTAGCCTTTATAGAAGAGTGGCAATAAGAGATCAATTTCTCAAAGATATCCATAAAAAATGTTGTTTATAGTTTGCAACAAGCCACCTGTGAGACACACCAAACATGTGGAAGAAGGTGCTCTGGTCAGATGAAATGAAAATCGAACTTTTTGGCAACAATGCCAAACGATATGTTGGCGTAAAGGCATCACAGCTCATCACCCTGAACACACCATCCCCACTGTCAAACATGGTGGTGGCAGCATCATGGTTTGGGCCTGCCTTTCTTCAGCAGGGACAGGGAAGATGTTTAAAAATGATGGGAAGATGGATGGAGTCAAAAACAGGTCCATTCTTGAAGAAAACCTGTTGGAGCCTGCAAAAGACCTGAAACTGGGACGGAGATTTGTCTGCAACAAGACAATGATCCCAAACATAAAGCAAATCTACAATGGAATGATTCACAAATAAACGTATCCAGGTGTTAGAATGGCCAAGTCAAAGTCCAGACCTCAATCCAATTGAGAATTTGGGGAAAGAGCTGAAAACTGCTGTTCACAAACAATTTCCATCAAACCTCACTGAGCTCGAGCTGTTTGCTAAGGAAGAATGGGCAAAAATTTCAGCCTCTCGATGTACAAAACTGATAGAGGCATACCCCAAGCGACTTGCAGCTGTAATCGCAGCAAAAGGTGGCGCAACAAACTATTAAGTTAAAGAGGACGAATAATATTGCACGCCCCACTTTTCAGTTTTTTAATTTCCACAAAAATGTAAAATAACCAATAAATTTTGTGCAACTTCACAATTGTGTTCCACTCGTTGTTGATTCTTCACCAAAAATTTACATTTGGTATCTTTATGTTTGAAGCATGATATGTGCGAAAAGTTTGAAAAGTTCAAGGAGGCCGAATACTTTCACAAGGCACTGTATATTTTTACATATACTACTTCCAAAAAGACAGCAGCAGAGTATAAAATGTTGTTAGAAACACTGCTCATATAGACACAGCGGTACAATCAAATATTTTGTTAGGCCCACAAATGGGAAAGAGACAGCTGCTGAGATTTATTTATTTGTCACACTACTGGAAATTACACAGCAGTACAGAAAAAATATTTGCTTGGCCTACAAATGGCAAAGAAACGGCTGCTCAGAAGAATTATTTTTTATGCCCACAGTCCAGGTTTCACGATAGGACTGGTGAGAAAACTGGGACCAGGGGCACCTTTCCTGGCCCTAGCACTAGGGGGTGCCCTAGCTCGCCCTGTTCCCCAGGATACCTCAGATGGCGAGCATGCTGGGGCCTCCCCATTGCTCTGTCTCCTAGCTGCAGCCCTGCATCTGTCCCCCTCCCCCACCCAGGGAAGAGAGGCGCTACTGTGTACCAGAGTACACCAACCCAACAACCCTTGTCTTTGTTCCCCTGTCTGTAAGGTTGGTGTACTATGGTACACAGTAGCACTCTCTTCCTGGGTGGAGGAGGGGGATAGATGCAGGGCTGCAGCTAGGAGACAGGGCAAGGGGGAGGCCCCAACAACATACTTGCCATCTCAAGTATCCCGGGGAACAGAGCGAGCTAGGGCCCCCCTAGTGCTAGGGCTGGTTAAGGTGCCCCTTGTCCCAGTTTTCTCACCAGTCCTGACATTAACTCAGACCGATGTCCATATTACTAGTAGCACAAATGTTCTGGAAAAGGGACGTGACACCTACCAAAAGCAATCCATTGAAATCTGTGCACCTAAATCCAAATGTCCTCTCATCCTGAGCCCCACTGTGCGCCTTAACTGCAGTTAGCATCTACATGTTAGGCATTACTGTAGTGAAGAGAGCCCACTTAAAGGGAACCTGTCACCCCCAAAATTGACGATGAGCTAAGCCCACCGGCATCAGGAAATGCTGTAGATAAGCCCCCGATGTATCCTGAAAGATGAGAAAAAGAGGTTAGATTATACTCACCCAGGGGCGGTCACGCTGCGGTCCGGTCCGATGGGTGTCACGGTCCAGTCCTGGGCCTCCCATCTTCTTACGATGACGTGATCTTCTTGTCTTCATGCTGCTGAAAAAATCCTGATAAACCTTTAACCCTTATAATTTCTTAATAAAAAAGCAAACATCTCAAAATGATGTAAAGTAGACATGGGAAATTTTATTTATTAACTATTTTATGTAGTATAACTATCTGATTTAAGGGCATAAAAATTAAAAGTTTAAAAGTTGCGATATGAAAATGTATGGGCAGTACTGAACCAAAGATAAATTAATTATAGCAACTTGGGATATCTAAAAAATTAACTTTTATTGGGTAATTTCATAAAAAGAATTAACCCACACAAAAACAAAACATAAAGTGCAAATGTGCAACAAGTGTAGTACCAAACGAGAAGGTAAAAAAGAGATTAGCAGATTACCAATATCTTACCCAATATTGATAGGGTTAAGGTGCCCCTTGTCCCAGTTTTCTCACCAGTCCTGACATTAACTCAGACCGATGTCCATATTACTAGTAGCACAAATGTTCTGGAAAAGGGACGTGACACCTACCAAAAGCAATCCATTGAAATCTGTGCACCTAAATCCAAATGTCCTCTCATCCTGAGCCCCACTGTGCGCCTTAACTGCAGTTAGCATCTACATGTTAGGCATTACTGTAGTGAAGAGAGCCCACTTAAAGGGAACCTGTCACCCCCAAAATTGACGATGAGCTAAGCCCACCGGCATCAGGAAATGCTGTAGATAAGCCCCCGATGTATCCTGAAAGATGAGAAAAAGAGGTTAGATTATACTCACCCAGGGGCGGTCACGCTGCGGTCCGGTCCGATGGGTGTCACGGTCCAGTCCTGGGCCTCCCATCTTCTTACGATGACGTGATCTTCTTGTCTTCGTGCTGCTGAAAAAATCCTGATAAACCTTTAACCCTTATAATTTCTTAATAAAAAAGCAAACATCTCAAAATGATGTAAAGTAGACATGGGAAATTTTATTTATTAACTATTTTATGTAGTATAACTATCTGATTTAAGGGCATAAAAATTAAAAGTTTAAAAGTTGCGATATGAAAATGTATGGGCAGTACTGAACCAAAGATAAATTAATTATAGCAACTTGGGATATCTAAAAAATTTACTTTTATTGGGTAATTTCATAAAAAGAATTAACCCACACAAAAACAAAACATAAAGTGCAAATGTGCAACAAGTGTAGTACCACACGAGAAGGTAAAAAAGAGATTAGCAGATTACCAATATCTTACCCAATATTGATAGGGTGATAGTATATACACAGGTTTCCTTAACCCCTTTCTGACATTAGATGTACTATCCCGTCGAGCTGGGGTGGGCCCGTATGACCACAGACGGGATAGTACGTCATATGCGATCGGCCGCGCTCACGGGGGGAGAGCAGCCGATCGTGGCCGGGTGTCAGCTGACTATCGCAGCTGACATCCGGCACTATGTGCCAGGAGTGGTCACGGACCGCCCCCTGCACATTAACCCCCGGCACACTGCGATCAAACATGATCGCAGTGTTCCGGCGGTATAGGGAAGCATCGCACAGGGAGGGGGCTCCCTGCGTGCTTCCCTGAGACCCCCGGAGCAACACGATGTGATCGCGTTGCTCAGAGGGTCTCTTACCTCCTCCTCCCTGCAGCAGGCCCGGATCCAAAATGGCCGCGGGGCTGCATCCAGGTCCTGCAGGGAGGTGGCTTCACAGTGCCTGCTCAGAGCAGGCGCCGGGAAGCCTCCAGGAGTGCACGTCAGATCGCTGATCTGACATAGTGCACAGCAGTGATTATAAAGAACCTGGCACTCAACTTGAATTTTGAGATTTTTTTAATTCTGTAGTACGATCAAAAACGTTTCGGCCTGGTATGGCCTTCGTCAGTTACGTACAATGGAATGACTGAGAGTCCACTCAGTAGATCTGATGGTTCTATGGTTTATCTGGATTATGCTTTAAGAGGAAGGCAGAGAGCACGTCTGTGTGCTGATGTAGTGCGGGTCTAGACGCGGTGTCCACCGCTTCCCCCCCAAAAAACAAAAATATATTGTTCCTATAAATACATTTCTTTATCTAAATAAAAAAAACAATAAAAGTACACATATTTAGTATTGCCGCATCCGTAACGACCCGACCTATAAAACTGTCCCACTAGTTAACCCCTTCAGTGAACACCGTAAAAAAAAAAACGAGGCAAAAAGCAACGCTTTATTATCATACTGCTAAACAAATGTGGAATCACACGCGATCAAAAATACGGATATAAATAACCATGATACCACTGAAAACGTCATCTTGTCCCACAAAAAACGAGCTGCCATACAGCATCATCAAAGAAAAAATAAAAAAGTTATAGTCCTCAGAATAATGCGATGCAAAAATAATTATTTTTTCTATAAAATAGTTTTTATCGTATAACAGCACCAAAACATAAAAAAAGATATAAATGAGGTATCGCTGTAATCGTACTGACCCGAAAAATAAAACTGCTTTATCCATTTTACCAAACGCAGAACGGTATAAACGCCTCCCCCAAAGAAATTCATGAATAGCTGGTTTTTGGTCATTCTGCCTCACAAAAATCGGAATAAAAAGCGATCAAAAAATGTCACACGCCCAAAAATGTTACCAATAAAAACGTCAACTCCTCCCACAAAAAACAAGACCTCACATGACTCTGTGGACCAAAATATGGAAAAATAATAGGTCTCAAAATGTGGTAACGCAAAAAATATTTTTTGCAATAAAAAGCGTCTTTCAGTGTGTGATGGCTGCCAATCATAAAAATCCACTAAAAAACCCGCTATAAAAGTAAATCAAACCCCCCTTCATCACCCCCTTAGTTAGGGAAAAATTAAAAAAATTTTAAAAAATGTATTTATTTCCATTTTCCCATTAGGGTTAGGGCTAGGGTTAGGGTTAGGGTTAGGGCTAGGGTCCCTTATACCTCAAATGAGGTGAGTATATACTTAACAAAAAAATCCCTAGGGATTCATGAACATTCCTTTCCAAATCCATGCAGAAATTATATTTCAAGTTTGAGAATGTAGTGGCATAAGAGCTACTTAAATTAATAGCAGCAAAAAATACATTTAGGGGACCTGGTATGCTTCAACCTTAGAGATCAAGTGCCCATTCGCATTGGCATTTAAGTGTTAACCACCTGGGGATCAAAATCAACGTATACCATTCAGTAATAAAGCGACCTGCTTCCAAATCCTAAGGTATGTGATTAGAAACAACCCAGAGTGGTTTATTATACAGTCAGTTTATCATACTTAGCAGGTAAGACAGGAGCAATCTCACCACTCGTAGATGCCTGACTTTTCAATTGTCCAAAGACCTTGGGATATCATGCAACCAGGATCCCATAGTGGTTTCTAGCAGACATGCTCTTCTCCCGACACGTTTGCTCGCTATAGATTAATCAGGTGAGTGGGGGACATGCATCCAATGCCAAAAATGAGCTATAGCTTAAAAATTGCGATACTTTCAAATTTTTTTATCAAACTTTCAATATTTTCATAAGTACATGCAAATCAAAATTTTCCACTAACATGAAGTGCAATATATCTCGGAATCACTGGGATATGTTGAAGCGTTCCACAATTATTACCACATAAAGTGACGCAGGCAAGATTCTAAAATTGAGGCTCTGTCATTAACATACAATCTTGCTCGGTCCTTAAGGGGTTAACTGTTGGTGACTGGAAAGTTAAACTTTCCTATTTTAATCTGCCAAACTTCAGTGGTGGAATATAAAAGTCACACATAACTGATAATTCTTGTGAAGGTTAGTATAAATCCAGTACTTCTTCTTTGGCTTGTATTACTGCATTCTACGGAATCTGTTTTTAGAGGGACATTTAATTGTGTCCCACTGTAAAGCAGCTGTGTTCATTAATATCAATCTCGCCGTATAAATAGCATTGTCCTTTATGTAAAAGAAAGTGAAAATGTTTTCTGAATGTAAAAATTAACCACTTTAACACCTGCCTATTTCGGGCCTAAAGTAATAATGTATGTCCGTGATAAATGTATATATTTTTTAAGCTTCCACTCGAAGAGCTAGAAATATTTTATTTTTCATTTTTTGGTATACCTGTATGAGGTCTTATGCATTGTTTTTTTAGGCACGTATAATTTATATACTATATTATGTAATTTTTTCAGAACTTTAATGGGGGGTTGAAAAAAATGTTAGTTTTTTAAATTGTCCCTCGGATTTGTGTTCACTGTTACCCTGCAGTCAAAAAAAAGATGTTAAGTTTATTCTATTGCCATCATGAATGGGGCAATGCCCAGGAACAGTTTTAGACAAAGTGGAGTATTAGGCTAAAATTAAAAGTGGAACCCCAAATGCCAACATATTGCACCATCACACAGAAACATGGGCTGCAGTTATATGAGATATATAGATAAGAGACCAATTAGTGCCCTTAGGTTTTAGCCTTTCAGAGAATGTAATTGTATGCAGCATAGCGAGATTCTCTTAAAACATAACTTTTAATTATTATTATCATAAAATAGCAATAATCCCGGGAAACAAAAATAATATCTATACCATTATGTTAATAGTAGTGATGAGCAAACGTGCTGGGATAAGGTGTTAACCGAGTGTGCATGAGTGTCTTCAGCGTTCTTGAGAATATGGTTGAGTCCCCACGGCTGATCGACAGCCGCAACACATGCAGGGATTGCTACTGACATCTGGTGAGAATTTCATTGCAATGGCATCTTTAGAAACATATTTACTTAGAAAATTGGTGACATGTTCAATACCTCTTTCACCTGCTGTATAATCCTTCCATAAACTTTATTTATTTTTTGGAGGTGAGCGTAGAAACATTGGCCAAGGTCTCAGGTGTCAATTTCATTAAATAAGTCTTCATGGTAGACTTGTATTATGTTAACATGACAATTTTACAATCCAACCATTTAATTCCTCACTACATGCTGATTTATTGCTTTGATGCCAAATTTAATATTGAGCTATAGTTATGAGCAAGACTGAACCCATAAATGGGAGCGAAACAGGGAAACTTAAAATAGCAATTTTTTTTACAAATAGATCAGGTGTGAAGTTTAGCATCCAGCATGTAAGAAGGCCAATGATCCTCAGGCATTCATTTGATATCACTTAAATAACAGATTTACTGAAGGAAAGTAAGTGATACAGGTGGCACTTCAAAAATACCAGAGAAGTTACATACAGTTGTGGTCAGTAGGACTATTGCACATCTGATGTATAGTCCAAATAAATGTTGATTTGTAGTTGTAGGAAAATGAGGTCACACATTGGGAAAGGATTCTCATCAAATTTGTGTGGTACAGATTGAAAAAATGCCAACGGACTACCAAAAAGAGCTACATAATCAAGGTTTATGCAGTTGGTCAATGAGGATGCCTAAGTTGTAAGGGATAAAGCATTAAGTGCCACATGGCTCCATTACGGATCACAATAATCTTTAATTTAACAAATATCACCACTTTATGGACCTGGTCTTTTTGGATTTTAAAAGATCAAAAATGATTTTGTTTTTACATTATCACATTCCAAGATTCATATTTTTTTCCATTGATGTAGCCTTAGAAGAGTTTGTTTTTTTCTGGCATGAGTTATATTTTACACTGGCACATTTTTAGGGTAGATACAACTTATTTACTACCATTAACTTTTTTTGGAGGAGGAGAGTGGAAAGAAAAGCCCTGCTTTTACACCATTGTATTGGAGTGTATTACGATGACAGGCATTCTATTAGACCCCAACCGGTATAGGGTCCCATGGTTGTGTGGAATGGGAAGAGAGCAATGGGTGACAGACGGAGCCCTCTCCACAGCATCTAATGGGTTAAACTGCCAAGATCAGGGCCATTACCAATCCAGAAACTGAGGCAGGTGTAGGGCTCAGTAACACAGCCAAGCTCCTGCTGACTTATGTTTTTGTTAGTCTGCATGTGCTACCAGGGTGCACACAAGATCAGACTGATGAAAATGTAAAACGACAATTGGCAAAGCCGGAATTGATGACATATGCTTTTGCTGCTAGTCAAGAGCAAATTAATAAATTCTGTAAACAATAATTTTGGAGCTCTTATCATTAGCCATAGAAGGGGGTTGCCAGCTACATCTGGTTCCCAAGCCACTATTTTAAAACTCTAATTGGATAGATATTTTAATGCACTGCATGTCTATGTTTATATAGCAAATGATAATTTGTTGACTTTGCTTACATTTTTTACTTTCATTTCATTCATTGTTTTTAGTCTACTAATCATTTCTATGTATATAACCAATTACACCTATTACATTTGATCATCTCCTCTAAACTTACTCATATCCATAAATCAGAACAAATATCTGCCACACTTTTTTTATTAAAGAAAACATCATTTGCCTTCAATGATGAAATATTCATGGTAAGTTATACATTGCAAACATGTGGATTTTGCCAAAATAAATCTAAATGTTGAAATTATATTTGCATTTGAAACTAAGATGTCTACTGGGATTACACGGTAACACTAAAATCTAAAAAGGAAAACATGAAAATGTAATGTCTGACATTTATACTCCCTGTTCCTCTGTTAATGTATTTTCCACTACTTCATATGTTTTATGACAAAAAAACAACTTTCTTAAATATGACATTTTATTTCATACCACTTGCAGCTTAAAGTGGTAAAGGTTTGGTAAAAAAGCTTCTAGAAAAAAATATAATTCAAAATTTAAGTACAATCCATGGCACATTTCTTAATAAAAAATGTTCCCCTACTTTTTTACACTTTGCCTCACTGGGCATAAATATAACAACACTACATTTTACCAAAGAGCCGTCCTATGAAAAACTGCTTATTTTCCCAGAATAAAAAACAAATAAAGAAAGGGCAGATTTACAAATGTACAGTAGCTGTAATGCTATTTATGTTGTAAAAAAATAACTGCTTCATAAATGAAAATTAACTGAACTTCCCACTACTAGGTTTGAGCTAAACAGATCGGACAAATTCAAAAATCGCCGACTTTCGGCAAAGTCGGGTTTCATGAAACCGACCCGATCCTAGTGTGGGATCAGGCATCGGTCGCCGATCTGCTTGCAAAAGTCACGTTTCATATGACGCTTTCAGCCAATTTTTCAGCCAATGAAGGAGGACGCAGAGTGTGGGCAGCGTGATGACATAGGTCTCGGTCCCCACCATCTTAGAGAAGGGCATGACCGTGATTGGCTTGCTTTCTGCGGCGTCACAGGGGCTATAATGGGGCGTCCGTGACGACCGCCATCTTACTTCTGCCGATCTGAGCATAGGGAGAGGTTGCTGCAGCTTCACCAGAAGAAGGGATATAATTAGGGAGGGAAGATTAACCCCCAAACTGCTTGTGCTGTAGTGATTTCCACTGTCCAACACCACCTTTGTTTTGTAGGGACAGTGGAGGCTATATTTTTGTGCATCAGCTCTGTTGCTTATTAGGCTGCCTTATAAGGCTGACTGATAGCTGCATTGCTGTTTGCACGCTGCTGTGCAAACCAACTGCTTTTTTAAAAGCAAAAATCCTGTTGCTCCTTTCTGCACAGTTATCTTGTTTATTTGTCCACACTTTTGTGTGCAGCAGTCCTTTCTATTGTTGCCATACTTGTCCTGAGATCATTGTAGGGAGATGGAAATTGTAGTACAGTCCTTGCATTTTTTCATATATCTTCCAGCCACTTTCTGCCACTTACATTGTGTTGTTTTATACACTGGACCTGAGTTTTGGTTCAGTCTCCAAAAAAAAAGTGAGATTCAAATTCTCACAAAGTGGATATACTTCAGTCCTGTTAGTTTGTCGTATGTCAGCCAGCCACTTTCTGCCACTTAGATTGCGTTGTTATATACACTGGGCCTGAGTTTACATTCCCCTTGCACTCTACACAGCCAGAATCTGACCCTGCTGAAAGTCAGGTTCCCCTTCCCGCATACTATACCACCTTACACGGGGACAAAGAGGAAGGTGCAGATGAAAGTGCAGGTTCCTTCATCAGGTGGGGGGGCATACTCGTTGGCGACGTCACTGGCACCGGGGCCCCTCATAGTACACAAAAGTGTCTCTGCCAGTGGGAGGCGCCACCCACCATCAAACACACCGCCGTACTATGAAGGGCCCTGTGCCAGTGCCAACGAGTGTCCCCCCTGCTTGCTCAGGATCACAGCACTTGCAAAGTTGAAATACTTACCTCTCCCTGCTCCACCGCCGTGACATATTCCGTGTTTCCTGGGCCCACAAAATTCTTGAGCCAGCCCTACCCCCCCACAACTTTAGCCAAATGCCCCCCAGTTTTCAATGCCTAACTATTATTATAAATTAAATTAAGATTGACAAGCCTAAGTAATAAGAATTGATGTTTTTGGCATTAAAATGGGCACTGTAGGTGTTTTCCTGTCCTCCACTCACTGCCGACTTTGATTCCCCATTGACTTGCATTGGGTTTCGTGTTTCAGTCAGCCCCCCTACTTTTCGCAATAATCGTCCGATTTCACCCGACCCGACTTTTGACAAAGTCCGGTTTTGCAAAACCCGACTCGATCCGAAAAAAGTAAAAGTCGCTCAACTCTACCCACTACCTATATACTGGGCACATTTTCTAATTATTGGACCCTATAAAATTATGAAGTTGCAGGAAGATGCATATCATTAAGTCATGCTGTCATCGACTAATCAGAAGATACAAGTGCTTCTCACTAAATTAGGATGTCAACAAAAAGTTAATTTATTTCAGTTCTTCAACACAAAAAGTGAAACTGATATATTATATAGAGTCATTACAAACAGTGATTTATTTCAAGCGTTTATTTCTGCTAATGTTGATGATTATGGCTTACAGCCAATGAAATCCCAAAAGTCATTATCTCAGTAAATTCGAATAATTAACAAAAAACAGCAAAGGCTTCCTAAGCATTTAAAAAGGTCACTTAGTCTGTTTCAGTAGCCTTCACAATCATGGTAAAGACTGCTGACTTGATAGATGTCCAGAAGTCAGTCATTCACACACTCCAAAAGGAGGGTAAGCCACAAAAGGTCATTGCTAAAGAAGCTGGCTGTTCAGAGTGCTGTATCCAAGCATATTAATGGAAAGTTGAGCGTAAGGAAAAAGTGTGGTTTTAAAAGGGTGCACAAACAACCGGGATAACTGCAGCCTTGAAAGAATTGTTATGAAAAGGCCATTCAAAAATTTGGAGGAGATTCACAAGGAGTGGACTGCTACTGGAGTCATTGCTTCAAGAGCCACCACACACAGACGTATCCAGGACATGGGTTACAAGTGTCACATTCCTTGTGTCAAGCCACTTATGACCAATAGACAATGCCAGAAGAGTCATACCTGGGCCAAGGAGAAAAAGAACTAGACTCCTGCTCAGGGATCCAAAGTGTTGTTTTCAGATGAAAGTACATTTTGCATTTCAAGGTCCCAGAGTCTAGAGGAAGAGTGGAGAGGCACATAATCTGAGCTGCTTGAGGTCTAGTGTGAAGTTTCCACAATCAGTGATGGTTTGGGGAGTCATGTTGTCTGCTGGTGTAGGTCCACTGTGTTTTATTAAGACCAAAGTCAGCGCAGCCGTCTACCAGAAAATTTTACAGCACTTCATGCTTCCCTGTGCTGACAAGTTTTTTGGAGATGGAAATTTCATACTCCAGCTGGACATGGCACCTGTCAATACTGCCAGAAGTACCAATACCAGGTTTAAAAACAACAGTATCAATGTGCATAATTGGCCAGCAAACTCACCTGACCTTAACTACATAGAGAATCTATGAAGAAGGAAGATGAAGAACACCTGACCCAACATTGCAGACAAGCTGAAGGCAGCTATCACAGCAACCTAGGCTTCCATAACACCTCAGCAATGCCACAGGCTGATCGCCTCCATGCCACACCGCATTGATGCAATAATTGATGCAAAAGGAGCCCCAACCAAGTATTGAGTGCATTTACTCAACATACACATACATTTCAGTAGGCCAACATTTCAGATTTTAAAATCATTTTTCAAGCTGGTTTAATAAAGTGTTCTAATTTACTGAGATAATGACTTTGGGGTTTCCATTGGCTGTAAGCCATAATCATCAACATTAACAGAAATAAACACTTGAAATAGATCACTCTGTTTGAAATGACTCTATATAATATATGAGTTTCACTTTTTGTATTGAAGAACTGAAATAAATGAACTTTTTGATGATATTCTAATTTAGTGAGAAGCACTTGTATACTGTATTTACAGATGGCCATAGGCAAATAAAGATCCCCTAACTAAAGACCCTAATATAAATTTTAACTTTTAATTATTTTGTTGATAACAGAAAAAACATACTGCCGTGAATAGGAAAAACTTAGTAAACCAGGTATATCCTACTGTAATGGAAAGGTATAGCACAAAGTGCTTTTAAAAACTATTCAATTTTTCTGTGTCTGCGAATTGCAAATATATCGCAAGGACCCCATCCTCTTATAAGTTGGTGTTAAGGTTGGCGGATTGCACAAAATAAAAATAAATAATAAAGTGCAATTACAACCCGGGTCCTCTGTGCAGAGATGTAAAATTGCTGCTAGTGAACAATGGTGGAACTAACCAGCAAGCGAAAAACTTAAACACACTGTGTTAAATGTCACACAGTGCGAACAGGAGTACCCAGCTCTGTTACTGCACGGAGTGGAACTGCGAGTAGTAAATAGTGTACTAAACCCTGTTACACATCACAGGGGAAGCAACACACAGGTAGAAGCAGATCTGCAAGTAAATTGTGCTAATTGTGCATGGGAAGCAGAAGCGGAGAAACGGAAATGAACATAAGTGGTGCTAGGTGCAAACTCCTGTCGCTTTCTCAGAGAAGTCTAGCCTGAGGGTTGGACTTGCTCTGATAGTCAACTGTGCTAGCCGCACACATGAAGGAAACAGATGCTAAGCCAAGGAGTAATTACCCAGTCCTAACTCTACCTGCCCACATAATACTCTTTGCGTATAGAGCAACACACTCAAACATGCAACCAGAGTGGTAGAGTATCCACTCACATACACCACACATTAGTGATACTAGCACGCCCACGTGTGCCGCTTGGGAGCCTTTTAAACATTAGGCTCCACCCCAAACACTCACGCCCAGTCGGCCGAGGCGTCACCCACTGGCCAATCCAGAGCTGTCACCTCGCCAGAGCAGCAGACGTCCAACCACCAATGAGCAGACGCAACATCACGGACATGCTCAGTCAGGTGAACTCTGGACTTAGACTCCCAAGTGTCAGGCTTCACCTGCATGTTGCTGGTTACCATAGACTTGGCTGTAGAGCCAGCAGTAACCAAACGCATACCACGAGCCTGAACAAGATGCTGGCAATGACGTCTGTGCTGAGCAGCATTCGCAGCGGCTGAGCCAGAATGACCACAGCACCAGGCAATGCTTGGGATCTATCCCGTGCAGCGGGAGAATCCAGACACCTAATAGCTGGTATAATTTCCTAACATTGCATATGCTAAATAAATGTTTGTCAGTTACTAGTCTCCCCAACATGTTTCACCAAACTGGTGTCATCAGGGGAATGAGGCTATAATTTGAATTATTGAATAGCAGATAAAAGCACCTTGCACTAAACCTATCCATAACAGGAACAATATGATCAGAATTAGTGTTCTTTTAAAATTATAACATTTTCATGGCTTTTCCCAGCTTAAGAAAGTAGTGGCCATCAGCTGCTATATGGTTATTAGTGTTGAGCATTCCGATACCGCAAGTATCGGGTATCGGCCGATACTTGCGGTATCGGAATTCCGATACCGGTATTCCGATACTTGCCGCGTATCGGATACCGGAATCGGAAGTTCCAAGATTCAAAATTCAGAAATTCAGCCAATGAGAATGATTCCAAGTGTGGGCACATCCTGTTTAGCATGGAGGGCATGAAACTACTGGCAAGGCTGTGATTGGCTGCTGAAATGATGTCATGATGCAGTTTAAAAGTCGCTGGCGCCATTTTCCGATCACTCTGCTGTGAATTCAGTTAGTGACAGGACGCTGTTTGCTGACTGAGGGACAGTTTAGAGATAGCGATTTGCTTCTTTGTGCTTTCCAAAGGCTAATTTAGCAACCGCTGTGTTCACCTACTATTCACCTTACTTTTGCCTTGTAGCGCTGTTTTCACAGCGATCTGCAAGGTCTGTGTGTGTGTGTGTGTGTGAGTGCAGCCCACTCTCTAGTCTGAGTGCAGCCACATAGGCCATCCATAGCTGGTTGTATTCAGTTCAGGGAGGGTGGTTCATTGCCTCATACTGTTCTTTTTTTTTTTTTTTTTTTCAAGTAGTGTAGTCTGCTGCTAATTTATTCAAAAAAATCCTATTAGTGTCTTTCCACCCGTCTCCAGCTAATTTGTGGAAAAACACTACATAGGATAAAGTAGAGGAGGGTTTTTGGGCCTTGCAGCGCCGTTTACGGCTGTCTGCACGGTCTCCGTGTGACTGCAGCTCGCCCTGTAGTCTGTGAGCAGCCGTAGCCTGGTTGTCTGCAGCTCAGGGTTGTTCACTGCGTCATACCGCCAAATCAATTTTTATTTTTTTTCAAGTAGTGTAGTCTGCTGCTAATTAATTTAAAAAAATCCTATTAGTGTCTTTCCACCCGTCTCCAGCTAATTTGTGGAAAAACACTACATAGGATAAAGTAGAGGAGGGTTTTTGGGCCTTGCAGCGCCGTTTACGGCTGTCTGCACGGTCTCCGTGTGACTGCAGCTCGCCCTGTAGTCTGTGAGCAGCCGTAGCCTGGTTGTCTGCAGCTCAGGGTTGTTCACTGCGTCATACCGCCAAATCAATTTTAATTTTTTTTCAAGTAGTGTAGTCTGCTGCTAATTAATTTAAAAAAATCCTATTAGTGTCTTTCCACCCGTCTCCAGCTAATTTGTGGAAAAACACTACATAGGATAAAGTAGAGGAGGGTTTTTGGGCCTTGCAGCGCCGTTTACGGCTGTCTGCACGGTCTCCGTGTGACTGCAGCTCGCCCTGTAGTCTGTGAGCAGCCGTAGCCTGGTTGTCTCCAGCTCAGGGTTGTTCACTGCGTCATACCGCCAAATCAATTTTAATTTTTTTTCAAGTAGTGTAGTCTGCTGCTAATTAATTTAAAAAAATCCTATTAGTGTCTTTCCACCCGTCTCCAGCTAATTTGTGGAAAAACACTACATAGGATAAAGTAGAGGAGGGTTTTTGGGCCTTGCAGCGCCGTTTACGTCTGTCTGCACGGTCTCTGTGTGACTGCAGCTCTATCTGTTGTCAGTTCAGCCCCCAAAAAAGAAATAAATAATAAAGTTCACCAAACACACCAGTTACACCACTTTACATTTGTGTAGGCCACATTAGCTCATATTAAAGTCTAGTCCACACTTTAGAAAATTAGTGTTTCTTATACCTGTTAGGAGGAGTTGCTCAGGAATAAGCACACAAATCCGTTAGTACTTTTCTGCTTATCTTTATCAGTCAACCAAGATGAAGAAGGCAGTGAGTAAGGCACGTGGGCGTGGGCGCGGAGCAGGGAGGGGACGTGGGGATTCTGTGCCTGCTGCGGGCACCGGTGACTCATCAGCACCCACTTTCACCAGGCAACAGTCGTTCATGCGCAGCTTTGTGTCAGAGCGCCGTACACCGCTGCTGCGTGAAGACCAAATTGAAGCCGTTGTCGGATGGATGGCAGCTAATGCATCAACTTCCATTAGTGCCACATCCTCTCAGACACAGAGCACTGGAGAGCAGCCATCTGTCTCTTCACCACCTGCCAAATTGCCCAGGCAGACAGAGAGCCCAGGACAGGAGCCGTCTCTACTTCTGTTCTCTGAATCTCTTGGCTTGGAAACAGGGGGCCAGCCAAGCAGCATTGGAGAAATGGAAGAAGAGGCAGGGTGCAGTGATGCCCAACAGCTTTTTCTGTCTTCCTCTGAAGAGGCGGGTGGGCCAGTGGCTCCGGTCACCACATCGCAGGCCGCATCAGCTGATGATGACACTCAGGTGCCACTTACTGGTGCGTGCTCTGCTGCTGAGACTACCCAGGAGGAGCAGTTGGGGGCAGAGGGTAGTGTAGATGATGAGGTCCTCGACCCATCTTGGCGTGAGGGACAGGAAGGTGGTGGGAGCAGCTCTGAGGAAGAGATTCCCCGTACGGCCCAAAGAGGGAGAGGGAGGGGGAAGACTGCGGATCCTGCAGCCTCCGCTTTGGCACCCGTTAGGAGCATGTCTCTTCCAAAAGCCAAAAAGGGCGCTCCCAAGACTTGCAGTGCCTGGTCCTTTTTTGACACAGTTGCAGATGACATTTGCTATGTCAGATGCAACGTGTGTCATCACAAAGTCAAAAGAGGTCGAAATGTCAGCAGCCTCAATACCTCCAACATGTGGAAACATGTGCGCACCAGGCACCCGGCGTTGTTAGAAAAACACACTGAAGAGGTAGGCCAACCAACAGCGGCAGCTACCACCTCTTCAGCTCGTGTTGCCTCTTCCTCTAGCTCACACGCAGCTGGTTCGGCTTCCTCCCAGGATCGCCGTGGAAGAACCTCTGGCCCTGTTGTCCAGAGACCCGCTGTAATTCCACCCGCAGCACCACTTTCCCAGTCATCCACACACTCCCAGCCCAGTCTACAGCCATCGGTAGTACAGGCATGGGAGAAAAGGCGGCCTTTCTCGTCAAACCACCCACGAGCACAGGCTCTGACTGCAGGCATTGCCAAACTTCTGTCACTGGAAATGCTGTCATTCAGGCTGGTGGAGACTGACAGCTTTCGTGACTTGATGTCATTGGCAGTCCCACAGTACAATGTGCCTAGCCGCTTTTACTTCAGCAGGCAAGCCGTCCCTGCCCTGCACAAGCATGTGGAGGGACACATAAAACACGCGCTACTGAACGCCGTCAGTAGCAAGGTCCACCTCACCACCGATGCGTGGACCAGTCAACATGGACAGGGGCGATACCTTTCCCTCACTGCCCATTGGGTTAATGTCATTGAGCCGGGTACAGACCGTGCGAGTGGCGCAGGACGTGTCCTGCCCACTCCAAGGATTGCAGGAATCCATTCTGTACGCATTGACTCCTCCTCTTACACCAGTTCCTCAGAATCATCGCTGCAGGAGCCGTCACAGTCCACCTCCACATGGACCCGTGATGAACGTGTACCTGTTACGACCGACATGAGCACAGCCGTGGCCAAACGTCAACAGGCCGTGTTGAAATTAATTTTTTTGGGGAATCGTAGCCACACAGCGCAGGAGCTCTGGAATGCCATCAAGCAGGAGAGCGATGTGTGGTTTGTGCCAGCGAATCTCCAGCCAGGCATGGTAGTGTGTGATAATGGCCGAAATCTGGTGGCAGCTCTGGGCCTCGGCAACCTCACTCACATCCCATGTCTGGCACATGTGCTCAATTTGGTCGTGCAGAGCTTTTTGAGGGACTATCCGGATCTTGATGCACTGCTGCACAAGGTCCGCCTAGAGTGTGCTCACTTGCGGCGTTCCAGCACGGCAAAAGCGCGCATTGCGGCTCTGCAGCGCCGACACCGCCTGCCGGAACATCGCATCATATGTGACCTACCTACCAGGTGGAATTCCACGTTACATATGTTGGAGCGGTTGTGTGAGCAGCAGCAAGCTGTAATGGAGTACCAGCTGCTTCAGGCGCAAAGAAGTCGCACTCAGCGCCGTACAGACTTCACAACCACAGAGTGGGCCACTATGAATGACGTCTGCCAGGTTTTGCGTCCCTTTGATTATTCCACGCGGATGGCGAGTGCAGATGATGCACTAGTCAGCATGACTGTCCCCCTTATCTGCCTGCTTGAAAAATCACTGCAAGCGCTAAGGGATGATGTTGTGGAAGAGGTGGAGGATGAGGATTCACCATTTCCATCATCTTCTGGACAGTCAGCGCCACGTGGTTCCTCACAAACGCTTAGGCAGGGGACAGTTTGTGAGGAGGATGAGGAGGAGTCAATGGAGGAGGAAGACGTCCGTCCAGAGTAGGGAGTTACCGAATTGTCCAGTACTCAGTGTGTACAGCGAGGGTGGGGTGATGACGAGCGGGCAGAGATCACGCCTCCAGCAGGGGACAGCGTTTCTTGGGCAGTTGGCAGTCTGCAGCACATGGTGGATTACATGCTGCAGTGCCTGAGAAACGACCGCCGCATCGCCCACATTCTCAACATGTCTGATTATTGGGTGTTCACCCTCCCCGATCCTCGCTACCGGGACAACGTAGAAAGCCTCATCACACCGTTGAACCGTGAGCGAAAAATGCGGGAGTACCAAGACACACTGGTCAATTCCATCATCTTCTCCATTCCAACTGAGAGAAGTGCTGCTAGTGCATTCCAAAGCAGCTCAGTGCGTCCAGGCAGTGGTGGAGGCTCTGCACAAAGAGGGAGCAGAAGCAGTGCCTCTGCCCAAGGCAAGACCAGTATGGCCCAACTGTGGCACAGTTTTCTGTGCCCCCCACAAAAGTCTACACCATCACAGACGGCTCCAGTCAGCAGGAGGCAACGGTTCCGTCAGATGGTGACAGACTACATGTCTTGCCCTCTTGCTGTACTCCCAGACGGCTCTTCCCCTTTCAAGTTTTGGGTCTCAAAGCTGGATACATGGCCAGAGCTAAGCCAGTATGCATTGGAGGTGCTGTCTTGCCCTGCGGCCAGTGTATTATCGGAACGTGTCTTTAGTGCTGCAGGTGGTGTACTAACTGACCGTCGCATGCGACTATCCTCCGATAACGTTGACCGGCTTACTTTCCTGAAAATGAACAAGGCCTGGATCTCGCAGGAATTTGCCACTCCTCCTCCTGATTAAATAATTAGGTCACTGTATACGTTATCCAGGTCTCCTGTTGTGTTCATCTTTCTACCACCTGAACTTAAATTCCTGTGCTCCAACACCGCCAGTTGAGGCTCAGAAGTGCCGTCTGCACAGTCAAAACATACGACCCAGTGTTATTGGGTTTCAGTAACGTCAGCTGATCCCCAGCTGTGTAGCCGGCAATGTGTCATGCGACCGCCACGCTGACACAACAACTGAAATGTAAGGGAATCTGTCCCCCCCCCCCGAAGGCGTTTGTTACTGAAAGAGCCACCTTGTGCAGCAGTAATGCTGCACAAGGAAAAGGTAGCTATTTTTGTTTAGCTCCTTGCACACGCAGAACTTAACACTTATAAAATTTGTCCCCTGCAACCGTAAAACCGTCCCGGAGGTGGGACTTTCCTTCGTAATGTGACGCAGCACAGCCGTCATTCCTACCCCCCCGGCGCCGCGCACCGGCTCCTCAGCGTTGTTTTATTCCGTCCCGGAGCCTGCGCTGTTATGTTATCCCGTGGCCAGGCACACTTAGCGCTGCCCGTCTTCTGGCATCATTTGGTGTCAGGATGGCTGCGCCTGTGCGGCCGCGCTGGCAGAGAGCCCGCCTCGCAGTGTCTTCTGATTTAATCCCACTGGGGGCCTGGGATCCATGGACATGCGCAGTGCATATCTGAACCTCCACCTCTCACTCATTTCCCTATGGCTTCTTCAGACTGTTCGGTGTCAGCTGGTCCCTAATAGCATGCCACGGCCGTGACACCGCACAGTCTTAAGAAGCCGTAGGGAGGGGAGTGAGAGGCGAGGATATGCACTGCGCATGTCCATGGATCCCAGGCCCCCAGTGGGATTAAATCAGAAGACACTGCGAGGCGGGCTCTCTGCCAGCGCGGCCGCACAGGCGCAGCCAGCCTGACACCAAATGATGTCAGAAGATGGGCAGCGCTAAGTGTGCCTGGCCACGGGATAACATAACAGCGCAGGCTCCGGGACGGAATAAAACAACGCTGAGGAGCCGGTGCGCGGCGCCGGGGGGGTAGGAATGACGGCTGTGCTGCGTCACATTACGAAGGAAAGTCCCACCTCCGGGACGGTTTTACGGTTGCAGGGGACACATTTTATAAGTGTTTAGTTCTGCGTGTGCAAGGAGCATGATGAAAAGAGCCACCTTTTCCTTTTGCATCTTTTGTGCTGCACAAGCTGGCTCTTTCAGCTACAAGCGCCTTGGGGGGGGGTTAAAGGTTCCCTTTCGACTTTCTCAGGCTTCGGCCTACATTGTGTTCCTCTGCTTTTCCACCTGTCCCTGGGCTCCAACACCGCCAGTTGCCGTCCAGAAGTGCTGTACGCACAGTCAACAGTCCCTCCTCTGTTATTGGGGTTCAGTAACGTCAGCTGTTCCCCTGCTGTGTGTGTGGCAATCCCTCCTACCTCCTCCAACCTCCTCCTCCTCCTCCACCTGTCCCTGGGCTCCAACACCGCCAGTTGCCGTCCAGAAGTGCTGTACGCACAGTCAACAGTCCCTCCTCTGTTATTGGGGTTCAGTAACGTCAGCTGTTCCCCTGCTGTGTGTGTGGCAATCCCTCCTACCTCCTCCAACCTCCTCCTCCTCCTCCACCTGTCCCTGGGCTCCAACACCGCCAGTTGCCGTCCAGAAGTGCTGTACGCACAGTCAACAGTCCCTCCTCTGTTATTGGGGTTCAGTAACGTCAGCTGTTCCTCTGCTGTGTGTGTGGCAATCCCTCCTACCTCCTCCAACCTCCTCCTCCTCCTCCACCTGTCCCTGGGCTCCAACACCGCCAGTTGCCGTCCAGAAGTGCTGTACGCACAGTCAACAGTCCCTCCTCTGTTATTGGGGTTCAGTAACGTCAGCTGTTCCCCTGCTGTGTGTGTGGCAATCCCTCCTACCTCCTCCAACCTCCTCCTCCTCCTCCACCTGTCCCTGGGCTCCAACACCGCCAGTTGCCGTCCAGAAGTGCTGTACGCACAGTCAACAGTCCCTCCTCTGTTATTGGGGTTCAGTAACGTCAGCTGTTCCCCTGCTGTGTGTGTGGCAATCCCTCCTACCTCCTCCAACCTCCTCCTCCTCCTCCACCTGTCCCTGGGCTCCAACACCGCCAGTTGCCGTCCAGAAGTGCTGTACGCACAGTCAACAGTCCCTCCTCTGTTATTGGGGTTCAGTAACGTCAGCTGTTCCCCTGCTGTGTGTGTGGCAATCCCTCCTACCTCCTCCAACCTCCTCCTCCTCCACCTGTCCCTGGGCTCCAACACCGCCAGTTGCCGTCCAGAAGTGCTGTACGCACAGTCAACAGTCCCTCCTCTGTTATTGGGGTTCAGTAACGTCAGCTGTTCCCCTGCTGTGTGTGTGGCAATCCCTCCTACCTCCTCCAACCTCCTCCCCTCCTCCACCTGTCCCTGGGCTCCAACACCGCCAGTTGCCGTCCAGAAGTGCTGTACGCACAGTCAACAGTCCCTCCTCTGTTATTGGGGTTCAGTAACGTCAGCTGTTCCCCTGCTGTGTGTGTGGCAATCCCTCCTACCTCCTCCAACCTCCTCCTCCTCCTCCACCTGTCCCTGGGCTCCAACACCGCCAGTTGCCGTCCAGAAGTGCTGTACGCACAGTCAACAGTCCCTCCTCTGTTATTGGGGTTCAGTAACGTCAGCTGTTCCCCTGCTGTGTGTGTGGCAATCCCTCCTACCTCCTCCAACCTCCTCCTCCTCCTCCACCTGTCCCTGGGCTCCAACACCGCCAGTTGCCGTCCAGAAGTGCTGTACGCACAGTCAACAGTCCCTCCTCTGTTATTGGGGTTCAGTAACGTCAGCTGTTCCCCTGCTGTGTGTGTGGCAATCCCTCCTACCTCCTCCAACCTCCTCCTCCTCCTCCACCTGTCCCTGGGCTCCAACACCGCCAGTTGCCGTCCAGAAGTGCTGTACGCACAGTCAACAGTCCCTCCTCTGTTATTGGGGTTCAGTAACGTAAGCTGTTCCCCTGCTGTGTGTGTGGCAATCCCTCCTACCTCCTCCAACCTCCTCCTCCTCCTCCACCTGTCCCTGGGCTCCAACACCGCCAGTTGCCGTCCAGAAGTGCTGTACGCACAGTCAACAGTCCCTCCTCTGTTATTGGGGTTCAGTAACGTCAGCTGTTCCCCTGCTGTGTGTGTGGCAATCCCTCCTACCTCCTCCAACCTCCTCCTCCTCCACCTGTCCCTGGGCTCCAACACCGCCAGTTGCCGTCCAGAAGTGCTGTACGCACAGTCAACAGTCCCTCCTCTGTTATTGGGGTTCAGTAACGTCAGCTGTTCCCCTGCTGTGTGTGTGGCAATCCCTCCTACCTCCTCCAACCTCCTCCTCCTCCTCCACCTGTCCCTGGGCTCCAACACCGCCAGTTGCCGTCCAGAAGTGCTGTACGCACAGTCAACAGTCCCTCCTCTGTTATTGGGGTTCAGTAACGTCAGCTGTTCCCCTGCTGTGTGTGTGGCAATCCCTCCTACCTCCTCCAACCTCCTCCTCCTCCTCCACCTGTCCCTGGGCTCCAACACCGCCAGTTGCCGTCCAGAAGTGCTGTACGCACAGTCAACAGTCCCTCCTCTGTTATTGGGGTTCAGTAACGTCAGCTGTTCCCCTGCTGTGTGTGTGGCAATCCCTCCTACCTCCTCCAACCTCCTCCTCCTCCTCCACCTGTCCCTGGGCTCCAACACCGCCAGTTGCCGTCCAGAAGTGCTGTACGCACAGTCAACAGTCCCTCCTCTGTTATTGGGGTTCAGTAACGTCAGCTGTTCCCCTGCTGTGTGTGTGGCAATCCCTCCTACCTCCTCCAACCTCCTCCTCCTCCTCCACCTGTCCCTGGGCTCCAACACCGCCAGTTGCCGTCCAGAAGTGCTGTACGCACAGTCAACAGTCCCTCCTCTGTTATTGGGGTTCAGTAACGTCAGCTGTTCCCCTGCTGTGTGTGTGGCAATCCCTCCTACCTCCTCCAACCTCCTCCTCCTCCTCCACCTGTCCCTGGGCTCCAACACCGCCAGTTGCCGTCCAGAAGTGCTGTACGCACAGTCAACAGTCCCTCCTCTGTTATTGGGGTTCAGTAACGTCAGCTGTTCCCCTGCTGTGTGTGTGGCAATCCCTCCTACCTCCTCCAACCTCCTCCTCCTCCTCCACCTGTCCCTGGGCTCCAACACCGCCAGTTGCCGTCCAGAAGTGCTGTACGCACAGTCAACAGTCCCTCCTCTGTTATTGGGGTTCAGTAACGTCAGCTGTTCCCCTGCTGTGTGTGTGGCAATCCCTCCTACCTCCTCCAACCTCCTCCTCCTCCTCCACCTGTCCCTGGGCTCCAACACCGCCAGTTGCCGTCCAGAAGTGCTGTACGCACAGTCAACAGTCCCTCCTCTGTTATTGGGGTTCAGTAACGTCAGCTGTTCCCCTGCTGTGTGTGTGGCAATCCCTCCTACCTCCTCCAACCTCCTCCTCCTCCTCCACCTGTCCCTGGGCTCCAACACCGCCAGTTGCCGTCCAGAAGTGCTGTACGCACAGTCAACAGTCCCTCCTCTGTTATTGGGGTTCAGTAATGTCAGCTGTTCCCCTGCTGTGTGTGTGGCAATCCCTCCTACCTCCTCCAACCTCCTCCTCCTCCTCCACCTGTCCCTGGGCTCCAACACCGCCAGTTGCCGTCCAGAAGTGCTGTACGCACAGAGCCAAACACCTCGCCAATGTGTTAGTGGGGTTCAGCACCGCCAGCTGTTCCCCTGCTGTGTATACGGCAACGTGTACTGCGACCGCCACGCAGTCACAACAAGTTTACTTTAAGGGAACCTGTCCCCCCCCCCCCCCAGGCGTTTGTTACTGAAGGAGCCACCTTGTGCAGCAGTAATGATGCAAAGGGAAAAAGTGCCTCTTTTCGTGGTGCTCCTTGCACATGCGGAACCTAACAGTTATGAAATGTGTCCCATCACAGCGTTAAACCGTCCGGTAGGTGGAACTTTCCTTTGTCGTGTGACGCAGCACAGCCATCATTTTTACCCCCTTGGCGCCGTGCGCCGCCTCCTCAGCGTTGTTTGAATCTGTCCCGGAGCCTGCGCTGTTAGGTTAGCCCTTGGCCATGCACACATTTTGCGCTGCCCGTCTTCTGACATCATTTGGTGTCAGGCTGGCTGCGCCTGTGCGGGTGCGCTGGCCGAGATCCCGCCTCGCAGTGTCGTCTAATGTAATCCCACCGCGGGCCTGTGATCCGTGCCCGTGCGCAGTGCATATCCTCGCCTCTCACTCCCCTCCCTACGGCTTCTTCAGACTGTGCGATGTCAGCTGGTCCCTAATAGCATGCCACGGCCGTGACACCGCACAGTCTGAAAAAGCCGTAGGGAGGGGAGTGAGAGGCGAGGATATGCACTGCGCACGGGCACGGATCACAGGCCCGCGGTGGGATTACATTAGACGACACTGCGAGGCGGGATCTCGACCAGCGCACCCGCACAGGCGCAGCCAGCCTGACACCAAATGATGTCAGAAGACGGGCAGCGCAAAATGTGTGCATGGCCAAGGGCTAACCTAACAGCGCAGGCTCCGGGACAGATTCAAACAACGCTGAGGAGGCGGCGCACGGCGCCAAGGGGGTAAAAATGATGGCTGTGCTGCGTCACACGACAAAGGAAAGTTCCACCTACCGGACGGTTTAACGCTGTGAGGGGACACATTTCATAACTGTTAGGTTCCGCATGTGCAAGGACCATAATTAAAAGAGCTAAGTTTACCTTTTCCAGCATTAGTGCTGTACACAATGGCTCTTTCAGCTACAAACGCCTGGGGGGGGGGGGGGTTAAAGGTTTCCTTTCAACTTGCTCGAGTGCAGGCTTCGGCCTACACTCCGCTCCCCCTGCTCCTCCTGCTGACCCTGGGCTCTAACACCGCCAGTTGGGGCCCGGTACTGCTAGCTGCACAGAGAAAAACACCAGCCAATGTGTCAGTGGGGTTCAGCACCGCCAGCTGTTCCCCTGCTGTGCAGCCGGCATCGTGTCCTGCAAAAGCCACGCAGACACAAGAACTGAAATTGAAGGGAACCTGTCCCCCCTCCCCCAGGCGTTTTTACGTTATCCAGCCACCTTGTACAGCGGTAATGCTGCATGTGTGCAAGGTGGCTCAGAAACGTATTCTCCTCGCACATGTGGAACTGAAAACACGTCTGCAATGTGTCCTCTGTGTGACCATTTAACCGTCCCGGTGGTGTGACTTTCCTTTGTAATGACACGCTGCAACCCCCTTGGTAGCGCTGCCCGTCTTCTGGCATCATTGTTTGGCTGGCTGCGCCTCTGCGGCCGCCCTGACCCACACAACGCCCCTCGGTGTCTTATTTATTGGGACTGCGAGGGTGTGATTGATGGGCAGGATCAGTGCATCAGTTCGCCTGTCCCTCCTCTCCTTCCGCCTTCTTCGGACTGTGCGGCTTCATGGCCGTGGCATGCGATAAGGGATCAGATGACGCCGCACAGTCTGAAGCGGGTGTAAGGACCCGAGTGTGAGAGGCCAACATATGTGCTGCGCCAGGCCCTGAATCCCAGCCCCGCAGTGTTTTGACAATGTTAAGACACTGCGGGGCTGGGATTCATGGTCATCGCGAAACGCACCGGCCGACATTAAATGATGTCAGAAGATGGGCAGCGCTAACAGCGCTAGGCCAGGGGATAACACGACAGCGCAGACTCCTGTACAGCAAATAACAACGCTCAGGAGGCTGCACCCAGCACCAAGGTGGGATTCTTGACATCTGTGCTGCGTCTCATTACAAAGGGAACTCGCGCCTCCAACACAGTTTGACTGTATAAAGGGCTAAATGTTATACGTGTTTCATTCAGCGTGTGCAAGGAGCGAAATTAAAAGAGCAACCTTTGACTTGTGCAGCACTACTGCTGCATAAGCTGTGGCTCTTCTACTTTCTAACCCCTGAGGGGGGGTTAAAGGTTACCTTTGAAATTGGTTCAAGTAGGCTTCGGCCTACACTCTGCTCCCCCTGCAGAGCCCGGGCTCCAACACCGCTAGTTGCTGTCCGGAAGTGCTGGCTGCACAGAGCCAAACACCTCGCCAATGTGTCAGTGGGGTCCAGCACCGCCAGCTGTTCCCCTGCTGTGTAGCCGGCAACGTGTCCTGCGACCGCCACGCAGACACAACAGACCCAAAGCTGCCGCCAGTGCAGGCTTCGGCCTACACTCCCCTCCCCCTGCTCCTGCTCCTCCTCCTCCTGCTGACCCTGGGCTCTAACAAACCGCCAGTTGGGGCCCAGATGTGCTAGCTGCACAGAGAAAAACACCAGCCAATGTGTCAGTGGGGTCCAGCACCGCCAGCTGTTCCCCTGCTGTGCAGCCGGCAACGTGTCCTGCAAAAGCCACGCAGACACAAGAACTGAAATTGAAGGGAACCTGTCCCCCCTCCCCCAGGCGTTTTTACGTTATCCAGCCACCTTGTACAGCGGTAATGCTGCATGTGTGCAAGGTGGCTCAGAAACGTATTCTCCTCGCACATGTGGAACTGAAAACACGTCTGCAATGTGTCCTCTGTGTGACCATTTAACCGTCCCGGTGGTGTGACTTTCCTTTGTAATGACACGCTGCAACCCCCTTGGTAGCGCTGCCCGTCTTCTGGCATCATTGTTTGGCTGGCTGCGCCTCTGCGGCCGCCCTGACCCACACAACGCCCCTCGGTGTCTTATTTATTGGGACTGCGAGGGTGTGATTGATGGGCAGGATCAGTGCATCAGTTCGCCTGTCCCTCCTCTCCTTCCGCCTTCTTCGGACTGTGCGGCTTCATGGCCGTGGCATGCGATAAGGGATCAGATGACGCCGCACAGTCTGAAGCGGGTGTAAGGACCCGAGTGTGAGAGGCCAACATATGTGCTGCGCCAGGCCCTGAATCCCAGCCCCGCAGTGTTTTGACAATGTTAAGACACTGCGGGGCTGGGATTCATGGTCATCGCGAAACGCACCGGCCGACATTAAATGATGTCAGAAGATGGGCAGCGCTAACAGCGCTAGGCCAGGGGATAACACGACAGCGCAGACTCCTGTACAGCAAATAACAACGCTCAGGAGGCTGCACCCAGCACCAAGGTGGGATTCTTGACATCTGTGCTGCGTCTCATTACAAAGGGAACTCGCGCCTCCAACACAGTTTGACTGTATAAAGGGCTAAATGTTATACGTGTTTCATTCAGCGTGTGCAAGGAGCGAAATTAAAAGAGCAACCTTTGACTTGTGCAGCACTACTGCTGCATAAGCTGTGGCTCTTCTACTTTCTAACCCCTGAGGGGGGGTTAAAGGTTACCTTTGAAATTGGTTCAAGTAGGCTTCGGCCTACACTCTGCTCCCCCTGCAGAGCCCGGGCTCCAACACCGCTAGTTGCTGTCCGGAAGTGCTGGCTGCACAGAGCCAAACACCTCGCCAATGTGTCAGTGGGGTCCAGCACCGCCAGTTGTTCCCCTGCTGTGTAGCCGGCAACGTGTCCTGCGACCGCCACGCAGACACAACAGACCCAAAGCTGCCGCCAGTGCAGGCTTCGGCCTACACTCCCCTCCCCCTGCTCCTGCTCCTCCTCCTCCTGCTGACCCTGGGCTCTAACAAACCGCCAGTTGGGGCCCAGATGTGCTAGCTGCACAGAGAAAAACACCAGCCAATGTGTCAGTGGGGTCCAGCACCGCCAGCTGTTCCCCTGCTGTGCAGCCGGCAACGTGTCCTGCAAAAGCCACGCAGACACAAGAACTGAAATTGAAGGGAACCTGTCCCCCCTCCCCCAGGCGTTTTTACGTTATCCAGCCACCTTGTACAGCGGTAATGCTGCATGTGTGCAAGGTGGCTCAGAAACGTATTCTCCTCGCACATGTGGAACTGAAAACACGTCTGCAATGTGTCCTCTGTGTGACCATTTAACCGTCCCGGTGGTGTGACTTTCCTTTGTAATGACACGCTGCAACCCCCTTGGTAGCGCTGCCCGTCTTCTGGCATCATTGTTTGGCTGGCTGCGCCTCTGCGGCCGCCCTGACCCACACAACGCCCCTCGGTGTCTTATTTATTGGGACTGCGAGGGTGTGATTGATGGGCAGGATCAGTGCATCAGTTCGCCTGTCCCTCCTCTCCTTCCGCCTTCTTCGGACTGTGCGGCTTCATGGCCGTGGCATGCGATAAGGGATCAGATGACGCCGCACAGTCTGAAGCGGGTGTAAGGACCCGAGTGTGAGAGGCCAACATATGTGCTGCGCCAGGCCCTGAATCCCAGCCCCGCAGTGTTTTGACAATGTTAAGACACTGCGGGGCTGGGATTCATGGTCATCGCGAAATGCACCGGCCGACATTAAATGATGTCAGAAGATGGGCAGCGCTAACAGCGCTAGGCCAGGGGATAACACGACAGCGCAGACTCCTGTACAGCAAATAACAACGCTCAGGAGGCTGCACCCAGCACCAAGGTGGGATTCTTGACATCTGTGCTGCGTCTCATTACAAAGGGAACTCGCGCCTCCAACACAGTTTGACTGTATAAAGGGCTAAATGTTATACGTGTTTCATTCAGCGTGTGCAAGGAGCGAAATTAAAAGAGCAACCTTTGACTTGTGCAGCACTACTGCTGCATAAGCTGTGGCTCTTCTACTTTCTAACCCCTGAGGGGGGGTTAAAGGTTACCTTTGAAATTGGTTCAAGTAGGCTTCGGCCTACACTCTGCTCCCCCTGCAGAGCCCGGGCTCCAACACCGCTAGTTGCTGTCCGGAAGTGCTGGCTGCACAGAGCCAAACACCTCGCCAATGTGTCAGTGGGGTCCAGCACCGCCAGCTGTTCCCCTGCTGTGTAGCCGGCAACGTGTCCTGCGACCGCCACGCAGACACAACAGACCCAAAGCTGCCGCCAGTGCAGGCTTCGGCCTACACTCCCCTCCCCCTGCTCCTGCTCCTCCTCCTCCTGCTGACCCTGGGCTCTAACAAACCGCCAGTTGGGGCCCAGATGTGCTAGCTGCACAGAGAAAAACACCAGCCAATGTGTCAGTGGGGTCCAGCACCGCCAGCTGTTCCCCTGCTGTGCAGCCGGCAACGTGTCCTGCAAAAGCCACGCAGACACAAGAACTGAAATTGAAGGGAACCTGTCCCCCCTCCCCCAGGTGTTTTTACGTTATCCAGCCACCTTGTACAGCGGTAATGCTGCATGTGTGCAAGGTGGCTCAGAAACGTATTCTCCTCGCACATGTGGAACTGAAAACACGTCTGCAATGTGTCCTCTGTGTGACCATTTAACCGTCCCGGTGGTGTGACTTTCCTTTGTAATGACACGCTGCAACCCCCTTGGTAGCGCTGCCCGTCTTCTGGCATCATTGTTTGGCTGGCTGCGCCTCTGCGGCCGCCCTGACCCACACAACGCCCCTCGGTGTCTTATTTATTGGGACTGCGAGGGTGTGATTGATGGGCAGGATCAGTGCATCAGTTCGCCTGTCCCTCCTCTCCTTCCGCCTTCTTCGGACTGTGCGGCTTCATGGCCGTGGCATGCGATAAGGGATCAGATGACGCCGCACAGTCTGAAGCGGGTGTAAGGACCCGAGTGTGAGAGGCCAACATATGTGCTGCGCCAGGCCCTGAATCCCAGCCCCGCAGTGTTTTGACAATGTTAAGACACTGCGGGGCTGGGATTCATGGTCATCGCGAAACGCACCGGCCGACATTAAATGATGTCAGAAGATGGGCAGCGCTAACAGCGCTAGGCCAGGGGATAACACGACAGCGCAGACTCCTGTACAGCAAATAACAACGCTCAGGAGGCTGCACCCAGCACCAAGGTGGGATTCTTGACATCTGTGCTGCGTCTCATTACAAAGGGAACTCGCGCCTCCAACACAGTTTGACTGTATAAAGGGCTAAATGTTATACGTGTTTCATTCAGCGTGTGCAAGGAGCGAAATTAAAAGAGCAACATTTGACTTGTGCAGCACTACTGCTGCATAAGCTGTGGCTCTTCTACTTTCTAACCCCTGAGGGGGGGTTAAAGGTTACCTTTGAAATTGGTTCAAGTAGGCTTCGGCCTACACTCTGCTCCCCCTGCAGAGCCCGGGCTCCAACACCGCTAGTTGCTGTCCGGAAGTGCTGGCTGCACAGAGCCAAACACCTCGCCAATGTGTCAGTGGGGTCCAGCACCGCCAGCTGTTCCCCTGCTGTGTAGCCGGCAACGTGTCCTGCGACCGCCACGCAGACACAACAGACCCAAAGCTGCCGCCAGTGCAGGCTTCGGCCTACACTCCCCTCCCCCTGCTCCTGCTCCTCCTCCTCCTGCTGACCCTGGGCTCTAACAAACCGCCAGTTGGGGCCCAGATGTGCTAGCTGCACAGAGAAAAACACCAGCCAATGTGTCAGTGGGGTCCAGCACCGCCAGCTGTTCCCCTGCTGTGCAGCCGGCAACGTGTCCTGCAAAAGCCACGCAGACACAAGAACTGAAATTGAAGGGAACCTGTCCCCCCTCCCCCAGGTGTTTTTACGTTATCCAGCCACCTTGTACAGCGGTAATGCTGCATGTGTGCAAGGTGGCTCAGAAACGTATTCTCCTCGCACATGTGGAACTGAAAACACGTCTGCAATGTGTCCTCTGTGTGACCATTTAACCGTCCCGGTGGTGTGACTTTCCTTTGTAATGACACGCTGCAACCCCCTTGGTAGCGCTGCCCGTCTTCTGGCATCATTGTTTGGCTGGCTGCGCCTCTGCGGCCGCCCTGACCCACACAACGCCCCTCGGTGTCTTATTTATTGGGACTGCGAGGGTGTGATTGATGGGCAGGATCAGTGCATCAGTTCGCCTGTCCCTCCTCTCCTTCCGCCTTCTTCGGACTGTGCGGCTTCATGGCCGTGGCATGCGATAAGGGATCAGATGACGCCGCACAGTCTGAAGCGGGTGTAAGGACCCGAGTGTGAGAGGCCAACATATGTGCTGCGCCAGGCCCTGAATCCCAGCCCCGCAGTGTTTTGACAATGTTAAGACACTGCGGGGCTGGGATTCATGGTCATCGCGAAACGCACCGGCCGACATTAAATGATGTCAGAAGATGGGCAGCGCTAACAGCGCTAGGCCAGGGGATAACACGACAGCGCAGACTCCTGTACAGCAAATAACAACGCTCAGGAGGCTGCACCCAGCACCAAGGTGGGATTCTTGACATCTGTGCTGCGTCTCATTACAAAGGGAACTCGCGCCTCCAACACAGTTTGACTGTATAAAGGGCTAAATGTTATACGTGTTTCATTCAGCGTGTGCAAGGAGCGAAATTAAAAGAGCAACCTTTGACTTGTGCAGCACTACTGCTGCATAAGCTGTGGCTCTTCTACTTTCTAACCCCTGAGGGGGGGTTAAAGGTTACCTTTGAAATTGGTTCAAGTAGGCTTCGGCCTACACTCTGCTCCCCCTGCAGAGCCCGGGCTCCAACACCGCTAGTTGCTGTCCGGAAGTGCTGGCTGCACAGAGCCAAACACCTCGCCAATGTGTCAGTGGGGTCCAGCACCGCCAGCTGTTCCCCTGCTGTGTAGCCGGCAACGTGTCCTGCGACCGCCACGCAGACACAACAGACCCAAAGCTGCCACCAGTGCAGGCTTCGGCCTACACTCCCCTCCCCCTGCTCCTGCTCCTCCTCCTCCTGCTGACCCTGGGCTCTAACAAACCGCCAGTTGGGGCCCAGATGTGCTAGCTGCACAGAGAAAAACACCAGCCAATGTGTCAGTGGGGTCCAGCACCGCCAGCTGTTCCCCTGCTGTGCAGCCGGCAACGTGTCCTGCAAAAGCCACGCAGACACAAGAACTGAAATTGAAGGGAACCTGTCCCCCCTCCCCCAGGCGTTTTTACGTTATCCAGCCACCTTGTACAGCGGTAATGCTGCATGTGTGCAAGGTGGCTCAGAAACGTATTCTCCTCGCACATGTGGAACTGAAAACACGTCTGCAATGTGTCCTCTGTGTGACCATTTAACCGTCCCGGTGGTGTGACTTTCCTTTGTAATGACACGCTGCAACCCCCTTGGTAGCGCTGCCCGTCTTCTGGCATCATTGTTTGGCTGGCTGCGCCTCTGCGGCCGCCCTGACCCACACAACGCCCCTCGGTGTCTTATTTATTGGGACTGCGAGGGTGTGATTGATGGGCAGGATCAGTGCATCAGTTCGCCTGTCCCTCCTCTCCTTCCGCCTTCTTCGGACTGTGTGGCTTCATGGCCGTGGCATGCGATAAGGGATCAGATGACGCCGCACAGTCTGAAGCGGGTGTAAGGACCCGAGTGTGAGAGGCCAACATATGTGCTGCGCCAGGCCCTGAATCCCAGCCCCGCAGTGTTTTGACAATGTTAAGACACTGCGGGGCTGGGATTCATGGTCATCGCGAAACGCACCGGCCGACATTAAATGATGTCAGAAGATGGGCAGCGCTAACAGCGCTAGGCCAGGGGATAACACGACAGCGCAGACTCCTGTACAGCAAATAACAACGCTCAGGAGGCTGCACCCAGCACCAAGGTGGGATTCTTGACATCTGTGCTGCGTCTCATTACAAAGGGAACTCGCGCCTCCAACACAGTTTGACTGTATAAAGGGCTAAATGTTATACGTGTTTCATTCAGCGTGTGCAAGGAGCGAAATTAAAAGAGCAACCTTTGACTTGTGCAGCACTACTGCTGCATAAGCTGTGGCTCTTCTACTTTCTAACCCCTGAGGGGGGGTTAAAGGTTACCTTTGAAATTGGTTCAAGTAGGCTTCGGCCTACACTCTGCTCCCCCTGCAGAGCCCGGGCTCCAACACCGCTAGTTGCTGTCCGGAAGTGCTGGCTGCACAGAGCCAAACACCTCGCCAATGTGTCAGTGGGGTCCAGCACCGCCAGCTGTTCCCCTGCTGTGTAGCCGGCAACGTGTCCTGCGACCGCCACGCAGACACAACAGACCCAAAGCTGCCGCCAGTGCAGGCTTCGGCCTACACTCCCCTCCCCCTGCTCCTGCTCCTCCTCCTCCTGCTGACCCTGGGCTCTAACAAACCGCCAGTTGGGGCCCAGATGTGCTAGCTGCACAGAGAAAAACACCAGCCAATGTGTCAGTGGGGTCCAGCACCGCCAGCTGTTCCCCTGCTGTGCAGCCGGCAACGTGTCCTGCAAAAGCCACGCAGACACAAGAACTGAAATTGAAGGGAACCTGTCCCCCCTCCCCCAGGCGTTTTTACGTTATCCAGCCACCTTGTACAGCGGTAATGCTGCATGTGTGCAAGGTGGCTCAGAAACGTATTCTCCTCGCACATGTGGAACTGAAAACACGTCTGCAATGTGTCCTCTGTGTGACCATTTAACCGTCCCGGTGGTGTGACTTTCCTTTGTAATGACACGCTGCAACCCCCTTGGTAGCGCTGCCCGTCTTCTGGCATCATTGTTTGGCTGGCTGCGCCTCTGCGGCCGCCCTGACCCACACAACGCCCCTCGGTGTCTTATTTATTGGGACTGCGAGGGTGTGATTGATGGGCAGGATCAGTGCATCAGTTCGCCTGTCCCTCCTCTCCTTCCGCCTTCTTCGGACTGTGCGGCTTCATGGCCGTGGCATGCGATAAGGGATCAGATGACGCCGCACAGTCTGAAGCGGATGTAAGGACCCGAGTGTGAGAGGCCAACATATGTGCTGCGCCAGGCCCTGAATCCCAGCCCCGCAGTGTTTTGACAATGTTAAGACACTGCGGGGCTGGGATTCATGGTCATCGCGAAACGCACCGGCCGACATTAAATGATGTCAGAAGATGGGCAGCGCTAACAGCGCTAGGCCAGGGGATAACACGACAGCGCAGACTCCTGTACAGCAAATAACAACGCTCAGGAGGCTGCACCCAGCACCAAGGTGGGATTCTTGACATCTGTGCTGCGTCTCATTACAAAGGGAACTCGCGCCTCCAACACAGTTTGACTGTATAAAGGGCTAAATGTTATACGTGTTTCATTCAGCGTGTGCAAGGAGCGAAATTAAAAGAGCAACCTTTGACTTGTGCAGCACTACTGCTGCATAAGCTGTGGCTCTTCTACTTTCTAACCCCTGAGGGGGGGTTAAAGGTTACCTTTGAAATTGGTTCAAGTAGGCTTCGGCCTACACTCTGCTCCCCCTGCAGAGCCCGGGCTCCAACACCGCTAGTTGCTGTCCGGAAGTGCTGGCTGCACAGAGCCAAACACCTCGCCAATGTGTCAGTGGGGTCCAGCACCGCCAGCTGTTCCCCTGCTGTGTAGCCGGCAACGTGTCCTGCGACCGCCACGCAGACACAACAGACCCAAAGCTGCCGCCAGTGCAGGCTTCGGCCTACACTCCCCTCCCCCTGCTCCTGCTCCTCCTCCTCCTGCTGACCCTGGGCTCTAACAAACCGCCAGTTGGGGCCCAGATGTGCTAGCTGCACAGAGAAAAACACCAGCCAATGTGTCAGTGGGGTCCAGCACCGCCAGCTGTTCCCCTGCTGTGCAGCCGGCAACGTGTCCTGCAAAAGCCACGCAGACACAAGAACTGAAATTGAAGGGAACCTGTCCCCCCTCCCCCAGGCGTTTTTACGTTATCCAGCCACCTTGTACAGCGGTAATGCTGCATGTGTGCAAGGTGGCTCAGAAACGTATTCTCCTCGCACATGTGGAACTGAAAACACGTCTGCAATGTGTCCTCTGTGTGACCATTTAACCGTCCCGGTGGTGTGACTTTCCTTTGTAATGACACGCTGCAACCCCCTTGGTAGCGCTGCCCGTCTTCTGGCATCATTGTTTGGCTGGCTGCGCCTCTGCGGCCGCCCTGACCCACACAACGCCCCTCGGTGTCTTATTTATTGGGACTGCGAGGGTGTGATTGATGGGCAGGATCAGTGCATCAGTTCGCCTGTCCCTCCTCTCCTTCTGCCTTCTTCGGACTGTGCGGCTTCATGGCCGTGGCATGCGATAAGGGATCAGATGACGCCGCACAGTCTGAAGCGGGTGTAAGGACCCGAGTGTGAGAGGCCAACATATGTGCTGCGCCAGGCCCTGAATCCCAGCCCCGCAGTGTTTTGACAATGTTAAGACACTGCGGGGCTGGGATTCATGGTCATCGCGAAACGCACCGGCCGACATTAAATGATGTCAGAAGATGGGCAGCGCTAACAGCGCTAGGCCAGGGGATAACACGACAGCGCAGACTCCTGTACAGCAAATAACAACGCTCAGGAGGCTGCACCCAGCACCAAGGTGGGATTCTTGACATCTGTGCTGCGTCTCATTACAAAGGGAACTCGCGCCTCCAACACAGTTTGACTGTATAAAGGGCTAAATGTTATACGTGTTTCATTCAGCGTGTGCAAGGAGCGAAATTAAAAGAGCAACCTTTGACTTGTGCAGCACTACTGCTGCATAAGCTGTGGCTCTTCTACTTTCTAACCCCTGAGGGGGGGTTAAAGGTTACCTTTGAAATTGGTTCAAGTAGGCTTCGGCCTACACTCTGCTCCCCCTGCAGAGCCCGGGCTCCAACACCGCTAGTTGCTGTCCGGAAGTGCTGGCTGCACAGAGCCAAACACCTCGCCAATGTGTCAGTGGGGTCCAGCACCGCCAGCTGTTCCCCTGCTGTGTAGCCGGCAACGTGTCCTGCGACCGCCACGCAGACACAACAGACCCAAAGCTGCCGCCAGTGCAGGCTTCGGCCTACACTCCCCTCCCCCTGCTCCTGCTCCTCCTCCTCCTGCTGACCCTGGGCTCTAACAAACCGCCAGTTGGGGCCCAGATGTGCTAGCTGCACAGAGAAAAACACCAGCCAATGTGTCAGTGGGGTCCAGCACCGCCAGCTGTTCCCCTGCTGTGCAGCCGGCAACGTGTCCTGCAAAAGCCCCGCAGACACTTGCTCTTGGACCTTCTGCTCCCCATCCTGGTTCCAGTACCGTCAGCTGGTTCCAGGCAGAGCCTTTGGCTTAGGTGCCTCCCTTTGGTATCCGAGTTCCACCAACGTCAGGTGGTCCTTGGTAGTGCTTTCAGGCACGGGTACCTCCTGCTTAGTAACCGGGTTCCAGTAACGTCAGCTGGTCCTCGGTAGTTCCATTGGCTCTTGGACCTTCGGCTACCCATCCGGGTTCCAGCACCGTCAGCTGGTTCTCGGCAGTGTCTTTTGCTCTTGTACCTTCTGCTCCCCATCCTGGTTCCAGTACCGTCAGCTGGTTCCGGGCAGAGCCTTTGGCTTAGGTGCCTCCCTCTGGGTATCTGAGTTCCACCAACGTCAGGTGGTCCTTGGTAGTGCTTTCAGCACAGGTACCTCCTGCTTAGTAACCGGGTTCCAGTAACGTCAGCTGGTCCTCGGTCGTTCCATTGGCTCTTGGACCTTCGGGTAGCCATCCGAGTTCCAGTTCCATCAGCTGGTTCTCGGCATTTTCTCAGCCTTCTTGTACCTTCTGCTACATTTCCAAGTTCAAGAGACTAAACACGATGACCCGGAAGACCACCCCTAAGATGACGACGACACCAGAGACGACAACCACCGTGATGACGACGACCCTGGAGACGATGACCCTGAAGACCACCCCGATGACGACGACCCCGGAGACCACCCCGATGACGACGACCCCGGAGACGACGACCCTGGAGACGACGACGACCTGGAAGACCGAGAAGCAGAAGAACAAGAGGCTGCAGAACAAAGAGCAGAAGGACATTAAGCATAACACAAAATATCAGAGCAAAAAATATTATGTAAATTATAAGCAGAAGAAGACTAAGCAGTGTATGGGGGTGAGTCCGTTCCTCCTCGTGGTGCCCCTGGATAAAGCCTGATGCTGCAGGCCAAACTGAACGCGGACAAATGTAACTGTTTTGTGACAGGCAGAACGGAAGGTGTAATCTTCAAACTTTTATAGATAACAACTACGGGAATGCCTGTCACAAATAAGAATATGATGAAGAAGTAGAATATGATGAAGATAATAGTAAACTAAAAACAATATGAACAATGTAACCCAAAAAATAATAGGTAGAAGATGAAGAAGATGAATAAGGTGAAGAAGTTGATGTCAAAGAAGCTGATGATGAGGATAATTAAGAAGAAAGCGTGGGAGAAGTAAAAAAAAAGGTGAAGGGCGTGGAAGCAGTGAAACATCAATATCTGACATTAAAAAAAAAATTAACATAGTCAAATTCTTTCTAACGCCGAACGTCATAAAAAAAAACGCAAAATCCTGCTATTCTATTACATTGGGCTAAACCTCTGTGCCTTTAATATCTCCGCCACGTCCCCCAATACATCCTACATTATTCTTAGTTGTTTTCCTTCATGTAGAATGAACCTACAAGTGTATAAAGGGTTTATTTTAATTCCGATATTTTCGTCCCATTGACTTGCATTGGGATCGGGTATCGGTATCGGATTAGATCCGATACTTTGACGGTATCGGCCGATACTTTCCGATACCGATACTTTCCGATATCGGAAGGTATCGCTCAACACTAATGGTTATATCTTTGCGGAATTGAATCCTAAACATCTGCATTTTGGTGAATGCAAATTTTATATTCAAGTAAAATTCAATTTCACTGTAATACCGTATATTCACTCACTTCTATTAGATAACACATTAAATCATGTGTCCAATTACTTTGTGTACTTTACTTAGTGGTAGTGGTGAACCCAGAATTGTCTGAACTCACAAAGTCTGGCATAGTGCACAGGCAAAGAAGGGTTACATATTCAGAGGTCAAACATAAATGGACATAAAGTAATTAATCCAGAGATGAAGAATTAGAGAACAGGTTACCAAACCCTCTCCGCTATTGACCCCCTGACCAGATCTCCTGATTGGCTAGTCAGCAGGCCTTCTGGAGTTCCCAGAGTAGCTGTCTGTGATCCTGACTGGCCAGCTAAGTTTGCTGTACATGCCCACCTGGTATGCCAGCGAAGCCACGAAGAGGGGCAGTAAGGATCAATGCAGAATCCATAAGTACATCTGAATGGGGTTTGTAAAAGTCCATGCATGACATGCTGTAAAAACAACCTCATTGCCATGTATGTAGCATATTAAGTCATATAAGTTTCTGCAACAACTGACTGCATGTGAAAATACCCTGGAAATATAATTTTTCAGAAACCGAGTTATCTTAAATAAGTAATTTTTTTTTTCAATGGGTAAAAGATTCCAGATTACTTTTTTATGGAACTGCTTATCCCTGTATTGCTACCAGCCTGCCTTTATATATACTTCTAATCCTATAAACACAATCATATTGTTTAAAATAGGAATACATGTTAAATTTACCTTGACAGATGCTTAATCATCGGATTGTCCTCTTTTGTCTGTTTTGATGGTTGCTTAGCAATCCATGTTACTGTTTGGGAAGAGCTAATGATGTCACATTTCAGGAGAACACACTGTAACTTCTGCCAATCACTTTCACAATACAGGTTTTTTTAAAGTCATACCTCTCGAGTCGACTTATATTCATTTGAGATTAAACTCTAATTCAAGTTTACAACAATTTCAAGTATAAAATAAAAAGGCAGAACATGAAGACTATCAATGTAAAGCCCACTATATAGTACCCCTGAAGGAGAATAAGGCTCTGTGCACACGTTGCATTTTTGCCTATTTGTTTTTGCGCAATTTTGTCACAAAACCTGAAATGTTTGCTAATGTCAGCAAAGTGAGTAAGATTCCTGAAGTCTCGTGCACACGTTGCTTACGTTTGTCTTGCAGATTTGGTGCAGTTTTAAATCTACATAATGTCAATTCTTTCAGCATTTTTGCTGCGGATTTCAAGTAAACTAATGGGTGGGAAAATCCGCACTAGAAACACAAGGCAAAATGCACATATTTTGCGGTGTTCTTCCTGCCAAAAGATGCAGAAATGATGCCGAAAAGTCTGCACCAAATACTCAACGTGTGCACAAATCTGTAAAATGATACTAATTGGTCCCCTCATTATTATTATTTTTATTATTATTATTTATTTATATAGCACCATTGATTCCATGGTGCTGTACATGAGAAGGGGTTACATACAAGTTACAGATATCACTTACAGTAAACAAAATAACGATGACAGACTGATACAGAGGGGCGAGGACCCTGCCCTTGCGGGCTTACATTCTACAGGATGGTGGGGAAGGAGACAGTAGGTGGAGGGTTGCAGGAGCTCCGGTGTTTGTGAGGCGGTATCTCCGGTAGTGATGAGGAGGCAGCAGGGTCAGTGCAGGCTGTAGGCTTTCCTGAAGAGATGGGTTTGCAGGTTCCGTCTGAAGGATCCCAGTGTGGTTGATAGTCGGACGTGTTGGGGCAGAGAATTCCAGAGGATGGGGGATATTCCTCATGAAACTCTTCCCTCTTCAATCCATCTTGAATGCAGCAATCAGGCTCATACAGTATTTCTGTCCAGCAGCTGCACACATGCTTCCACCCTATGACAGTCATTGCACCTGTTGCCCATGCAAAAAATAATAATATATAAACTTATCACTCTCACCTGTAAAGCTCTCCATTGCTGCACCACCCCATTTCTCTCTACCTGCCTGTGCTCAACTTTCTGCTAATTCTCAATTCCCAGTGTTCATAGTTTTAAGCATGGCATGAAAACGCTTTTTTGGCAGGTCTACCAAATTAATTCACTCGTCTAATTTTTTTCAGTGATGATGCACAACAGAGCACATTGTGACTCTGTCTGTATCATTAGAGTCAATGGCCTGCTAGGTGCATGCTCCCGTATCCAGTTTTGTGGGGGGTTCAGATACTTTGAGCATAATGTAAAATCCTATGCGAACACAGCCTAATTTATTATAAATGATAGCCGGACCATACAAAACAAGCATTTTTTTGCCTCTTGTGGTAAACTATAAGATTGCAAGGAGGGCCCTGGCTCCATTTGTTTGAAATTAAGGCCGGGGTCACGCATGAGAGAATCAGTCCAATTATGCAAATGACACTTGGCGCAAACCCAGAGTTTGAGCCAATTGTCAGTAGCACTATTCTCCGATTCTCTCGCATGAGAAAAACGCAGAACAGGTATGGAGGAGATGGAGAAAGTAATTTCTCTGTTTCCTCCATTGCCAGCATCCGCTGCAATTGGACCGCACACAGATAGACTTGTGTCCTCAGATGCACTCACAGCATGCTACGATTGTTTTCTCATGCTGAATCGGCATGAGAAAATAATTGTTGATTTGGACTGCCCCATAGTGTAACATTGGACCGAATGCTATCAGATAAAACATCAGATAGCACTCAGCCTTGTTATACAGCAGTGTGAGCGAACTCAACTCTACAATGTCTGACCACACACCAACTTAATTGGCCAGTATACCATGTGGGACCCTTTGGGACAATTTTAATGTAAAGAATAAAGATTAAAATAATTAAAAACAATTATTGAAGAATGCTAATAAATACTGTTGAACGATACCTTCAGAAGTATCGGTATCGGATGGGAACGGCCGATATCCAAAAAATATCGGCTATCGCCGATACTGATACCCGATACCAATGCAAGTCAATGGGACACAAATATTGGAATGTAAATAAGCCCTTTCTGTCCTTCTACATCCTCTTCCGGAGGGGGGAAGAGTGTGGGCAGTGCGTGGGCGGACACTGTGCGTGTCAGTGTGTGCGGGCGGAGTCTGTGCGGGCCTGCTAGGGATCTGTACGGGCCTCTTGGGGGTCTATGCGGGCTGCCGGGGGTCTGTGTGGGCCTACTGGGGCTCTGTGCGGGCTGCCGGGGCTCTGTGCGGTTTTTCAATTGCCATAAAGTGAGTCTTTGAACTATAGTAACCTCAGTGATGCACTGCAGGAGCCATTGTCACTGAGGGTCCTATAGAGCAGTGACATCCCCTGATGTCACTATTCTATAGGGGAGATCATCGTGGGACACTCGTTATTAATTGGACTACGGCGGACAGGTAGTATACGGTTTATTATTTTACGTTTTTTTGCAGGCGCTGAAGTATGGTAAGTATGGGTAAATGAAGAATATTAAAATACTTTTTCCTAATGTGTGTGTGTTTTATTAACCCTTTATTACTATTGGATTAATAATGGATAGGCGTCTTATTGACGCCTCTCCGCTATTAACCCGGCTTAATGTCACCTTACAATAGCAAGGTGACATTAACCCCTTATTACCACATATCTCACCATTACACGGGAGTGGGAAGAGAGGGGCTAAGTGCCGGAATTGGCGCATCTTATAGATGTGCCATTTCTGTTGCGGCTGCGGACTGGTATTTGTAGCCGGGGGGCCAATATCCATGACCCCTCTCTAGGCTATGAATATCAGCCCACAGCTGTCTGCATAGCCTTTCTGGCTATAAAATATAGGGGGATCCCATGTCATTTTTTAATTAAGGTCCCCCTATTTTAATAGCCAGTAAAGGCTATGCAGACAGCTGCGGGCTGATATTCATAGCAGGCTAGAAATATTGGCCCCCGGCCGTCGGCTTTCCCCCTCTGGCGCAGAAAATTGCGCAGGAGCCCACGCCGTTTTTTTTAAATTAAACGCTCATTAAGGCCTCTATCATACTTGCGTCGGTACGGGTCCGTCGCTATGCGTCGGGCCGACGTACCGATGCACGTTGTGAAATTTGTGCACGACATGGGCAGCGGATGCAGTTTTTCCACGCATCCGCTGCCCATTCTGAAGTCTGGGGAGGAGGGGGCGTAGTTTCGGCCGCGCATGCACGGTAGAAAATGGCGGATGCGACCGACAAAAAAGTTCACTTGAACGTTTTTTCGTGCCGATGGTCCACCAAAACAATATGGATCCGTTGCACGACGGACGTGACGTGTGGCCATCCATCGCGATCCATCGCTAATACAAGTCTATGGGTAAAAAACGCATCCTGCGAGCACATTTGCAGGATCTGTTTTTTTCTGCCGGATCCGTTTTTTCTCATAGAGTTGTATTGACGCCGGATTGTGCCTGATGGCCACACATTTCATCCGTTTTTTGCAGGATCCGTCAAAAAAGCTGTTTCAACCGGACGGAAAACACATACAGAGGAACGTTTTTTTGTCCGGCGAAAAAATGCACAGCGACGGATCCAGCAAAAAACGGATGAAACTGAGATGTGAAATTATGAATCCGGCCTCCGAATCCATTTTTTCATGCATGTTTCCATTCAAATCATGCACATTTTCCGTTTATTTATTCATTTCCGAAAACCGCATCAAAACTGCATCAAAAACTGCATAAAAAAAAACACTAAAAACCTGCATCAAAAACTGCACTAAAAACTGCACCAAAAACTGCATCAAACACAGCATCAAAACTGCACCAAAAACATACATCAAAAACAGCACCAAAAACTGCACCAAAAGTGCATCAAAAACCGCACCAAAAACCTGCACCAAAAACTGCACCAAAAACGGCATCAAAAACAGCAGGAAAAACCGCACCAAAAACCTGCATAAAAACTGCACCAAAAACAGCATCAAAAACCGCACCAAAAACCTGCATCAAAAACCGCACCAAAAACCTGCATCAAAACTGCACCAAAAACTGCATCAAAAACAGCATCAAAAACCACATCAAAAACCACACCAAAAACCTGCACCAAAAACTGCATCAAAAACAGCATTAAACACTGCACCAAAAACCTACATCAAAAACAGCACCAAAAACTGCATCAAAAACCGCACCAAAAGCCTGCATCAAAAACAGCATCAAAAACCGCACCAAAAACCTGCATCAAAACTGCACCAAAAACTGCATCAAAAACAGCATAAAAAACCTCACCAAAAACCTGCATCAGGGTATGTGCACACACTGCGGTTTTTGTTGCGGATCCGCAGCGGATTTGATGTGGTGTACAGTACAATGTTAACCAATGGAAAACAAAAACCGCAGTGCACATGCTGCGGAAAATTCTACGTGGAAACGCTGCAGAAAAAAATAAGTAGCATGTCACTTCTTTCTGCTGATTCCGCAGCGGTTTTCAACCTGCACCAATAGGAAAGTGCAGTTGAAAACCCGCAGAGGAACCCGCAGAAGAAACCGAGTGAAAATCCGCAGTGAAAACCGCAGTGGTTTTGCACTGCAGATTTTCCAAATCCGCTGCGGAAAAATCTGCAGCAAAATCGGCAACGTGTGCACATGCCCTCAAAGCTGCACCAAAAACTACATCAAAAACAGCATTAAAAAATGCATCAAAAACCACACCAAAAACCTCTACCAAAAACTGCATCAAAAACAGCATCAAAAACCGCCATTAAAAACTGCTCCAAAAACTGCATCAAAAACAGCATCAAAAACCTGCACCAAAAACTGCATCAAAACAGCCTCAAAAATCGCACCAAAAACTGCATCAAAAACAGCATCAAAAACCGCACGAAAAACCTACATCAAAAACAGCACCAAAAACTGCATCAAAAACCGCACCAAAAACCTGCATCAAAAACTGCATCAAAAACAGCATCAAAAACCTGCATCAAAAACTGCACCAAAAACAGCATCAAAAACCACACCAAAAACCTGCATCAAAACTGCATCAAAACCTGCATCAAAAAGCATCAAAAACCACACCCAAAACCTGCATCAAAACTGCACCAAAAACCTGCATCAAAAACAGCACCAAAAACCGGCATCAAAACTGCATCAAAAACTGCATCAAAACTAACAGTTTTTGATGCAGGTTTTGATGCAGTTCTTGGTGCTGTTTTTTGTGTGGTTTTTGATGCTGTTTTTGATGCAGTTTTTGGTGCAGTTTTTGATGCAGTTTTTGGTGCAGGTTTTTGGTGCGGATTTTGATACTGTTTTTGATGCAATTTTTGGTGCAGTTTTTGGTGCTGTTTTTGATACAGGATTTTGGTGCCGTTTTTGATGCAGTTTTTGATGCAAGTTTTTGGTGCGGTTTTTGATGCTGTTTTTGATGCAGTTTTTGGTGCAGGTTTTGGGTGCGGTTTTTTATGCTGTTTTTGATGCTGTTTTTGTTGCAGTTTTTGGTACAGGTTTTTGGTGTGGTTTTTGATGCTGTTTTTGATGCAGTTTTTGGTGCAGTTTTCGGTGCTGTTTTTGATGCAGGATTTTGCGGTTTTTGATGCTGTTTTTGATGCAGCTTTTGGTGCAGGTTTTGGTACAGGTTTTTGGTGTGGTTTTTGATGCTGTTTTTTATGCAGTTTTTGATGCAGTTTTTGTGCAGTTTTTGATGCAGGTTTTTGGTGCGGTTTTTGATGTAGTTTTTGGTGCAGTTTTTGATGCAGGTTTTTGGTGCGGTTTTTGATGATGTTTTTGATGCAGTTTTTGGTGCAGTTTTTGGTGCAGTTTTGATGGAGTTTTTGATGCAGGTTTTGATGCGGTTTTTGGAAATAAATAAATAAATAAACAGAAAGTGTGCATGATTTGAATGGAAACTTGCATGAAAAAAATGGATTTGGAGGCCGGATTCATCATTTCACATCTCAGTTTCATCCGTTTTTTGCCGCATCCATCACTGTGCGTTTTTTCGCCTGATAGAAAAATCGTTCCTCTGTATGTGTTTCCCGTCCGGTGGAAACAGCTTTTTTGATGGATCCTGCAAAAAATGGATGAAACGTGTGGCCATCAGGCGCAATCCGGCGCTAATACAACTCTTTGAGAAAAAAACGGATCCGGCGGAAAAAACGGATCCTGCAAATGTGCTCGCAGGATGCGTTTTTTACCCATAGACTTGTATTAGCGACGGATCGCGATGAATGGCCACACATCACATCCGTCGTGCAACGGATCCGTCGTGTTTTGGCGGACCGTCAGCATGAAAAAATGTTCAAGTGAATGTTTTTTGTCCGTCGTGTCTGCCATTTTCTACCAGGCATGCATGGCCAAAACTCCGCCCCCTCCTCCCTGGACTTTAGAATGGGTAGCGGATGCATTGAAAAACTGCATCCGCTGCCCACGTCGTGCACAAATTTCACAATGTGCATTGGTACGTCGGCCCGACACAAGTATGAAAGAGGCCTTAATGAGCGTTTAATAAAAAAATGGAAAAAAACGGCATGGGTTCCCGTGCAATTTTCTACATCAGAGGGGGAAAGCCGACAGGGGGTGCAATATTTGTAGCCTGCTATGAATATCAGCCTGCAGCTGTCTGCGTAGCCTTTACTGGCTATTAAAATAGGGGGACCCCAATCAAAAAATGATGTGGGGTCCCCTATATTTTATAGCCAGAAAGGCTACGCAGACAGCTGCAGGCTGATATTCATAGCCTAGAGAGGGGCCATGGATATTGCCCCCCCGGCTACAAATACCAGTCCGCAGCCGCCCCGGAAATACCGCATCTGTAAGATGTGCCAATTCCGGCACCTAGCCCTTCTCTTCCCACTCCTGTGTAGTGGTGGGATATCGGGTAATAAGGGGTTAATGTCACCTTGCTATTGTAAGGTGACATTAAGCCGGGTTAATAGCGGAGAGACGTCAATAAGACGCCTATCCATTATTAATCCAATAGTAATAAAGGGTTAATAAAACACACACATTAGGAAAAAAGTATTTTAATACTCTTCATTTACCCATACTTACCATACTTCAGCGCCTGCAAAAAACGTAAAATAATAAACCGTACACTACCTGTCCGCCATAGTCCAATTAATAACGAGTGTCCCACGATGATCTCCCCTATAGAATAGTGACATCGGGTGATGCCACTGCTCTATAGGACCCTCAGTGACACACTGACAGGAGACAATGGCTCCTGCAGTGCATCACTGAGGTTACTATAGTTCAAAGTCTCATTTTATTGCAATTGCTGCGTGGGAACATTTCTCACACAGCAATGCCAAAAGTGAGAATAGGGACTATTTTTTTACAGCGGTGGAGGAATACAGTGGCGGAAGGATACGTTCCTCCCATAATTGTGTTCCTGGAGCCCCTGGAGAGCGGTCGCATCAGCTGTTGCTGCCGTTCTCCACGGGAGATGGTCATGGATTTCTGCGGACAGGGAGTATATTGGTTGTTTGTTATTTTAAACTTTTTTACAGATGACACTGGCTTCGGCGATCAAAATGACAAGTAATGGTGAGTATGTAATATATGTTTAATGTACTGTATGTATGTATGTATGTACTGTATGTAATGTATAAATGTATTGTATGTACTATGTATTTAGTATGTATGTAGTATGTTGTATGTATGTAGTATGTATGTAGTATGTTGTATGTATGTATGTATGTAGTATCTAAGTAGTATGTATGTAGAAAGCATGTAGTATGTAAGTAGTATGAATGTAGTATGTATGTTGTGTGTATGTAGTATGTATGTAGTATGCGAGTAGTATGTATGTAGTATGTAGTTTGTATGTAGTATGTATGTAGTATGTATGTAGTATGTTGTATGTATGTAGTATGTATGTAGTATGTATGTTGTATGTATGTAGTATGTAAGTAGTATGTATGTTGTATGTATGTAGTATGTAGTATGTATGTAGTATGTATGTAGTATGTATGTAGTATGCATGTAGTATGTATGTAGTATGTTGTATGTATGTAGTATGTATGTAGTATGTAGTATGCATGTAGTATGTATGTAGCATGTAGTATGTATGTAGTATTTTTTTTACATTCAACACATTAGCCCGATGATGGGACTACTACTGTCCCATCATTGGCTAATGTGTCAATCACTGTCACTGTAGCAGGCATCGTCCGATGGGACTTGTAGTCCCATTGGACGATGCCTGCACACCCCCACAGAGCCCCGGCAGGCCCGCACGGACCCCCGGCAGCCTGCACAGACCCCCGGCAGCCCACACAGAGCACCAGCAGCCCACACAGACCCCCGGCAGCCCACACAGACCCCCGCCAACTCGCACAGAGCCCCGGCAGCCCACACAGACCCCTGGCAGCCCACACAGAGCCCCGGCAGGCCTGCACAGACCCCCGGCAGCCCACACAGACCCCCGGCAGGCATGCACAGACCCCCGAGAGGCTCATACAGTCCCCCGGCAGGCCTGCACAGAGCCCCAGCAGGCCCACACAGACCCCCGCCAGCCCACACAGACCCCCGGCAGCCCACACAGAGCCCCGGCAGCCCACACAGAGCCCCAGCAGGCCCGCACAGACCCCCGGCAGCCCGCACAGACCCTCGACAGCCCGCACAGACCCCCGGCAGGCACGCACAGACCCCCGAGAGGCTCGTACAGACCCCCGGCAGGCCTGCACACACACGCAGTCTCCGCCCACACTCCATTATCTATATATATAATTGTCTAAGGGTTTTTCCGTCTGTCTGTCTGTCTTTCTGTCTGTCTGTCTGTCTGTCCTTTAAATCCCGCATCTCTGATTGGTCGAGGCCGCCAGGCACGGGCATAGCATGGCGACGATGATGTCATAATGGAAATCCCGCGTCTCTGATTGGTCGAGGCCGCCAGGCTTCGACCAATCAGCGACGGGCACAGTATCGACGTAGATGTCATAATGGTTGCCATGGCGACGACGATGTCATAAAGGTTGCCTCGACCAATCAGCGACGGGCACAGTCTGCCGCGAATTTTGGAATCATTATTGTCCATAGTAGTGTATAATTGCACTATAGGAACTTCCGATTCCGGTATCCAATATCGCAAAAGTATCGGAACTCGGTATTGGAATTCCGATACAGCGAATATCGGCTGATATCCGATATTTGCAGTATCGGATTGCTCAACACTACTAATAAAGTTTCAGTAACAAACATAATTTTCCCGCTCACAACCAAACCCGAATCCTTGGGGATGTTGCATACTGACAGTGATATTTAAAATTCCGCGGTTTTCTAATTCACTAATTGGATGTAGTTATCGCCCTCTTATTGTCAAATACAGTAGTACTTTCTGCAAGTCTAATACCTATGCTCATTGGTAGATAAGAGTTATAAAAGGGCTAATGCAAAAGATTGCCTGATGCATACCTTATTAATATAGCTAAAGTGTAACCACAGTTTTTAATTTCTTTGCAAATAAATCAATAGTACTTATGATTATATGTTTCCTTAAGTTGTCTTTTTCTTCATGAACTGATCACAGCAAATCCAGTGTTAAACTTCGTCTTCAGAGAGTCAGATTGTAAACTCACTTAGTTACAGCTGTTGTTCATTGAAGTAATAAAGTAAATATATTCTGTCAGTATGAAAATTAATTAAAAGAGAAGCAGCAAGAAGGAATGGGAGGTTTATGAGATAATTTGATACACTGAATATTGAATGAAAACCTTTGTATGTATTGTCTTGTAGTAAAATGTCCTTTTCTTTTGGGAAGAGGGATATGAGAAAACTTATGTAAAATTATTGCACATTCAGGGGCGGACACTGATAGCTTGGGGCCCCTGTGCAAATGTACCTGGACCCCCTCCTTTCATGGCAACAAACCTATCAATCTATATATACAGTACAGACCAAAAGTTTGGACACACCTTCTCATTTAAAGATTTTTCTGTATTTTCATGACTATGAAAATTGTACATTCACACTGAAGGCATCAAAACTATGAATTAACACATGTGGAATTATATACTTAACAAGAAAGTGTGAAACAACTGAAGTTATGTCATGCTTTGATGACTGCTTTGCACACTCTTGGCATTCTCTTGATGAGCTTCAAGAGGTAGACACCGGGAATGGTTTTCAATTCACAGGTGTGCCCTGTCAGGTTTAATAAGTGGGATTTCTTACCTTATAAATGGGGTTGGGACCATCAGTTGTGTTGTGCAGAAGTCTGGTGTATACACAGCTGATAGTCCTACTGAACAGACTGTTAGAATTTGTATTATGGCAAGAAAAAAGCAGCTAAGTAAAGAAAAACGAGTGGCCATCATTACTTTAAGAAATGCAGGTCAGTCAGTCTGAAAAATTGGGCAAACTTTGAAAGTGTCCCCAAGTGCAGTGGCAAAAACCATCAAGCGCTACAAAGAAACTGGCTCACATGAGGACTGCCCCAGGAAAGGAAGACTAAGAGTCACCTCTGCTTCTGAGGATAAGTTTATCCGAGTCACCAGCCTCAGAAATCGCAGGTTAACAGCAGCTCAGATTAGAGACCGAGTCAATGCCACACAGAGTTCTAGCAGCAGACACATATCTACAACAACTGTTAAGAGGAGACTTTGTGCAGCAGGCCTTCATGGTAAAATAGCTGCTAGGAAACCACTGCTAAGGACAGGAAACAATCAGAAGAGACTTGCTTGGGCAAAAGAACACAAGGAATAGACATTAGACCAGTGGAAATCTGTGCTTTGGTCTGATGAGTTCAAATTTGCAAATTTGAGATCTTTGGTTCCAACCACCGTGTCTTTGTGCGATGCAGAAAAGGTGAACAGATGGACTCTAAATGTCTGGTTCCCACGGTGAATCATGGAGGAGGTGTGATGGTGTGGGGGTGCTTTGAGGATTTATTCAAAATCGAAGGCATGCTGAACCAGCATGGCTACCACAGCATCTTGCAGAGGCATGCTATTCCATCCGGTTTGCGTTTAGCTGGACCATCATTTATTTTTCAACAGGACAATGACCCCAAACACACCTCCAGGCTGTGTAAGGGCTATTTGACCAAGAAGGAGAGCAATGGGGTGCTACGCCAGATGACCTGGCCTCCACAGTCACCAGACCTGAACCCAATGGAGATGGTTTGGGGTGAGCTGGACTGCAGAGTGAAGGCAAAAGGGCTAACAAGTGCTAAGCATCTCTGGGAGCTCCTTCAAGATTGTTGGAAGACCATTCCTGGTGACTACCTCTTGAAGCTCATCAAGAGAATGCCAAGAGTGTGCAAAGCAGTCATCAAAGCAAAAGATGGCTACTTTGAAGAACCTAGAATATAAGACATAATTTCAGTTGTTTCACACTTTTTTGTTAAGTGTATAATTCCACATGTGTTAATTCATAGTGTTGATGCCTTCAGTGTGAATGTACAATTTTCATAGTCATGAAAATACAGAAAAATCATTAAATGAGAAGGTGTGTCCAAACTTTTGATCGGTACTGTATATAGCTGTGCTCAAAAGTTTACATACCCCGACAGAATTTTTGCTTTATTGGCCTTTTTTTCAGAGAATATGAATGATAATACCAAAACCTTTTCTCCACTCATGATTAGTTGTGGTGAAGCCATTTATTGTCAAACTCCTGTGTTTTCTCTTTTTAAATCATAATGACATACTGTATGTGCGTACTGTATATACGCACATACACACAGTACATACTGCATATGTACACACATTTCTACGCATACATTATTTTCCGCCCCTGCATACAACTTTTGTGTACAGTATATGTGTATGCACATGATATACCCCCTCAGTCAGATAATTGCAGAGTGCACCATCAGCCACCTCCTCTACATGGATGACATCAAGCTGTATGCTAAAAACAAACGAGACATCAATTCACTGATCCACCTGACAAGGATCTGCAATAAAGACATCGGGATGTCCTTCGGACTGGAGAAATGCGGCCGGTTGGTTATAAAGAGAGGCGAGGTAGTCAAGACTGATGGAGTGGAATTACCAGCAGGGCACATAGCAGAGGTACAGACATGCTACAAGTACCTCTGCATCCCACAGGGATATGGTAACCTTGATGAGGAGGCAAGGAAAGCAGCAACATCCAAATACCATCAAATGGTAAGACAGGTCCTCAAGAGCCAGCTGAATGGGAAGAATAATAAAGAGATTGCTAAAAGAAGAGATGGAAGCTGCAGACGATAAGAAGACACGAAAGCTCCTCACAATGAATGGAGGTCTCCACCCTAAGTCTAACACCCAAAGATTGTATACCAACAGAAAGGAGGGTGGTCGAGGCTTGATAAGCATCCAAGTCACCATCACGGATGAAACAAGGTGTATCCAAGAAAACATAAAAATGGCATGAAAAAATAAGATGCTAAGAGAAAGCCTAAGGCAGCAAAAACAACAGATCTGGAAGGGAGAACAGGAACATGAAGCGCCATGGCAAGACAAGCCGCTCCTTCTGATGTACTATTGACTGATAATGGAGGTGGCTGATATGGATAAATCCTACCAATGGCAGGAGAAAGCTGGACTCCGAGACAGCACAGAGGCACTAATCATAGCGGCACAAGAGTAAGCACTAAGTACCAGATCCATAGAAGCAGGAATCCACCACACAAGACAAGACCCAATGTGAAGACTATGCAAAGAAACCTCAGAAACAGTCCAACACAGAGTGGCAGGATGCAAAATGCAAGCAGGAACAACGTATACCGAACGCCACAACCAAGTAGCGGGAATTGTATACAGGAACATCTGCACAGCATATAGGCTTGATCACCCTGCATGGTCAGTAGCTAGTATAACCCCCCTTTTGAAGAGTTTTATTTTAACCTTAGTGGTCCACAGGATGCATCAGGTGGTAAGATGTTCTTTTGCATACATGTGATGCTGAATTTTATGGTGAGGATGCAGGAGAGGTTTTCTTCTGATAACTCTTCCATGAAGGCGATATTTGTGCAGGTCTCTCTGAACAGTACAACAATGTACTGCAACTCCAGAGTCTGCTAAATCTTTCAGAAGGTCTTTTTCAGTCAAGCGGGGTTTCTGATTTGCCTCTCTAGCAATCCTACGAGCAGCTCTTACTGAAATTTTTGCTTGGTCTTATAGACCTTATCTTGACCTCTACTGTTCCTGTTAACTGCCATTTGTTACTTACATTTCAAACTGATGAAAAAGGCAATTTGAAAACGCTTTGCTATCTTCTTATAGCCTTCTCTTGCTTTGTAGGTCACCACCATTTTTATTTTCAGAGTGCTAGGCAGCTACTTAGAAGAACCCATGGCTGCTGTTTTTTAGCACAAGGAAATTGGGAAATTTACATCACCTGGCCTTTCCTAATCATAACAGTAAACAAGCCATAACCCTAAAAGGCTAATTAAAGTCTGAACCTTAGTCAAAGTTATCTGAGCACACAAATTTCTAAGGCTGCCAAAATTTTTGTATTGGCCCATTTCCCTTTTTTAATTTTTACAATGTAAAAAATGAAAAAAATGTTTTTTGTTTCTAATTCAAAGGAAATGTGCCACCTTTAATTTTTGGTCTTGTAGAGATTATTTCATCTTCCTTCCTTAGCTGTGGTACCCGTTTATCAGTCTGCCTCTCCAGATTCAAACCCTGATTCACTGTACTCCAAGGACACCAACATGTAACAGAGCCCGTATGACATGGGGGGAAGGGGGTGATTGGAAGGGGGAGGTGAATGGCCTCCAGAGGACACCATGGCCCCCTGCCTCATCAACCAATGCACTCAAAGGCAATGTACAGATTCACTTGGGAGAGGGACGAGGGCATGGGGGCCTATTTGGCTCCTCTGTCAAGTTTTCCATGCATTCCTTTACTGGTTCATAATTTTATGGCAATCTGTAGCCAGAAATTCCAAACATTTAATCCAAATTGACTGATTTAATGACCATTAACAGTTTCACGGTACAATCTGTGTTTACGCGACCGTTGCGGTACCTGGCTTCATCTCCAAATTTTTTTAATCTATTTTTCTTTTCCACTTCACAAACTTATTAGATCTGTTCCAAAATTTGCTTTTTTGGAGGGGATTCTATGTTATTTTAAGTCATTTCCCTGTTTGTTTTCCCAAATTTGTTTGCAGGGCACTTGTCCTGCTCTTAGTCCCATTTAGCTTCTTTTTGAAGCCCTCGTAGCCCATACTATGACCATTTTACAGCAATTTTAAAACACCAAAGTTCAGGTTCTATTGACTTTTATTGGGTTCGGGGTCAAGTTCAGATACCAAACCAAACTTTTAATTCTAGTTCAGCCGAAGCTGATGAACCCAAACATCCAAGGGTCAATTCATTCCTAGCTCTTTAATTCATATTCCTTAAGTTTTTTTCTGCTAACACCAATTTTGGTGCTGATGTTTTTCTGAATGTTAAAAAGAACACATGGGAATTCAAGCTCTTCTGGGATCTGTCATCCTCCTGAGAGATACCAGTGATGAGTGTCATGTTGAACCTTGTTATGCTATAACCAAATCATGCCCCCTGAAGAAGGAGAGCTTCCGAAACGTGCGTAGGGGTGGGCGCTCGGACTCTGGGAACCTGGTGTCCTACATCCCATTGGAGGTAATTAGCATTCACATACCTTTTCACAACTATTGTCTTTCAGTTTGAGGGGAATATGTAGCTTATACACATTGTACTCCATATTGGAACCGATTTACACTCCGTTTGATACTCTGTATGGGTGGCTTTCCCCTTTTCTGTAGCTATGTTGTGTATATTTAACTTACCCCCTGTGTGGGGAACGAATGATCCTCTGATGGCTTTTTGAAATGGGATGTGGGTTGCCTTGGTCCCCCGCCTCCGTGCACCCCTGTTGTCATCACACCACAGTGCGGTCTTGAACGCCATGCGGCGTTATGCCCTAACCTGTTTGTTATATTTTGATTAATAAAGATCACGTATATATTATTACTTTTGGACTTTATGGTCGTTTTCTTTTAGCCTTCTTTGACCCACTCCTCTTTTGTTATTGTGTATCAGCGACCGGTCCACATTTTCAGTTCTTTATTCGTATCAGCAGGAGTTATACTTGTTCTATCCACCACCTGTAAATTTTGGGTGGTTTTCAGCATGCTGATTAAAGTCGTGTTTCTGTTTAATTATAACCAAAACATGTAGTAAAGAGCACTCATGTACATAGCCTTTAAAAATCTCTTCACAGATAATGGATGTTTGGGACAGGTTATGTAGCTGACAAATCCGTCTTTTGTATTAAAGGCATCTAAACAACCTAATTCAAGTACAGTTTATGTAACAAATATTTAGTCATGAATAAGCTTAGCACCAATTCTTCATAAATCTGGTTCTAAACATGTAGACATTGTCTACTAAAAGTCATGTAGTCTGAAAAGTCAAATAACCAATCCCTCCAATAGTGCGGATGTTTAGATGGTACACAGCTGAACTCACAAATCAGTGAGGGGAACCGCAGTCAATAAAGGGATGAAAAAAATGTCTGAACAGGTTGAACGTATGCACTGTTCTGCAATGCAGTCTATATGAGATACAGGAGCAGCCCAAACAGTGCACTTTTTGAAGCTCATACTGACTGAAGTGAAGAAAGTAGCATGCATGCATGACCTCCTCTCTCTCTCAATCATAGAAGTGGAACACCAACCAATAAGACATACGTAGATGTGATACATTTCTGAGGCCGTAATATACTTTTTTCCAGCTTTTGTAAAAGTAATTGAATTTGCCAAGTAATAGAATTTGTCATAAGTGTAGGGAAATTCAGTGTAAAAAATAAGGCCAAAGAAATTGGAGCTACAGAATAATACTATTATCCTGCAGGTGCTGTCAGATGCTCATGCAGCGCCCCAGAGTCCTGGTCGTTGCAGTAGCATGGTTCAGCCACTAAGGGGGGCCATGCTGCGTTCGATGGCACGGAAGGAGTTCTCTGAGCAGGTATCACAGTCACCAATACATTTCACAGCTGGGCCTCCGGGGGGAGCTAAGGGTGCTATTCATTAGGCCACTCCCCACCATAGTGGGTAAACTGGGGGTCAGGCAGGAAGTTAGTGAGAACGCTGACGGGATTGAACGGAGCAACACCTGGTGGCAGAGGGTGTTGTGAAGGGAGAGACTGTAGGGTCTCTGCCAGGGGTGGGATCCTGGCAGAGGCTTGGCATGGAAAGAACGTAAAGGGACCGTGCCTGCTCAGCATAGCGGCGGTGCCCAAGGAAGGACTAAGAAGCGAGATAGATTGTGCTGAGTGAGAAACGAAATCAAGCGAAAGGAGATACCAGTGAGGGTTGTGCTGAAAGAGGCAGCACCTTACTGAGGCGCACTACCGGTGGCCGGAACGCCGAGGAGGTAAAGAGTTTCAAGCCATACCTCAGACCTACGGCAGGGCAGTTAGCTTGAGGCGGACTGTCTCACGCATCACCCAGGAAGGCAAAGGGGGGTACCAACAGGAGAGGGGCGCAGATAGAGTCCCGGAAGATCTCCGAGCCTCCCCGTCATACGGGTGCGTTCCTACCATAGTTTCTGGAGGGACGAGGAAGATCATTGCGAATTAAGTTGTTGTGAGGGAACACGAGAAACAGACACAACAGTTGTGGGGTACTTTCCGTAAGCACAGCAGGGAAGGACTGCAACACATAGCGCTAGAAGGAAGGCACCGATTTCCACCTGCAAGGAGAGCTCTGGAAGTGCCATTGGACCGGCCGGACTTGCGCAGCCTGGTGAGCCGTATTCCGGACTGAGGACCCAGAGAGCTTCAGTAAAGAGGTAAAGAGACTGCAACCTGGTGTCCTCGTTATTTACCGCGACCTGCACCCCACAACTGCACCGCTACAACATCACTTATTGCACCGGACGTCCCCCACTGACAGACAGGGCCACGGACCGGGTCTAGCCACCGTGACAACCCCAGGACTGAGACCTAGAGGCCCGGCTCCGGGTACCCCTCGGCCCTGCGGCGGTGTGGGGGCGCTCCAACTTGGCGTCACGAACAGGATCTACTTAAGCCTGAAGAATCAGGTCATGTGTGCCTAGAGACTGTGATTTACTGTGCTTGGACTGTACTTTATTGCAAGACTGTGTGCTGTGCCATTTGCCGCCAAAATCCGCCGCCATTGCAGCGCTGAGGAGAGCGCAGGAAGAGAAGAGGGGCGTGGAGTGGGCGTAGCCGAGCTGGAGAGCGCGAACAGTAATGGCCGCCCAGTCTAAATATTTCTGTGCAGTGAGGACGTGTCCGTCAGCAGCAGAGATCCGCCTCCTAATCCTTAATGGGGGGCGGAGGCAGAGAAAACGAAACTGCTCACGCAGGAGAGAGCGGGAAAAAGACCAGGAAGCGACCCACGTGGAGGACGCTATGGCTAGCAGCTCCGAACCCGACAGCGGGGTTGAAGTGGAAGTCTCCCCTGACTACCCGGCTGAGCCCAGCAGCTTGTCCTCCGTGGATAACACCAAATTCCTGAGAGCCGAGATGGAGGATTTATATAACCAGCTCCTCCAACTGCATGTGAGAGTCCAGGCCCCGCATCAGGTAGGACCGGCAGTGGATTCCCGGACATCGGAAGAACCAACGGGACCTGTCGCAGAAGGTGGAATCGTACCAGTGGGTGAGTCCGCCGATCCTACCCCACTAGCAGAGGGTGTGTTAGTGGGTCCCGTAGCAGCACCACCTCTCCCGGGGACCCATAGACTTCAGCGCCTCTTACCATGGGAGGAAGCCACGGGCATGGAACACCGTATGCGAGCCCCAATCACCCCTACTCCCTTGCCGTGTGAGGTCAGCGCGGAGCGCACGGTGTGCCGCTGGGTGAACCCTGGATCCAATCTCATGGGGTTCCCCGGGGTGGAGACCCAGAAGGGAGAAATGGTACAGGCCCTAAGCTGGGAGGAATACCAGATCCAGCTAGAACAGCGGTGGCGAGAGGAAGAGAAAGCACATCAGGCTAAACGGGAGGCCTACCATCAAAAAGATTTGGCGGTCAAGGACCGGGCCCGTAAGGACCCCACCACTCACCAGGCCCCGCGTAGGCAGGGTATCGTCACTGTCTTTAAACTCCAAGGAGGCTGGGGCTTCATTAAAGAACCGGGGCTATACGCGGAGGTCTTTGTTAACCGACGGGATGTTGAGTCACACCTGAGAGAGGGTCACCCCGATCGAGACCTCTATCCGGGAGACAGTGTTACTTACACCCGGCATTTTGGGGAAAAGGGGTGGTTCGCCCTGAACGTCTACAAGAAAGAGAAACCAGCCCCTGTAGCCAAAGTGCCGCCGTGTGACCGACCTGTAACCACCCTGGTCGCCTCCACCTGCCCAACCACAGAACTGGCGATCTGCCGCCCGATCGCCGCAACCACCGTAGTGGCTAAAGAAGTTCCTCTGCGGGCGATCAATGTCCCTGATGTGCCAGAACAGAGAGAAGTGGGAACACAGACCTTGATCGCCGCGCACGACCTGGTCGTGCAACAGACCCGAACCCATGGGGTGTATCTGGCAGCGGGAGTGGACCTGAAACCTGGATTGCAGGGGTCCGCCCGCCAGGAGGCGCCTCATGGAAACTTCTGAAAGAAGAGTCACTTTGTGAAAATGTAAATAGTTACTGTTTGTCTTTTATTCCTTTAAGTTGCTGCTAAACCCGCCCAGGGTTAATGGATCCCTCTGTTGACCCGGGATCCTCTTTGTTTGTTTTCCTTTCCTAAAATTTTTGCACAAGTTTAGAGAACTGCAGAAATCATGAACTGCGCATGATTCAAACTTTCCCTTGTAAATAGTTTGCACTTTCTTAAAGGTGCTCCCTACTGGTTTTAGCCAAAGACACTTTGCGAAGATATTTGCCCTATTTGTTTGAGCCAAAGACACTTTGCGAAGATATTTGCCCTATTTGTTTGAGCCAAAGACACTTTGTGAAGATACCTTTCCTACCGGTTCTAGTTAAAGACACTTTGCGAAGATACCATGCCGGAACCTTTGCATGGGCCGGTAGGCTGAGGAGATGAGCTACCTTAGAAAGACTTGGTCTCCTCTTAAAGGGGATGTGAGAAACTGAACTTGAGAGAGATACTGTTGCAGAACAGTAATGCCATAACGATGCCTTGAAAAGAAATGTAACTGTTTTACATGCTAAGTTATATGTGTTGAATTTGTTAAAATGTGAAATTTGAATAATGTTTTGAAGACAGGAAAGATGCAGAGAGCCCGTAGGGGTAGAAGTAGAGGTCTGCATAGTTGAAAGTAAGAGAAGTAATAATGAGGGTGAGGATAGAAGGTAAACCCTGCGTCCCCATTGAAAAGTTACTTTATTGCTAAGGACAGAGAGTGAACCCGTAGGGGTTAGAGAGTGAGTCCTTAAAGGGGCCGAGTAGAGCTGGCTCAGAGTTCTTCAACCGAAAGGAATGTTATGTCTATACTGTGTATAGTAGCGAAAGGCAGTAGGCCCTGGCTGAACAGGGCGGTCCTGTAGAAGAAAGGAGAGGCAGTAGGTCTGGTGCCGTAGGGACAGGCGGTCCTGCAGGTTCACAAGAAGGAGAATGTAAAGTTGAAATGCCTTATAATGTGATTATAGGAAGGCCTTTGATAGACTAAGAGTGTGAGTTTCTTAAAGGCAATGTTAAGTTATTATTTCAAAAATTGCACTAAATAGAATACCCGGTTGGGTAACAGAAGTTATTTATACTCTGTAAATTATAAGGTTAATTATGTTTGTAACGTTACAAGTGTCCTCACCTCCCATAAAGGGAAGCCTACTTAAGTATACTTATTGTTATTTGCACTCAACAAAATTGTATGTCTTTTTGCTAACCTGTATTGTTGTTTTTCTTCCCAGTCCCGGAGTACTGTGTTTAACCAGGGGGGAGTGCAGCGCCCCAGAGTCCTGGTCGTTGCAGTAGCATGGTTCAGCCACTAAGGGGGGCCATGCTGCGTTCGATGGCACGGAAGGAGTTCTCTGAGCAGGTATCACAGTCACCAATACATTTCACAGCTGGGCCTCCGGGGGGAGCTAAGGGTGCTATTCATTAGGCCACTCCCCACCATAGTGGGTAAACTGGGGGTCAGGCAGGAAGTTAGTGAGAACGCTGACGGGATTGAACGGAGCAACACCTGGTGGCAGAGGGTGTTGTGAAGGGAGAGACTGTAGGGTCTCTGCCAGGGGTGGGATCCTGGCAGAGGCTTGGCATGGAAAGAACGTAAAGGGACCGTGCCTGCTCAGCATAGCGGCGGTGCCCAAGGAAGGACTAAGAAGCGAGATAGATTGTGCTGAGTGAGAAACGAAATCAAGCGAAAGGAGATACCAGTGAGGGTTGTGCTGAAAGAGGCAGCACCTTACTGAGGCGCACTACCGGTGGCCGGAACGCCGAGGAGGTAAAGAGTTTCAAGCCATACCTCAGACCTACGGCAGGGCAGTTAGCTTGAGGCGGACTGTCTCACGCATCACCCAGGAAGGCAAAGGGGGGTACCAACAGGAGAGGGGCGCAGATAGAGTCCCGGAAGATCTCCGAGCCTCCCCGTCATACGGGTGCGTTCCTACCATAGTATCTGGAGGGACGAGGAAGATCATTGCGAATTAAGTTGTTGTGAGGGAACACGAGAAACAGACACAACAGTTGTGGGGTACTTTCCGTAAGCACAGCAGGGAAGGACTGCAACACATAGCGCTAGAAGGAAGGCACCGATTTCCACCTGCAAGGAGAGCTCTGGAAGTGCCATTGGACCGGCCGGACTTGCGCAGCCTGGTGAGCCGTATTCCGGACTGAGGACCCAGAGAGCTTCAGTAAAGAGGTAAAGAGACTGCAACCTGGTGTCCTCGTTATTTACCGAGACCTGCACCCCACAACTGCACCGCTACAACATCACTTATTGCACCGGACGTCCCCCACTGACAGACAGGGCCACGGACCGGGTCTAGCCACCGTGACAACCCCAGGACTGAGACCTAGAGGCCCGGCTCCGGGTACCCCTCGGCCCTGCGGCGGTGTGGGGGCGCTCCACTCAAACACTGACATAGTTCATCAGGTCTTTAGTAATACAGCAATGGAAATGCTGAAGTGCATCATTCCATGTATCTGTCTTTGTGACTGCCTTATAGTGCCAAGGGTATTCAGGAAGGATTTGCAAGAGTAAAAATAAATTACCTAATAAACTGTACCTCCCTTTGCTGATGGAATGTATTTTCTCTAAGAGAATGAGGCAATGATCCAATATTCAACGTGTTGTATTTGAAGAAGAATTTTTAAGGTGTGAGCAAGTTGTGTTGCCTAAGAGCTCACTGACATGTCACTGTTTCTCGTACGAGTTCTATCAGTGTTTTTCACAGATAAAACTCCAAACTATTAAAGTCTATAAAACTGTTCACATGTCCATGTATTTTTCTGGACAGAGTGGTCTCACCAGATCACAGAGACATGGCCAATTCTGACTTGAGTCACAGATTAAACTAGCCTATTCAAGTCTATGAGTATGTAAAAAAATCGAACAGCACTTGGATGCCATATGGGTACTATCCGATTGTGACTGCAAGGAGGAGCTTGAGAAACCTTCTTCCATGTTTTCTCTTCATGTGAGAAAACTTGAGGAATTTTTAGTAAACACTCACACATTAATGAAATCCGGCCCATATTTTGCTTATCAGAAAAATCTGACATCTGACTGAGCCCTACAGTAGTTTTTTTAAGCTGATTTTATTTTAGTAGACTCCCATTAAAATGTATCTAACTCATCTAGTATGTCATTATCATATTTGCTAAATCTCCTGGAAAAGGAGAGATTTCTCTGACTCCAGAAAATAAATTTCCTAGATGCTCCTTTAAAATCCTGGCACAGCCAATCAGATTTGTTTATCTGGACTGCTCATAAAAGGCAGATATAGTTCTGTGAAGAAATAGTGAAGAAATGCACTATTACTAAATACTGTCATTTGTACCTGTATTTCCCAGTTGGGGGTCCAGAACCATTGTGCAAGGAGACAGCTGGGCAAAAAGATCCAGTGTAGGTAGGAAAAGTGTACTAGATATATTTAATATGCAAATTGCCTCTTCAGAGAAAAAGAGGACTTAACTCTATAGCGCCACCTGTTGGAAGTAGCGATCCTACAAGTCACAATCAACCCTTTAACGAGTCGTGCAATATGACTTAGGATAAAAGCCAAATCAGTATCTCAGTTCGCAGACACGGTGTTTTGGGCTGTTGGCCCTCGTCAGTGCGAAGCATGAGAACTGATTTGGCTAGGTGAGAGGCTCTGGACTGGGGTCTAAGGGGCAACGTTTCTCCTTATGGAGAGTGACATACCAGCTGGCTTGTCAAGGTAAGGAGGCTTATTCGCTGTGCAATGCTCCTCTGGGAAATTAAATATGCAAATTGCCTCTTCTTAGAAAAAGAGGACTTAACTCTATAGCGCCACCTGTTGGAAGAGCCTCTCACCTAGCCTCTCACCTAGCGCATCTTACAAATGCGCATTTTCTGGGGTGGCTGGGGGCAGATATTTTTAGCCAGGGGGGCCAATAACCATGGTCCCTCTCTAGGCTATTAATATCTGCCCTCAGTCACTGACTTTCCCTCTCTGGCAGAGAAAATTGTGCAGGAGCCCACGCCAGTTTATTCCATGAATTAATCCTTTAATTTAACACCTACAGCTTCAAAATTTTACGCACACACACAAACACACTACTATCATTATTAGTGAGGGACATATAAAAATCTAATGGATATGCAATGGTTTACTGTATGTAAACCATGTCTCATATCCTGTCAGGTTCGGTAATGATTTTACAGAACCCAACAATTGAATTATCGGCTATTCTTCTATCTAGCTCTGTATGAAATATTTATATATATATATATATACAGTTATATGAAAAAGTTTGGGCACCCCTATTAATCTTAAGCTTAATGTTTTATAAAAATTGTTTTTGTTTGCAACAGCTATTTCAGTTTCAAATATCTAATAACTGTTGGACACAGTAATGTTTCTGCCTTGAAATGAGGTTTATTGTACTAACAGAAAGTGTGCAATCTGCATCCAAACAAAATTTGACAGGTGCATAAGTATGGACACCCTTATCATTTTCTTGTTTTAAATACTCCTACCTACTTTTTTACTGACTTGCTAAAGCACTTTTTTTGGTTTTGTAACCTCATTGAGCTTTGAACTTCATAGCCAGGTGTATGCAATCATGAGAAAAGCTACTTAAAGTGGCCACTTGCAAGTTGTTCTCCTGTTTGAATCTCCTCTGAAGAGTGGCATCATGGGCTCCTCAAAACAACTGTCAAATGATCTGAAAACATAGATTATTCAACATAGTTGTTCAGGGGAAGGATACAAAAAGCTGTCTAAGAGATTTAACCTGTCAATTTCCACTGTGAGGAACATAGTAAGGAAATGGAAGAACACAGGTACAGTTCTTGTTAAGGCCAGAAGTGGCAGGCCAAGAAAAACATCAGAAAGGCAGAGAAGAATGGTGAGATCAGTCAAGGACAATCTTCAGACCACCTCCAGAGAGCTGCAGCATCAACTTGCTGCAGATGGTGTCACTGTGCATCGGTCAACTATACAACGCACTTTGCACAAGGAGAAGCTGTATGGGAGAGTGATGTGAAAGAAGCCGTTTCTGCAAGCACACCACAAACAGAGTCGGCTGAGGCATGCAAAAGCACATTTGGAGAAGCCAATTTCTTTTTGGAAGAAGGTCCTGTGGACTGATGAAACCAAGATTGAGTTTGGTCATACAAAACGGTGTTATGCATGGCATCAAAAAAATACAGCATTCCAAGAAAAACACTTGCTACCCACAGTAAAATTTGGTGGAGTTTCCATCATGCTTTGGGGCTGTGTGTCCAATGCCGGCACCGGGAATCTTGTTAACGTTGAGGGATGCATGGATTCCTCTCAGTATCAGCAGATTCTTGACAATAATGTTCATGAATCAGTGACAAAGTTGAAGTTACGCAGGGGATGGATCTTTCAGCAAGACAATGATCCAAAACACCGCTCCAAATCTACTCAGGCATTCATGCAAAGGAACAATTACACTGTTCTGGAATGGCTATCCCAGTCCCCAGACCTGAATATCATTGAACATCTGTGGGATCATTTGAAGAGGGCTGTCCATGCTCGGTGACCATCAAACTTAACTGAACTGGAATTGTTTTGTAAAGAGGAATGGTCAAAAATACCTTCATCCAGGATCCAGGAACTCAATAAAAGCTACAGGAAGCGACTAGAGGCTGTTATTTTTGCAAAAGGAGGATCTACTAAATATTAATGTCACTTTTCTGGTGAGGTGCCCATACTTATGCACCTGTCAAATTTTGTTTGAATGCAGATTGCCCATTTTCTGTTAGTATAATAAACCTCATTTTAAGGCAGAAACATTACTGTGTCCAACAGTTATTAGATATATGAAACTGAAATAGCTGTTGCAAAAAAACCCAATTTTTATAAAACATTAAGCTTAAGATTAATAGGGGTGCCCAAATTTTTCACATAACTGTATATATAGAATGTATATATGTTTTCACGAATATTTGAGCCCTTGGATCTGTTATATGTCCATTTTGCAAGCCGGCGAGAAAATCTCGCCATACAGATGCCATATGGATGTCACACGGATGTCACACTAATGCTTACCTGCAAGAAAATCGCATGCTCGCACTGCACACGGATGACATATGGATCACTGTTCAGGGAACATTTGTGCAATTCTCGTTCGTGTAAAATGGACTGTTTTTTTTTATACAATGTGTGTGACTCCAGCCTAATTGTTTTTTCAGTTCCAGGTTGTGTTTTTCAATGGTAAAAGCTCACATTTGTTTGTGGTGTGGTAATTGTGCTTTACCACAGATGCACTGTACTGCAGATATGCCAAATGTTTAATTTTTGTATAGAACCTCTACAGGCAAAGTGAAACATTGTACAGACAATATCTGCGTAGTTGGTTTTTCATTTTTACACCACAACTTTTTTTTTCCACTGACATCGCCATATCAGGGCTTGTTTTATGTGGGAAAAGTTGTGGCTTTAAATGACAGTTATCATTTTTCCATACAATGTACTGGAAAACAGGAAAAAAAATTAAGGTAAAATTGTCTAAAAATTCACAAATGTTGTTTTTGTTTTGCTTTAACAACCTTGATTGTGTGGTAAAATGACCTGGTATCATGATTTACCACGTCAGTACAAATACAAAGTTGTATATTCGTTCTTTATTTAAGTAGTTAGTAAATTACTGAATTTGGAAATAAAAAAAATGTGTGTTTTATATCGCCATGTTCCAAGATTTACAAAAGTTTTCATTTTTTGACGGAAGGAGCTGTTTGAAGTCTTGTTTTTTTTCTGCCCTTAGTTCCTATTTTTATAGGGACTATTTTGGAGTACATATGATGTTTTTATTGTTTCTTATAGCATTTTTTACAAACCCCCCCAAAATTAATTCTGATATTTCTATTTTTTTCTCATTACGGAATTTACCTATCGGGTTAATTAATTTGATAGATTATACTTTTATGGACTTAGCGATACCACACATCTTATTTTTTTATATATCTTTGTTTTTATAGGAGAAAAAGAGATTATTTGAATTTTTTAAATTTTAGTAATATGTTGTAAAACATTTATTTTTACTTTTTACCCTGTTTTGGGGAGACATGATCACCTATATTATATATTGAATTCCAGCTGTATTGCAGCTTTTAATAAAAATCACGGTCTCCTATGAATGCCAGCCATAGGAGCCATAGCCTTTTGCTTGTTGCAAAGGGGTTAGTGGACAAAAGCTATCTCCTGAAGCACGCATGTTCTTGGCTTTAGGAAATGGTGCTTGGTCAAATAACATTTATTTCTCCAATTGCTGCAAACTTGAAATGCCATGTTTTTGCTGCAATTTTGGTAAAAATAATATACCATCGCTCTGTGATTTTGCTGTAATTGTACCAAGAAAGGCTTTTTGGACTCTATTAGGGTTCCAACAGGGTAGCTATAGATTATGCTGAAAACAGTAAAGAATATTGTCAGTATCATAAGTGTCTCTGGACAGTTCCACACATGTTTTGAAATAAGTTGAGCTAGGTGGACTTTTATTGGTCCACCTATCTTCTAACCCACCTGAGGACAGCATGTGTTAAGCAGTTCCGCAAAGAAAACAAGCTGTTTTTTTTTATAGTTTACGGGTTTATCAGTTGAATTTGCACTTCTTCTGCAAAGTGACCTTTGCTCTCCCCCCCTTTAAAGTTTTTATTGGCTGATGTGCAGATTCTACAGCTGTGAGCACTGGTTTTCCTCAGTAGAGTTGAGTTTTGTCCAACTTTGCATTCAATAGAGATACAGTATGACATCACCTGTAGTTGCAATATATTCTGACAGTTTATCTGTCTGCGTCTAATAACAACGGGAATATTGACAGCAAATAGCCCACTTAGCACAGAACTTAGCTGCCTAGTTAATTTCCATCACATTTAAAAAAAATTTTTTTTGCTTATTTATTTCTTTTATTTTTGCATTCAAAAGGTATACACAGATTGCCATCACTTACAATAAAGGGGATCTTTCAGCAGGCTTTTGCTATGTAATCTGAAGACAGCATGCTGTAAGAGTTAAAACACAGAATTCAGCAATGCCTCTCTTATCAAGCTTTGTGCTGTTGTTCACTTGCAATGATTGTTTTAGCACCAGTAGCTTATGATTGCTGGATACAAAAGCATATGCCTGGTAGTCCCACTCTACCCCTCCTGTGTTAGGCAGCTGACTATCTATAGACATTGTACACTGAGAGCCTCGTGTGGGCGGGGTTAGCTTTCTCAGCTCTGCTTCATGCTAAATCTAAAAGTTCTGATTGTGTCAGAACGACTGCACCCAGTAATCTAAGTGATACATCGTTGGATTCAAGGACTTCTTCCTGACATCGAGCTGCTCTCAGATGAAGTAGCAAAAACCTGCTGAAAGATTCCCTTTAAAACTTATCATTGTAGCTCACAATCTAAATTCCAAATTAACCTATTAAAATGGCCAGGGAACAAGAAAGCTGTACAAGTGAGAGGTATTCCTCACAACTCCTTTTCTTACCCATGCACATGTAAAATTTTAGTTTGGACAATTTTACTTCACTTCAATTAGACTCACACAAGAAAATCTATAGGTGCCTTGTTGAACATGAGCCGCCGAGCTGAACATTCATTTGGTCAACAGTTTTTCTTCCACACCCCATTCCCTATACACTTGCATGCATACCTCATGTGAGAAAACATGTCTTCTTAATAAAGATTCGAGTAAGCAGAGATAAGACACCTCTGGCCTTGACTTAACTCTCCTTAGAAGAAAAGGTTTGGGCATATTACGTTCTAAATTCTTCTAACTATTCTCTGCCCCAACATCTGTCATTGTAAAGTCAGGAATTCAGAATGTAATGGTAAAATTTTCAGATTCAGCCAAGTATAATTTAGCATGTATGGCCTTTGATGTGAGGAAACATACAGAATCCAGAGTTAGCTCATAGTTTGCTTTGAACAAAAGAACCACAGCACCACAAGGCCTTTGTGCTTAAGCTCTAAGCCACGGTAATCTGTATTTAAATGTGTTTGAAGTTTGCTATATTAATATGGCTGTGTTTTGGGATCAATTATTCATTTTGTAAATTATATAAGATAATTACTTTTAATGAGTCATTTACATATTGCTGACATATATCATATTGCAAACAAAAAATGTGACCTAGAGAAAAAAAAGCCACAAGATTCTATAATACAGTGATATTGATACACAGTTGACCACAATAGAGCAATTTATATGTCTCCAACCACTATCTTTAAAGTAGATCTGTCATCAGCCATTCATTAACCTTTTCCGACATAGGGCGTAAATGTACGCCGATTTGGGACTGCCTCTCTTTGTTGTGGGCTCCAGGGGTGAGCCCACATCTTGCCCAACACATGATGTCAGCTGTTTTGAACAGCTGACATGTGCCTCTAACAGCCGAGGGTGGAATCGCGATCCACCCGTGGCTGTTAACCCATTAAATGCCGCTGTCAAACTCTAACAGTGGCATTTAACTCGCGCTTCCGGCAAGCGCATCGGAAATCACACCCATTAGTGACCCCGTCACAGAATCGCAGGTCACCGAAGGGTTGGCATGACAACTAGAGGTCTCCAGCAGACCTCTTTGGTTGTCACTGCCAGATTGCTATGAGCGCTGCTCGGTGGTTGGCATCCATAGCAAGTTAGCAATTCTTCTACATACAAATGATCTGATCATTGCCTGTGTGTAGCAGAGCCGATCAGGCAGCTTCTAGTCTCCCTTGGAGACTATTGAAGCATGCCAAAAGTTAAAAAAAATGTTTTTAAAACATTAAAAAATATATATATATATATAAAAGTTCAAATCACCCCCCTTTTTGAATTTTTTTCACCACTTAAATAAAAAAGAATCTAGACATGTTTGGTGTCTATAAACTCGTAATGACTAGTGATGAGAAATTTTGATCGGGTCATGGCTTATTCGGCAAACTATAGCGCTTACCGAATAAGCTACAGAGGGATCCCGGCTTCCTGGATTACTCTGACTGATCAGCTGTTCGGCTCCGCAGCTGCATGTGTCACAGCTGTGTGACAGTCACGACACATGCATGGAGAACAGGGTCCCCCTGCTGTTTTTACATTTGCAATTGTGTATTTTTTCATGAACTCATATGAACTTTGTTGTTCAGAATAGCCACAATTTTTCAGACACAAAAAACTTTTTCCACTAAATAATTTGATCAAATTGCTCTTTTCTTTCAAAAGATGTTAAATGGTTATACATACGTCTTCCATTGTTGGCCTAACATTTTGCATTGTTCATGGTTGTATGGTGGAAGCAAAGCTGAAGAAAGCCTGAAAAAAGCATAAAAAACACAGTAAAAATACAGCAAGAAAAGCAGCAAAAAACCCCGCAAAACCTGCTTTTTTTGTATGCAGCTTTTTTTACTACCAAGAGAACAGGTTGAAAAAAGTAACAAAGAAGCAACATAGCCGTAGGGTGCATGTCCACTGTCCGGATTACATCCGGATTAGCTGCGGATTGAACGCTGCGTACAACTGCAGCGTTCAATCCGCAGCATCCAGATGTTACAGCATAGTGGAGGGGATTTTATGAAATCCTGTCTCCACTATGGTGCGAACACGCACCCGGCGGCCCTGCGTTTCCGGACATGTGGCGCGTCTTTTTAGAACGCAGCATGTCCGTTTACCTTGCGGCGATCCTGCGGCTATGCAAAGTAAATCACAGGGCCCTATGAATGGGGTGCAGAGATTCCGGATGTGTGCAATGAACACATCCGGAATCACCGCGCGTATAGAAGGGGGCGGCGCTTTTGGCAGAGCGAGTTTTCTGCTCCATCTAAAGCGCCGGCAATCCGGAAAGTGGAACCTTACCCTTAGGAGGGGCAGCATGGTGACTCTGTGATTAGCACTGTTGTTGGGGTCCTGGGTTGAAATCCCACTAAGGTTAACATCTGTAAGGAGTTTGTTCTCCCGTGTTTGCATGGGTCCCCTCTGGCTTCTCCAATTTCCGCTCACACTCCAAAGACATAATGATAGGAAATTTAGATTGTGAGCTCCAATGTGCACAGCGATGATGATGTCTGTAAAACACTGGTGAATTAATGGTTCTATATAAGTGGGTAAAATAAATAAAAATGGATTTATTATTGCGCTCAGTAAGTGCTGTTCAAATACATGTTCATTAAATGTGTATTCTCAAGTTTGACAGTGATCACAAGAATCAGGGCTGAAAGGTGAATCACGTGCACTACCATTCCATTAGTTTTTAATGGGACCGCCAGAGATTGCTGAACACTGCGATCGGCTGATCTGTTGCACTCCCATTTGAATGAATAAAACAGTAGTTCACATGATCATCCTTTGCTCTATAAGAGTGGTGGACAATGGCTATCGCTTTCCTACTGCTGAAGACTCCAATGTTGTGTATTGTGAACAGTCTCCTGCATCTTTGTGAATAGTGTGATGTAATGTGCCATGTGAAATGTAATATGTTCCTGCATAATGTACAGTAACATAGTAATGTGAAGTATAAAATGCATAGTGTTATAAGGTTGGTAATGTATAATGTGATAATTTAATGCACAGTGTAAGATATGTAGATAGCTGATGTTAGGGGTTGAGTTCCCACTTCTGCACAGGGGGAATCTCGGGCCATCTCCACTGCGGTCTCCCACTCTTCTCCTGCCGCAGTGGAGGCTGCTCAGCAGAGACGTCGGTCCCAGCACCTCGCTCAATCTGACTCTGTGAGGAGGATTACTGCTGCTTTTCCAGCTTCTGCGATTGAAGTCAGTGCTGGGCAGCGGCAAGCAGACGCTTTTGGGACTAAGTCCTGCTTTTCTCCTTCTGAGCATGCCCAGGGTAAGATCTCTCATTGGAGATCGAGGGTCACATGCTTGGATACTGCAGCAAAGCCCATTGGTCCTCCAGGAAGGTCCTGAAGGTGCTCAGGCTCTGTGGCAGCTTCTCATTGGTCCTTCTAGGAAGGTCTTGTTCTGGCTGCAGCTATAAAAGGCTTGCATGGCCGCACGGCCATGCGCTAGTATCTTTCTAAGTTATGTACATTGTGCCAGTGTGGTCATGTAAGATTGTGTTCAGGGACCCGGCTGAAATAAGCCCCTAGTATGCTGGCACCTCCGGCGAGGAGTTTGTGTGTTTGTGTGTATTCAGGGACCTGGCTGAAATAAGCCCCTAGAATGCTGGCACCTCCGGCGAGGAGTTTTGTGTTCATGCATGACCACTGACTGCTCTCTGTTGGGCAGTTAGCCTGTGCCACTGTGAAGTTTAACAGGGCGCAGAGCTTTGCTTTCATGGCTGCTCTGTGAGTTAACAGAGCTAGCCAATACTGCCATATAGTGCTGCCATTTTCTAGCAGCAGGTTTTCCTGCACGGTGGACCCCGGGCTGCGAACGCATCAATAACCAATAAAAAACTATATTTTCTCGGTGCTTTCCGATACCCCTAACAGTATACTAGCGCCAGGGTCTGGCTAGTAAATGGCGGATGATCAACATCTACAGCGGTACATCCAGCAGCTGGAGGGTAGGTTGGCGGCTCTAGAGCGTACAACCTCAGCTGTGGATGTCACTGCTGTTGCTGTTCAGGCTGCAAGTGTAGCTGCAGCCAGTTTGTCCGCAGCCACCCCTGCTCCGACTATATCCCATTTCCCACCTCCAGACAAGTTTGCTGGTGACAGTAAGCTATGTCGGGGATTCGTGAGCCAGTGCTCCATACATCTCGAGCTCCTGGCTTCACATTTTCCTACGGAAGGGGCGAAAGTGGGATTCATTTTGTCTCTTTTGTCGGGCAGGGCGTTGGAGTGGGCAACGCCGCTTTGGGAGCGCAATGATCGTGTGGTGCAGTGTGCTCCTCTCTTCCTGGATGCTCTGAGGCAGGTCTTTTTGGGACCTCATGTCACTCACGATACCACGCTCCAATTGTTGGCAATTACTCAGGGTTCGTCCATGGTCAGCCAGTTTGCCGTTCAATTCCGGACTCTAGCCTCTGAGCTAGAATGGCCAGATAAAGTCCTTATTCCGATATACTGGAAAGGACTGGCTGATCATGTAAAGGATGCCTTGGCCACCAGGGAGATTCCCGCCACACTGGAGGAGCTCATTTCAGTATCTACCCACATCAACCTCCGTTTTAACGAGCGGAGGTTGGAGTGGACCCAGTGTAGGCAGAGGTTTCGGCTTGCTCCCACCTTCGCCAAACCTCTAGAATCTCCTGTTCTGGCATTGGACTACCATGAGGCCATGGAGGTTTCTCGAGCGGGACCTAAGTCTCAGACCGCTCGAGTACCTGTGGTGTGTAAAAATTGTCAACAACTGGGGCATTACGCTAACAAGTGTCCACAGCGGTCGGGAAATGATCGCGTCTAGTGACCATAGGAGGAGGTTCACTAGACACAGCGGCCTTTTCCTCCAAGCTGTCCTTTAAAGGGACAATTCTGTTGGGCTCATCCACTCTTGCAGTTGAGCTTTGTGTGGATTCAGGAGCAGAGGGAAATTTCATGTCCTCTGCTTTTGCTCTGCGCGACGCAGTACCTCTGGTGATGCTCACCAAACCAGTAACTGTTAGAGTGGTGAATGGGTCGACACTTCTGTTACAAATCACACACCAGACTGTCCCTTTCACATTAGCCATGTCCCCATCCCACCAGGAGATTATTTCCCTTCTTGTCCTTCCCGAGGGAATGGATGAGATTCTGCTGGGAATACTCTGGCTCCGTTTCCACTCTCCACATATTGAGTGGACCTCTGGGAGGATATTGGGCTGGAGTAAATCTTGTAAGGGCAGATGTGTTAAAGAGTGCATTCAGGTTTCCACCACTGAGATACCCGCAGATCTCTCTTCTCTTCCCGAATGCTATTGGTCCTATGCAGATGTTTTCTCCAAAAAGGCTGCAGAGACCCTTCCACCTCACCATCCCTATGACTGTCCTATAGATTTCTTGCCTGGAGCAGAACCTCCTCGGGGACGTGTCTATCCCCTCTCTCTCCAGGAAACGGAGGCTATGTCCCAATACATCCAGGAGAATTTGGCAAGAGGGTTCATTAGGAAGTCAGTGTCATCTGCAGGGGTGGGGTTCTTTTTTGTTCAGAAGAAGAACGGAGAGTTACATCCATGCATAGATTACAGGGGTCTTAACGCCATCACCGTTAAGAATAAATACCCGCTGCCCCTGATTTCTGAGCTTTTTGATAGGCTACGGGGAGCAAGGGTATTTACCAAACTAGATCTACGTGGTGCTTATAACCTGAATCGCATCTGTGAGGGGGACGAATGGAAGACGGCTTTTAACACCAGAGATGGGCACTATGAATATCTGGTAATGCTCCAGCCGTTTTCCAAGACTTTGTCAACGAAATCTTCCAGGATATGCTCTCCACCTCGGTTGTAGTCTATCTGGATGATATTCTCATCTTTTCTCCAGATATTGACTCCCACCGGAGAGATGTTGTCAGAGTCTTCGACCTCGTACAGGCAAATTCTCTCTATGCAAAGTTGGAGAAGTGTATGTTTGAGCAGGAGTCTTTACCTTTCCTGGGCTATATCATCTCAGCCCAGGGATTGGCTATGGATCCTGCCAAACTACAGGCTGTGATGGACTGGCAAGAACCCCATTCTCTTAAAGCGGTGCAGCGCTTTATGGGGTTCATTAATTATTACCACCAGTTCATTCCCCACTTCTCAACTTTGGTAGCTCCCTTGGTAGCCCTCACCAAGAAGGGAGCAAATCCCAAATTGTGGTCAGAAGAGGTCTCCAGGGCCTTCTCTTCTATTAAGTCTCATTTTGCTAGCGCTCCCATTCTACATCGTCCTGATGTAGATAAGCCGTTTATCATGGAGGTGGATGCCTCATCCGTTGGTGCAGGAGCAGTCCTCTTCCAAAAGGATGCTCAAGGTCGCAAGCATCCTTGCTTCTTCTTCTCCAAGACCTTCACACCAGCGGAGAGGAATTATTCCATTGGGGACAGGGAGTTGCTAGCGATGAAGTTGGCTTTCTCTGAGTGGAGACATCTCTTGGAGAGGGCTCATTTTCCCTTTCAAGTCTTCACAGACCACAAAAATGTATTATATTTGCAAACAGCTCAGCGGATAAATTCTCACCAGGCCAGATGGTCCTTGTTCTTCTCCCGGTTCCATTTCACCCTCCATTATCTCGCTGGGGAGAGGAACATTCGTGCTGATGCCCTTTCTCGCTCTGTTGTGTCATCTGAGGAGGAGGAAGGAGAGCCTCGGCTTATTGTCCCTTCTGAGAGTCTGAGAACCGTAGCTCCGGTTTCGCTAGAGTCTGTGCCTCTGGGCAAGATTTTTGTACCCATTAATTTGCGACTGGAGGTTCTCTCTTGGGCTCATTCGTCCAGGGTGGGTGGACACTTTGGGACAAAGAGGACGTCTGAGCTGTTGGCGAGGTCGTACTGGTGGCCACATATGGTCCGTGATGTCAGAGATTGTTTTCAGGCGTTGTCAGGACTCTGAACATTTTTTACCTTTTGTGCATTACTGCCCTTTTCCAACATGGTGTCTTTGGTCTCATGTGCACTTGTCTTCCTGCTATAAAACTCCACCCCAGCCTTCAGTCTGTGCTAGATTATTCTGCTTTGCATCCTGCTCCTGATTACTCCCTGGCCTTGCACCTGCACCTGCTCCTGTGAACCTGTGTTGGAGATCCTGCCACTCTGCTCTGAGTTCCTGCTGCATACACCAGTGTTCAGTAATCCTCCTTCATCTGCTGCTCGTGTTACTTCCATCTGCATTTGCTGGACATGTAAGCTGTTTGCTGCTCTGCAAAACCTGAGACTATTAACCAGGCCTCCCTGGTTGAGCTAAGATATGATTTGAACTGCCTTATAGCATACAGTGCCTACAAATAGTATTCAACCCCCTGCAGATTTAGCAGGTTTACACATTTGGAATTAACTTGGCATTGTGACATTTGGACTGTAGATCAGCCTGGAAGTGTGAAATGCACTGCAGCAAAAAAGAATGTTATTTCTTTGTTTATTTTTTTTTTTAATTGTGAAAAGTCTTTTCAGAGGGTCATTTATTATTCAACCCCTCAACCCACCAGAATTCTGTTTGGTTCCCCTAAAGTATTAAGAAGTAGTTCAGGCACAAAGAACAATGAGCTTCACATGTTTGGATTAATTATCTCTTTTTCCAGCCTTTTCTGACTATTTAAGACCCTCCCCAAACTTGTGAACAGCACTCATACATGGTCAACATGGGAAAGACAAAGGAGCATTCCAAGGCCATCAGAGACAAGATCGTGGAGGGTCACAAGGCTGGCAAGGGGTACAAAACCCTTTCCAAGGAGTTGGGCCTACCTGTCTCCACTGTTGGGAGCATCATCCGGAAGTGGAAGGCTTATGGAACTACTGTTAGCCTTCCACGGCCTGGACAGCCTTTGAAAGTTTCCTCCCGTGCCGAGGCCAGGCTTGTCCGAAGAGTCAAGGCTAACCCAAGGACAACAAGGAAGGAGCTCCTGGAATATCTCATGGCAGTGGGGACATTGGTTTCAGTCAATACCATAAGTAACGTACTCCACCGCAATGGTCTCCGTTCCAGACGAGCCCGTAAGGTACCTTTACTTTCAAAGCGTCATGTCAAGGCTCGTCTACAGTTTGCTCATGATCACTTGGAGGACTCTGAGACTGACTGGTTCAAGGTTCTCTGGTCTGATGAGACCAAGATCGAGATCTTTGGTGCCAACCACACACGTGACGTTTGGAGACTGGATGGCACTGCATATGACCCCAAGAATACCATCCCTACAGTCAAGCATGGTGGTGGCAGCATCATGCTGTGGGGCTGTTTTTCAGCCAAGGGGCCTGGCCATCTGGTCCGCATCCATGGGAAGATGGATAGCACGGCCTACCTGGAGATTTTGGCCAAGAACCTCCGCTCCTCCATCAAGGATCTTAAGATGGGTCGTCATTTCATCTTCCAACAAGACAACGACCCAAAGCACACAGCCAAGAAAACCAAGGCCTGGTTCAAGAGGCAAAAAATCAAGGTGTTGCAGTGGCCTAGTCAGTTTCCTGACCTTAACCCAATTGAAAACTTATGGAAGGAGCTCAAGATTAAAGTCCACATGAGACACCCAAAGAACCTAGATAACTTGGAGAAGATCTGCATGGAGGAGTGGGCCAAGATAACTCCAGAGACCTGTGCCGGCCTGATCAGGTCTTATAAAAGACGATTATTAGTTGTAATTGCAAACAAAGGTTATTCCACAAAATATTAAACCTAGGGGTTAAATAATAATTGACCCACACTTTTATGTTTAAAATTTATAAAAATTGAACTGAGCAACAAAACTTTTTGGTTTGTAAGATTTATGCATCTGTTAATAAATCCTGCTCTTGTTTGAAGTTTGAAGGCTCTAACTTATTTGCATCTTATTAAACCTGCTAAATCTGCAGGGGATTGAATACTACTTGTAGGCACTGTATCTATCTGTGTCTGGACTAAGTCAAGGATCTATTCGTGTCAAGTTTCCTCAAGAATAACTGTGCTTCATAGACTTTCTGTTTGTTTGCATCTACCTCTGAAGTTTCCTATTGACTGCTAAGCTGCGTTTATTATTTGCACCAAGTGTTGTGGACTTGAGTTTCTCTCTGCACCTGTTTGAAACACCATGTGATAATATAAACTTTACCACTTATAAAACTGTGTCCTGTTGTCTTGTTCCACGCAAAGAGTCTCCTGAATTATCCCCTATAATTATTACAGGTATGTGTCTCCTGCGCCAAAAATAAGTCTCCTCGACAACGGCCAGCTGGGTTACTCGATCCCTTGCCGGTGGCAGACAGACCCTGGGAAATGGTCAGGATGGACTTTGTGGTGGGTTTGCCCAAGTCTCGTGGCTGTACCATCATTTGGGTTATCACTAGTGTTGAGCGATACCGTCCGATACTTGAAAGTATCGGTATCGGAAAGTATCGGCCGATACCGGCAAAGTATCGGATCTAATCCGATACCGATACCCGATACCAATACAAGTCAATGGGACTCAAGTATCGGACGGTATCCCTGATGGTTCCCAGGGTCTGAAGGAGAGGAAACTCTCCTTCAGGCCCTGGGATCCATATTAATGTGTAAAAGAAAGAATTAAAATAAAAAATATTGCTATACTCACCTCTCCGACGCAGCCTGGACCTCAATGAGGGAACCGGCAGCGTTCTTTGCTTAAAATGTGCGCGTTTACTTCCTTCCGTGACGTCACGGCTTGTGATTGGTCGCATGCCGCCCATGTGGCCGCGACGCGACCAATCACAGCAAGCCGTGACGTAATTTTCAGGTCCTCAATGCCTAATTCTAGGCATTCAGGATTTTAAAATTACAATCCGGCTTGTGATTGGTCGCGTCGCGGTCACATGGGCGACGCGACCAATCACAAGCCGTGATATCACGGGAGGCAGGAGACGCGCGCATTTTAAAATTACGTCACGGCTTGTGATTGGTTGCGTGCCGCCCATGTGACCGCGATGCGACCAATCACAGCAAGCCGTGACGTAATTTTCAGGTCCTGAATGCAGAATTAGGCATTCAGGACCTGAAATTACATCACGGCTTGCTGTGATTGGTCGCGTCGCGGCCACATGGGCGGCACGCGACCAAACACAAGCCGTGACGTCACGGAAGGAAGTAAACGCGCGCATTTTAAGCAAAGAACGCTGCCGGGTCCCTCGGTGAGGTCCAGGCTGCGTCAGAGAGGTGAGTATAGCAATATTTTTTATTTTAATTCTTTCTTTTACACATTAATGTTGTTTCGATACCGATACCCAATACCACAAAAGTATCGGATCTCGGTATCAGAATTCCGATACCCGCAAGTATCGGCCGATACCCGATACTTGCGGTATCGGAATGCTCAACACTAGTTATCACTGATCATTTTTCCAAAATGGTGCATTTGGTGCCGCTTCCACGGCTACATTCTGCACGGGCCTTGGCAGCGTTTTTCATAAAACACATCTTCCATCTACATGGTATGCCAGACAAAACTGTCAGTGACCGGGGTTCCCAGTTTGCGTCTCGGTTCTGGAGAGAGCTTTGTCGTCTTCTCAGCATTCTGTTAAATCTCTCTTCCGCATATCATCCCGAGACGAATGGGTTGGTAGAGAGGGCCAACCAGACCTTGGTCACATATCTGCGACATTTTGTCTCAGCCAGGCAGGATGACTGGGCATCCTTGCTACCGTGGGCGGAGTTTGCGCTGAACAATGCTGTAGCTGACTCCACTGGACAAACCGCATTCCTCCTCAACTATGGTCAGCATCCGCGGGTACCTGTGCCTATGCCCGTGTCTTCCACCGACTCCAGGGTGGTAGACTGGGCTGTGGAAGCACGGGATATTTGGGACCACACTCAGGATGCCATTCGGGCCTCCAAGGAGAGAATGAGGTCCTCCGCCGATGCACATCGGCGCCCCGCTCCGACCTTTGCTCCTGGTGACTTGGTGTGGCTCTCCGCCTGTAACTAATCAGGTCAGGAGCGGTGCACTCTAAATTTTTATGTGGTGCTCAAAGGAAAAAGGCAAAATATGATCAGGAAGACCTTTGGCACTCAACAAGTCCACAATTCTTTGTTTCAAAATGCAAATTTATTTTGGCAGCCAGCAAAAATATATAACAGACAAATCCGACGTTTCGGCATACAATGCCTTTTTCAAGGTAGTCTGTATATAGTATATAGCGCTCCTAAGGGGTTAATTAGTCAAACATGACTTGAGAAACAGGGCGCATACTGAAGGAAAAGCAAGGCTGGCGTTTGTCCAGTGGCCCAAGGCAAGACGACATAAATTTGCATTTTGAAACAAAGAATTGTGGACTTGTTGAGTGCCAAAGGTCTTCCTGATCATCTCCGCCTGTAACATCAGGCTGCGAGTTGAGTCCACTAAGTTTTCACCTCACTACTTGGGTCCTTTCAAGGTCCTCGAACAGGTTAACCCTGTGGTCTATCGTTTAGCCCTTCCGCCACGCCTGGGTATCACCGACACCTTTCATGTGTCCCTCTTGAAACCCGTATACATGTCGCGGTTTCCAGAGTCATCTGCTGGGACATCGGGTTCGTCTACGGATGATTACGAGGTGAACGCTATTTTGGGGTGCAAGGTTGTATGTGGCAAAAAATTTTATTTGGTTGACTGGAAGGGTTATGGTCCTGAGGACAGGTCTTGGGAGCCTGCTAAGCACATTCAGGCTCCGCAGCTCATTGCTGCCTTCGAGCGTAGCGAGGTCCAAGGAGGGGGGCCCTAGGAGGGGGGTAATGTTAGGGGTCGAGTTCCCGCCTCTGCACAGGGGGAATCTCGGGCCATCTCCGCTGCAGTCTCACCATTCTTCTCCTGCCGCAGTGGAGGCTGCTCAGCGGAGACGTCGGTCCCAGCGTCTCGCTCAATCTGACTCTGTGAGGAGGATTACTGCTGCTTTTCCAGCTTCTGCCATTGAAGTCAGTGCTGGGCAGCGGCGAGCAGACGCTTTTGGGACTAAGTCCTGCTTTTCTCCTTCTGAGCATGCCCAGGGTAAGATCTCTCATTGGAGATCGAGGGTCACATGCTTGGATACTGCAGCAAAGCCCATTGGTCCTCCAGGAAGGTCTTGAAGGTGCTCAGGCTTTGTGGCAGCTTCTCATTGGTCCTTCTAGGAAGGTCTTGTTCTGGCTGCAGCTATAAAAGGCTCGCATGGCCGCACGGCCATGCGCTAGTATCTTTCTAAGTTATGTGCTTTGCGCCAGTGTGGTCATGTAAGATTGTGTTCAGGGACCCGGCTGAAATAAACCCCTAGAATGCTGGCACCTCCGGCGAGGAGTTTTGTGTGCATGCATGACCACTGACTGCTCTCTGTTGGGCAGTTAGCCTGTGCCACTGTGAAGTCTAACAGGGTGCAGAGCTTTGCTTTGCTTTCACGGCTGCTCTGTGAGTTAACAGAGCTAGCCAATACCGCCATATAGTGCTGCCATTTGCTAGCAGCAGGTTTTCCTGCATGGTGGACCCCGGGCTGCAAACACATCAATAACAATAAAAAACTATATTTTCTCGGAGCGTTCCGCTAGCCCTAACAGTTGATGATAGGGTAATTTAGGAGTTATTGTTTGGGACTAGCCCACTGTGAGAGTGTTTAGTGTTAGGGAGAGTGTCTGCTACATGCTAGGAAGGCAGATAAGGTTTGGAGTATGTAGTGAGCAGAGCTGCATAAAGGATGAACCTTTGTGAGAGAATACTAAGGAGATATAGTGCATTCCTGAAGAAAAAGTGGCAAAAGAGACAGAGTGGCCTTCCAGAAAAGTGTCCCAGGAGAGGATACCTAGCCATGAGACTTAGAGATTGAAACGCAGAAGGTAAGAGGCTGAAATACGGGGATTAGTATTGGAAGAAATAGGACACGGAACAGCAGAGCAAGTAAAGGAGTCTTGTGAATCAAAACTGTAGTATTAACCCCTTCATGACCCTGGGTATTTTTGTTTTTTCGTTTTCGTTTTTCGCTCTCCTCCTTCCCAGAGCCATAACTTTTTTAGTTTTCTTTCAATATGGCCATGTGAGGGCTAATTTTTTGCGGGACGAGTTGTACTTTTGAGCAACATCATTGGTATTAGCATGTCATGTACTAGAAAACGGGAAAAAATTTCCAAGTGCCGTGAAATTGAAAAAAAAGGGCAATCCCACACGTTTTTTGTTTGTTTTTTTTTGCTAGGTTCACTAAATGCTAAAACTGACCAGACATTTTGATTCTCTAGGTCATTATGAGCTCAAAGACACCAAACATGTCTAAGTTATTTTTTATCTAAGTGGTGAAAAAAAATTCCAAACGTTGCTAAAAAAAAATATTGTGCCATTTTCTGATACCCGTAGCGTCTCCATTTTTCATGATCTGGGGTCAGTTGAGGGCTTATTTTTTGCACGCCGAGCTGAAGTTTTTAATGATACAATTTTGGTGAAAATACGTTCTTTTGATCGCCTATTATTGCATTTTAATACAATGTCGAGCGTCAAAAAATCATAATTCTGGCGTTTCGAGTTTTTTCCTCGCTACGCCGTTTAGCGATCAGGTTAATCCTTTTTTTTATTGATAGATCGGGCGATTCTGAATGCGGCAATGCCAAATATGTGTGTATTTGATTTTTTTTGTGTGTTTTATTTTGAATGGGGCGAAAGGGGGGTGATTTAAACTTTTATATATATTTTTTTCATATTTTTTTAAAACATTTTTTTTTTTTACTTTTGCCATGTTTCAATAGCCTCCATGGGAGGCTAGAAGCTGGCACAACTCGATCGCCTCTGCTACATAGAGGTGATGCTCAGATCACCTTTATGCAGTAGAATTACAGCATTGCTATGAGCGCCGACCACAGCGGCATTTAACTAGTTAATAGAGGCGGGTGAATCGTGATTCCACCTGCCGCTGTTGCGGGCACATGTCAGCTGTTCAAAACAGCTGACATGTCCCAGCTCTGATGCGGGCTCACCGCCGGAGCAGGGGATCTGACCTCGGACGTACTGTCCCGTCCGAGGTCAGAATGGGGTTAAAGCTGGGTTGAGAAGAAGTAAGGAAATAGAGTGTGGCTTGAAATCCCTGGTGAATACTACAGAGAAAGGATCCTGTGTTAAAAAATACCTAAAAGGGACTCTGTCACCTGAATTTGGAGGGAACAATTTTCAGCCATAGAGGTGGGGTTTTCGGGTGTTTGATTCAACCTTTCCTTACCCGCTGGCTGCATGCTGGCTGCAATATTGGATTGAAGTTCATTCTCTGTCCTCCGTAGTACATGCCTGCACAAGGCAATCTTCAAAATATCATCATCTTTGCTGCATTTACAGGGGTACATCTGGCAAATGATGATGTGGGATTTTGGGTGAAAAATTGATGGGCATACAAGATTGTCTGGACCACCATAACATTTATTATTTCCTTGCTTAATTTGTCAATTTGAGTGAGACTTGAGTGAGATATCAAACTGGATTGCTGAGCTGCCAATGAAATCCGAAATAATAGGCTGATAATTTCTGGGGTATGCAATCTATATGGGATTCATTGCTGCAGGGGTTGCCTTGGTCCTAGAATGCCTTGCTGGGGTCCCTCCTCACTAGATGAGGAGGAGGAATAGACAAATTTGAGATGTTCCTCACTAGCTGAATCCATGTTGGAAGCACGGAAAATGTATGCCTTCTCTGGTGAATAGCATCTTCTTGACAAATGGGCCATTTTTATTTTAATTTTCTAAACCCCATGGATGTGTGTGCTTTTACACGTGTAATGTGTGGGGCTTATGTATTTATGTGAATGGTACTATTTATTATTAAAAAAAATAGAGAGAAAAAATGTAGAGAGAAAAAAGTAGAGAGAAAACACTTACAAGAAACACTTAGAAGAAAAAAATGAAAAGGAAAATCAGATGTAAAAAAAAGTTTGTATAAAAAAATTAGAGAGTTCACTACACTAATGTCCTCCCTATAAATTTACCAGGCACTATTTTTTCTTTGCAAAAGAGAAACAGAGGTCAGTAACAATGCAACATACGCTAACGCTACCCTAATGCACTACTTAAAAATTTACTCAACGCAAATAATTATTTCTTTGCAAAAGAAAAACTGAAGCAATGAAACATGCTCTCCCCTGATGCACTGCCTAAAAATTTACTTGACACAAATAATTATTTTTTCTGCAAAAGAAATATGGACGTCACTAACAATGCAACGTACGCTTACCTAATGTACTCATTAAAAGTTTACTTGGTGCAAATAATTATTTGTTTGCAAAGGAAAAAACAAAAGTCACTTACATTGAGACGTACACTCCACTAGTGCACCAGAAATACACTACAATACACTAAGAAAGACACTACCTCCCTACCTATATAATTGTACATTTTTTTTTCTAAAAAATTATCAGATGTCTCCTAACACTGTAACATCCACTACTCAAATACGCTTCCTATAAAAATACTCTGTACGATTATTTTTTCTCCAAAGCAAAATGGGACGTTGTCTAACACTGTAAAGTCCGCCACGCTAATAAGCTACCTTTAAAACTACTCTCTACAAAAACATTTTCTGTAAAACAAAATCGGACGTCACCAAACATTGTAGCATCCACTACTCTACCTCGCTAGCTACTCTGAAACTACACTGTACTAACTATTAGCTTTTTTTAGTTTCTAACAAAATCAATCGGATGTCATTTACACTGCGACGTCCGCTACTCTAACTAACTAAAAAAACCAAAATGTCCCATGGCACAGTCTCTGATGAGCAGCGATACTGATTAGAGCACTGCAGCCATGAGAAGAGCCCGAATGCTAAGCGAAGAATTCCGCGCACATGAAAAAAAGCGCAAAAGAGTGCGCTTAAAATTAAACTGGGAGTGGGGCAAGGGGATTTGGTAATGGGGTACTGGAATAGGGATAGGAGACTTGAACAGGGATTAGGTAATTGCCGCTGTGATCACAGATAGGTCACACAGCAGACAGCACACAGCACTTTAGACAGATTGCAGGAAGATCTCGGCCCGGTAGGATGCAGTACCAGGAGGCAGGAGATTGCGGGAAGATCACACTGGCCACCAATGAATCTTTATCCCAGGTACACAGGGGACCTCACAGCCACTATGCATGCTAACTCTGAGGTAAAGATTTCATGCAGAGTGGGGATCGCTATTTTAGATTAACCCCTTTGGTGCTGATTTGCCAGAAAGTATTGTTCAGCTAATCAGTGCCAAAGTGGTTAATTAGGCGATATGACATTGCGATAACTGTGACTGGTGCTGGAACTGTTGTAGGAGGTGGAGGAAACTCTGATGTATCTAGCGCCCACAAAACTCAGCATTGGTAGCATGTCTGACTCGGTCCCGGCCTCCACAAGGTTCAACCACACTGCCATCAGGGAAATGTAGTGTCTCTGGCCACAAGCATTTGTCCACATGTTGGTGATTAAATGGACCTTCCTAGTAACTACTTTGGTCAAGGCAAGGGTGATGTTATGGGTCACGTGCTGGTGCACACAAGGAGAAAAAGTGGTCGGAAAACTGCGCATTTTTTTAAAGAAGGAACAAGTCAATTCTTTCAGCGTCTTTGCAGTATTTTTTCTCTATTGAAAGCAATGACAAAGTGCAAAAATGCACTAACAATGCTATGTGTGAACATAGCCTAAGGGGTGGAAGAGTCTTTTTTATCTCTTTTTTTATCTGACTTACAGTATGTGCAAGTCATTATACTGAAAATATTTTTTCCTAACTTTTTTCCTATAAAATCCATTTTATCTTCAATTTGGTATATTTTACTATCAGTCTGTAAAAGTCGAGTAATACCCTGACAACATTGTTCCCAGCAGCGACCTACGAGTCAAAGATGCATCCAGACATCTTCCCCATGCTGTTTCCATTCCATTTGAGCACTTTTTACATCTATTTCAGAGATTTTAATGCCCCCAAAACCTCTTGGGAGGGTCTGCCAGAAAAACACTTGAGTTTGATTGACTTCCATTATACTCGCTACTCGAGTCGAGCACCCAAGTAGTCCGATGTGTTTGATTCGACTACCCAGCACCCGAGCATTTTAGTGCTCGCTCATCACTATTGGACACACTTACTGAAATCTATTTAATACTTCGTACAAAAGCCTTTGTTGGTGATGACAGCTTCAAGACGTCTTATGTATGGAGAAACTAGTCACATGCATTGCTTTTGCTTTTTATCTATTTGTCCTTTTACTTGCGCTTACTTACACACATTATGTGTACTACTGCATTTCCACGGGGCTATTTGCAACAGTGTCGATACCATTATGATTAGTTGTATATACTGTATTTGTGCTTTGGTTGGTTGTTCAGACATACAATTTCTCTGCCCATGCACTTTGTTCTTTTAGGCTCACCTCTAATATCTGTATTTTGCCATGTTGGTTATCTTTTTAATTATTGTTATTATTTTTATTTATATAACATTAATTCCATGGTGCTGTACATGAGAAGGAGTTGCATACAAAATACAGATATCACTTACAGTAAACAAACTAACAATGATAGACTGATACAAAGGGATGAGGACCCTGCACCTTGCAAGCTTACAATTATTTTTTGTTTGTAACCATATTTCCTAATTGAGATTCATATTATTTGTATGTACATCTATCCTAGCACTTTCTTCTTTTTTGTTAACGTTGGTACATTTTGTGCAAATAGGACACTTACCCTGTTTGGGTTAAAAATTCTATTCATTAATAATAATAATAATAATAATAGTGCAATAATAAAATGGAAAACCTATTAAACTATGGTATACTCAAACTTAAATGTGTAATGCATTTCTGCTTAGCTAATATAAAAATAAACATGAGTCTCTTACTGGAAATAGGATTTCGCTTGTAAACTGCTACCTAGTAAAATGATCAGCCTACACACCAATCTAGTTGATGATTGAAGTTCATCTTCTCTGATTTAGGAGTCAAATATCAGTATCCCAAAATACTCCCTGAATAAACTGCATACTGACAAATTACCCTTTACAGGAACGTGCTCGTGGAAGTTTTGTCCCTATATACAAGCATATTTAAAAACTCACTGAAATATATCAAATCCATATCATAAAATGTGCAAGTATGTTGTATAGCCATAGGCTGCATTTGTAAAATTAATAGTCACACTACAATACTGAGTCTACACATCGCATAATTGGGATTTGTCGCATTAAAGTGGCTTGTTTTATTACATTTTTGTAGCTGATATTTTAGTTTCCTGTTATCAAACTGTCAGATTGTAAAATCTACAGGTGCATCTCACAAAATTAGAATATCGTCAAAAAATTTATTTATTTCAGTTCATCAATACAAAAAGTGAACACTCATATATTATGAAGTTTCCACAATCAATGATGATTTCGGGAGCCGTGTCATCTGCTGGTGTAGATCCACTGTGTTTTATCAAGACCAAAGTCAGCGCAGCCATCTACCAGGAGATTTTAGAGCGCTTCATGCTTCCGTCTGCCGACAAGCTAATTGGAGATGAAAATGTCATTCTCCAACAGGACTTGGCACCTGTCCACACTGCCAAAAGTACCAATACCTGGTTTAAAAACAACAGTATCAACTGTTCTTGATTGGCCATCAAACTCATTTCAGATTTTAAAATCATTTTTCAAGTCGGTGTTTATAAAGTATTCTAATGTACTGAGATAATGACTTTTGGGTTTTCATTGGCTGTAAGTAGTGTTGAGCGATACCGTCCGATACTTGAAAGTATCGGTATCGGATAGTATCGGCCGATACCCAAAAAGTATCGGATATCGCCGATACCGATACCCGATACCAATACAAGTCAATGGGACACCAAGTATCGGAAGGTATCCTGATGGTTCCCAGGGTCTGAAGGAGAGGAAACTCTCCTTCAGGCCCTGGGATCCATATTAATGTGTAAAATAAAGAATTAAAATAAAAAATATTGATATACTCACCTCTCCGACGCAGCCTGGACCTTACCGCTGTGAACCGGCAGCCTTCTTTGCTTAAAATGAGCGCGTTCAGTACCTTCCATGACGTCACGGCTTCTGATTGGTCGCGTGCCGCTCATGTGACCGCCACGCGGCCAATCAGAAGCCGTGACGTCATCCCTCAGGTCCTAAAATCCTAGAAGGGAATTTAGGACCTGAGGGATGACGTCGCGGCTTGTGATTGGTCGCGTGGCGGTCACATGAGCGGCACATGACCAATCAGAAGCCGTGACGTCATGGAAGGTGCTGAACGCGCTCATTTTAAGCAAAGAAGGCTGCCAGTTACTACCAGGGCGAGTCCGAGGGTGAGTATATCCCTATTTTTTATTTTAATTCTTTATTTTTTACATGGATATGGATCCCAGGGCCTGAAGGAGAGTTTCCTCTCCTTCAGACCCTGGGAACCATACACTGGGAACTTCCGATTCCGATTCCCGATACCACAAAAGTATCGGATCTCGGTATCGGAATTCCGATACAGCAAATATCGGCCGATACCCGATACTTGCGGTATCGGAATGCTCAACACTAGCTGTAAGCCTTAATCATCTACATTAACAGAAATAAACACTTGAAATAGATCACTGTGTTTGTAATGACTCTAAATAATATATGAGTTTCACTTTTTGCATTGAAGAACTGAAATAAATTAACTTTTTGATATTTTAATTTTGTGAGATGCACCTATATGTTCCTTTACAATATATTTTTTAATTATCCAATACATTTAAAGTAAAAAAATGAAGCAAATAGTCCTCATAAAAACTATCAGAATGTTTTCTATTTATACCTTTTACATCATTATGTATTTTCTTAGTTATAGACCACAACTGTGCACTGATCCTGCAGTTGTAAGAGTTGGTCAAAGGGCATATTCTTTTCATACGTATAATAATGTTTACTTATCATTATGCACTTGACCTGAGAACGTGTATCGGGCTAAGAAACAAATTAAGGTCTGTCACTTTTACAGAGGTCATGGCTAAAAAATGGCCATAGTGTGCTGCATAGGTGTTCTGTCATAACGTTGTTTGAGGTTGGTCCTATAGATGTTTTTTATTAGGTAATTTGTTCCAAACAAGGTCAAAGGGTAACTGCTGGAGTAGTATGAACCCTGTATATCAGAAGAGGCAATTTGCATATTTAAATTCTCAGAGGAGCATTGCACGGCGAATAAGCCTCCTTACCTTGACAAGCCAGCTGGTATGTCACTCTCCATAAGGAGAAATGTTACCCCTTAGACCCCAGTCCAGAGCCTCTCACCTAGCCAAATCAGTTCTCATGCTTCACACTGACGAGGGCCAACAGCCCGAAACACCGTGGCTGTGAATTGAGATACTGATTTCGCTTTTATCCTTAGTCATATTGCACGACTTGTTAAAGGGTTGATTGTGACTTGTAGGATCGTTACTTCCAACAGGTGGCGCTATAGAGTTAAGTCCTCTTTTTCTCAGAAGAGGCAATTTGCATATCCCTGTATATCTAGTAAGAAGCCTCTGTGAGAAGCACTTAGAGGCGGATTCCAAAAATCAGAGTCTGGACTACTCAGGCTTTAAGCCTCTGGCTATGCAAGTCTGAGGGCTGTAGATAAAGCCCTGAGAAGACAGAAGTAGATAACTGTAGAGATTGCGTGTTTTGGTAAATTGTCATCACCCAAGAGTCTATTTTCAGTGAGTGGTAGAAGTGTTATAGATGAGCACCTGACAGGGCTTAAGATGGTGAGTTAAGGCCCCGTCTCACATAGCGATTTACCAACGATCACGACCAGCGATACGACCTGGCCGTGATCGTTGGTAAGTCGTTGTGCGGTCGCTGGGGAGCTGTCACACAGACAGCTCTCTCCAGCGACCAACGATCAGGGGAACGACTTCGGCATCGTTGAAACTGTCTTCAACGATGCCGAAGTCCCCCTGCAGCACCCGGGTAACCAGGGTAAACATCGGGTTACTAAGCGCAGGGCCGCGCTTAGTAACCCGATGTTTACCCTGGTTACCAGCGTAAATTTAAAAAAAAAAACAAACAGTACATACTCACCATCTGATGTCCGTCAGGTCCCCCGCCGTCAGCTTCCCGCACTGACTGAGTGCCGCCGTACAGTGAGAGCAGAGCGCAGCGGTGACGTCACTGCTGTGCTCTCACTGTACGGCCGGGAGTCAGTCAGAGCAGGAAGCAGACGGCAAGGGACCTGACGGACATCAGATGGTGAGTATGTACTGTTTGGTTTTTTTTTACATTTACTCTGGTAACCAGGGTAAACATCGGGTTACTAAGCGCGGCCCTGCGCTTAGTAACCCGATGTTTACCCTGGTTACCAGTGAAGACATCGCTGGATCGGTGTCACACACACCGATTCAGCGATGTCAGCGGGACCTCAACGACCAAAAAAAGGTCCAGGCCATTCCGACACGACCAGCGATCTCGCAGCAGGGGCCTGGTCGCTGGTACGTGTCACACATAGCGAGATCGCTACTGAGGTCGCTGTTGCGTCACAAAACTTGTGACTCAGCAGCGATCTCGCTAGCGATCTCGCTATGTGTGATGGGGCCTTAAGTAGCGATCTGTTATTGTGTAGCCTTCAAACTTTATGCTGAGAAATGCAAACTTTCATTTCGTGAGCAATCTGCAGGCCCAAGGGACAGATGCCAGTACCGTAACAAATCAAGTAGTGATTACTGCAAAAACAGAAAATTAGTTTTTATTTCCTGTTCATGAAAATTGTGTCTTGTCTAAATTATGACCACCAAGTTTTGCACCTCTTATGAGCTGCAATCATTATTAGTCATATCTACTTAAAAAAATTAAAAAAATTAGCTTGAGCATTGAATTTGTGTGGCTATGGCACTTTTTTAAATAAAAGCACCTCACAACTGTCCCTCCACTGCTTGCATTGGTGAGAAAATGTATTTATTTTATAGCGCCATTAATTACACAGCACTTTACAGACATCATCATCACTGTCCCCAATGAGACTCACAATCTAAATTACCTATCAGTATGTCTTTGAGTGTAGGAGGAAACAGAAGAACACTAACGCTAACACGTGGAGAACATACAAACTCCTTGCAGATGTTGACTAGGGTGAGACTTGAACCCAGGACCCCAGTGCTGCAAAGCAACAATGCTAATCACTAATCCACCATGCTGCCCATATTCCACTATCATACTCTTCTCGGCCCCCTACTACTTGCTAAACGTCCAGAGATTTTGAGACAATTAATAGGTCAATATTTCAAAAAGCACATTGGCATTGTGTTTTATTCCATATGGGAACGTGATTTTGCTTGTAGTTATCCAAAAAAAAACAAAAAATAATGAGAAACAGTACACCCATTTTCTCAAATATATGTATGTTGTATAGATGAGTGAATCATTTTAAAGGATTCTGGTCCGGACAGGAGCCCTGCAAATCACCTTCTATCTGACGACATCCCTGGTTCCTCTTTAGATTAGTAGGACTAGCAAGACCTCATGTGTGCATTAAGCCAAAATGATGATATTGCACTTGGCCTACAGAAGAAGCATTTGGGATTTCAGGAAGTAGGAGGTGGTTTTGCAGACCACTTGTCCATATCAGCCACATGTTACCGACAGTGTCCTGAAAATTGATTAATCTTTCATAGTTTGATGAATACAACATACCTACTGAACCTATAGCAGGTGGTATATTTTGAAGCTAACCCCCCATTCATAAATGTTATTACTTTTTGATAAGTAAACCACACAGCATATACAATTAAGACTTCTTTTCCCTACACTTTGCAGGAAAAAAGTATTGAAAAACATTCAACAATTCATAACACTAAAGGGTATTTTTGATTCAGTGAACTCTACTTGTTCATGTTCTTATTGACCATGTAGGAAACACTGAACAATAAACTATATGAACATTCCATAGAAATGTATATCAATATCTTTATTTATGTTTTAAGAGCTTTGAAAAAAAGTTTGTTTCAATTTGTGCCTCAGGTAATGATAAGCATCAGCAAAAAAATGAAATTCTGAAAAGAGATTTTTGCACATATGATGTCATTTAAAGCAAACAGATTAGGGTGGAGGTTAAACATTTCAAAATATATACGTTATTGTTAAAGAGTTAACTCGGCCCTGGAGAAATATTCTGCGAACCTTGCAGCTTGCCAAATCCTAACGGTGTGTATTATACATAATATTAGAATTCAGCACTGCTTGCTGGTCTGAACGATTGTTACGTGACCACTAGTATGTAGTTTGCATATCTGCGGTCTTGTGCTAGCCGGCTACATTTCCACTTCTCTCAATAGAATATTGAGAGAAGACGATGAGAAGCTATACAGCTCATCACTGCAGGTATGCAAGTCACATACCTGTGATCACATGACAACTACCAAGTAGAGCTGAATTCTAATAGTGTGTATATTACGCACCATTAGGAATCAGTAAGCTCCAAGGCTTGCCAAAAATTTCCCCAAGGCTGGACAACATCCTTTTGCTTTTGAATAGTAGTACTTAAAATAAACTTGTCACATTGCAAATCCTAGCCAATCTGCAGCTTCCATTAGGTAGTTTCGTATGCAGCAGAAAGTGGTGAAGAGATGGATGTACAGCTTTGAGGAAGCAAATTCAGTTTGGGCTTTTCAGTGAAAGAGTGACTGATAGCCATCCTTGTGTAAGTGTGTATACAGAGATAGTTGTCAGTCGTTGAATGAGCTGAGGTATAAATCAGGAAATTACTAGTTATAATGACTGTTGATGGAGGAATTAACTCTCAAGAATGTAAGATATTACAGTATTCTGAGGAATTCTGTGGGCCATGCGGAGAATGTCAATCATACCTGCCTTAGGGGCTTGATTGTCTGCAGCATTGTAAGATTTTTGAGATTTCATGTTACATTTGCTCAAAATTGACCTTTATAGCTTACGGATATTGCCACTTGAGTTATTGTACATTGACTTCATTGAAGGCTAGATGTTTTCCAATCACAAGAAACCCAAGTTTCACAAAGGTAACAGATGTATTTGTTGAAGTCCATTAAAGGTGGTTTTTTGAAAGTAAAAGATGTAGCTGTAAGATTTGTATCGAATAACAGGGCCGTAACTACAACCGGGGCAGCCGGGGCAGCCGGGGCACTGCCCCGGGGCCCCAACCACCCAAGGGGCCCCAAACTGATGGTAAAAAATTGTATTTTAATACTTTAATTTCTCATAAAATACCCAGCTCCTATATTCCTGTCAGACAATGTCTCTAGTGATTGAAATGTTGAGGGGCCCCACTATGAAGTTTTGCCCCGGGGCCCCAAAGTTTATAGTTATGGCACTGTTGAATAACTGAATTATTCACAAAATGTTAAATTTAGAATGTGTGTTACTGATACATTAACCAAATATAGATTTATATAGTTTATTACAGTATATTAATTGGAAAGTGATAATAAGCAATTTGCTCAGAACATCGGGAATCTTCCAAATCGAAATATCAACATAGGACATGGCCAGAACATGTTGTGCAGTAATAATTAATTACTAAACTACATTTTTTTATTACCCAACATCTGGAATAAAAGAACTTCAGGCTAAAAAAGAAAAAAACTCAATTAGTAATTTTAATGGTTTCCTACCAGTTAGATGCTCTTCCTGTAGTACATTCTGTTCAATCTGTAAATCTTAAAGATAAAATTCATACATTATCTCTGATTAAATGATAATTATCATGTTTCTATTTGTTATAATACTGTTACAGGCAATAACAAAGTATAATTATGCTCAAAATACAGTTACTAACAGTCTACTGTGTGAAACACAGCGTTCAGTAAAGATTATAGTCACTTTCTGTTATGTTCCACAAAGCATACAATGTTTTCATATCACTCAGCTATTCTTTCTGACTGAAATATGGTAGACCACATTATTGGTAAGTGTGATCCCTCGGCTTTTTTTTACATAATTTCAAAATGAATATCTGTTAGGTATGACTTCAGTGTGAATAGGTAAGTCTTTGCCATTGGTGTTAAGGTCTTTTTGACATATGACTAAGTTTGTATTATCATATGGAAGATTTGACAAAGTTTTACATTTACGAAATGTGCAGTTAAACATGTCATTTTTTTTTTACACATCTTATTGTGACGTAGAAGAAGTTGTCTAAAGGTTGAATAAGAAATGCTGCTATATGGATGTTGGACAATGATGAGAGTTGGTTGATTTAGGAGGAGAGATGAGCAAAGGTTCGAATTTAAGTCAAATTTCTCAAATTCAATAACTTTGAGATTCACTTCGCGGTTTGCCCCACTAAAAAAATTTGCCTGGCCCCATGATTGCCCAGACTTAATGTTGCTTTGTGTGGTCATGGTCACTACCCCATGATGCCCTAGAGCTGTGATTGCTATTATATTTTCATACCTTGTGCTTGGGTGGGCAGAGATCATTGTTCCCAGCAGAGAACAGCACTTTCTTTCAGTATGGCAGAGATGGTTTGAAACTTGTGCAGATCCCACTGGTCTGTGGAATATACACTCACCGGCCACTTTATTAGGTACACCATGCTAGTAACGGGTTGGACCCCCTTTTGCCTTCAGAACTGCCTCAATTCTTCGTGGCATAGATTCAACAAGGTGCTGGAAGCATTCCTCAGAGATTTTGGTCCATATTGACATGATGGCATCACACAGTTGCCGCAGATTTGTCGGCTGCACATCCCAAAGATGCTCCATACAAGGCAGGATGGATCCATGCTTTCATGTTGTTTACGCCAAATTCTGACCCTACCATCCGAATGTCGCAGCAGAAATCAAGACTCATCAGACCAAGCAACGTTTTTCCAATCTTCTACTGTCCAATTTCGATGAGCTTGTACAAATTGTAGCCTCAGTTTCCTGTTCTTAGCTGAAAGGAGTGGTACCCGGTGTGGTCTTCTGCTGCTGTAGCCCATCTGCCTCAAAGTTTGACGCACTGTGCGTTCAGAGATGCTCTTAGGCCTACCTTGGTTGTAACAGGTGGCGATTTGAGTCACTGTTGCCTTTCTATCAGCTCGAACCAGTCTGCCCATTCTCCTCTGACCTCTGGCATCAACAAGGCATTTCCGCCCACAGAACTGCCGCTCACTGGATTTTTTTTCTTTTTCGGACCATTCTCTGTAAACCCTAGAGATGGTTGTGCGTGAAAATCCCAGTAGATCAGCAGTTTCTGAAATACTCAGACCAGCCCTTCTGGCACCAACAACCATGCCACGTTCAAAGGCACTCAAATCACCTTTCTTCCCCATACTGATGCTCGGTTTGAACTGCAGGAGATTGTCTTGACCATGTCTACATGCCTAAATGCACTGAGTTGCCGCCATGTGATTGGCTGATTAGAAATTAAGTGTTAACAAGAAGTTGGACAGGTGTACCTAATAAAGTGGCCGGTGAGTGTATGTCATAATTATCATCAGATGCAGACATCACATGACATAATATAACTCTTACTATCTCTCTCCTTCTGTATTGAAATTTCTTCACTTCAAATCGGATATTTTTGGACAATTTGGCAAACCCAACAAAATCAAATTTCAAAAGATCTGTGTGAACGTTATCTTTCAGAATGGCCTAAAAATAAAAGTGTCTGAATTTCCGCAAATGTATATGGTGTAAATGTGTTAAAAGGGGTTGTCTGGTCTTAAACTACAAGTCTGCAGTCGCTCTCTGTGCCCTCAGACGTGAGAATCCAGCATTGGGAATGGCGGTAATTGGACTGCAAGTATGTGATACGCATGCTCCCAGCCACATTATGACTAGATGGATGCGACGTTGATCAATGCACATGTAAGATAGCCTAGTGGCCTGTGTGAAAATTGCAACATTTCCAGACTTTTTTTTAGATACAGATGGTGATATGAAAAAAAAATCATTGCCAAAATGTAAAAAAAAATACATTTAACACAAAAACCATATTTAAGATTTACGGTAAGTCATTTTCTGATGATACATTCCCACTTAGAAGTTTACTACATCATAAGATTTCAGCTCCGGTCCTAATTGTCAATTGCTAACTTTGCTAAATTTATGTCTTGTGTGTGACCCAAGAGAGCTTTATGTGTTGCCTCATGACCAATACTGGGAAATTAAGTCTTTTTTTTTAGTTTTTTTAGTAGCAAACCCCAGCCCCTTCTCTATCACAACTAAAGCATAGAGAGGAAAGTGACTGGCTCAGGTCTTGAAATGAGCCAGTGAGCTCGATCCTTACACACACAGCATTGGACATCCGTTCCCACAGAAAACACTCTCAAATCCAAAGTGATATTTCTGATATATTTGGGGTTGTTCTATCTATTTGTGGCATACCAAATGATAGCATAAGCATATGGCATAAGGATAAGACCTAAATTGTTCAGAGATTTATAGTATATACTGTAAAAATGAAATAAACGTCCCAAATAAGACAACTTTAATTCAAATATCTCTGTGAGAAAGCGATCACACGAAATGCACGTCTGGGGCTGTGGGAAGGCCACACAGGAGTCCAGACTTACTATGGGTGAGTTCTTTTTGCCCCATTGATATGTATGAATATGGGATATATCGGCTTACATGACAATATGGGGCTATGGTCTCTGAGGAATGATTCCTCACCGCAGGATCATTGGTAATTCGGTGACCCTTGATACTTACCCAGGTCGTACTGTGGCTGTGTGCCCTACCATTAGTGTACTGGTTGGTTTTTCCTCCTCTCCACATGTTGGAATTTTTTATGTATTCTGTCATGTACTTATCTGTTTGTATGTTATTTTTGATATTGGGAATAAAATAAAATATCTATACAATTTGTATACGCTTTGGTGTCTATGCTCCCTTTTTCGCTAGTATATTGTGTTCTAAATTAGGAGTGGTACACCTCCAGACATATATACCTTTTTCTATATTTGGGAGAGCCTCAGGTATTGAACATGCTCTCGGCCATTTATGCTGCTACGTGCTTATCGATTACTGTATTTGCAAATATCTCTGTGAGTAGAATTTGAGCAGCATAATGTAGAGACAGATGAGATCCTGACTCCAGTGATGTGTTTCTGGGTGATTATCACTAGAGGACTTGTAACCTGCGTCATAAGCTCTGTATAACCCATCACCACTAGGGTTGAGCGACTTTCATTTTTTTAAGATCGAGTCGGGTTTTGTGAAACCCGACTTTGTCCAGAGTCGAGTCGAGTGCAGTCGGCCGATTATCGCTAAAAGTCGGGGATTGACCGAAACACGAAACCCAATGCAAGTCAATGGGGAAGCATAGTCGGCAGTGAGTGGAGGCCAGGAAAACACCTACAGTGCCCATTTTAATGCCAAAAACATCCATTCTTGTTTCTGAAGCTTGTCAATCTTAATTAACTTTATAATAATAGTTGGGCATAGGAAATTGGGGGTCATTTGGCTAAAGTTGTGGGGGGAGTAGGGCTGGCTCAAGTTTTTCGTGGGCCCAGGAAATGCGGACTACGTCACGGTGGTGGAGCAGGGAGAGGTAAGTATTTCAACGTTGCAAGTGCTGTGATCCTGAGCAAGCAGGGGGGGCCCACTCGTTCGCATTGGCACTGGCACAGGGCCCCTCAAAGTACGGCGGTGTGTTTGCATGGCGGGGGCGCCTCCCACCAGCAGCGACACTTTTGCGTACTCTGAGGGGCCCTGTGCCAGTGACGTCGCCAACGAGTATGCCCCCCCACCTGATGAAGGAACCTGCACTTTCATCTGCACCTTCCTCTTTGTCCCTGTGTAAGGTGGTGTATCATGCGGGAAGGGGAACCTTACTTTCAGCAGGGTCAGATTCTGACTGTGTAGAGTACAAGGGGAATGTAGTGGTCTAGGTCAATGTACCAGCAGACTCATCTAGCAGTGGCTGGGCAATGGGCAGGATGAGGAGGAAACAGATATAGGGCCAAAGAATAAAGTAGGCTAAATGCAGTTCAAAATTGGTAACAGGACTAAACAGGCGGCATTGCTTTGTTCAGTGAAGTAGCAAACCCAAGAGCAGCAGACACTGTTTCAAGGGCCTAACCACACTAGTAGGCCAAATGCAGTTTAATATCTGATAGTATAGGCTGAAAGCCAGAATGTGGAAGCTCAGCTTTGTTCAGTTGAGGACAACACCAGGGAGGGGCAGACACCGTTAGTAGGCCGGAACAGCCAATTTTTTAAAAAACAGCAGTTAATAAGAGCCAGAAGGTAGAAGCTCAGCTTTATTCAGTTGAGGACAACACCAGGCAGGGGCAGACACTTTTAGTAGGCCGGAACAGCCAATTTTTAAAAAAAACAGCAGTTAATAAGAGGCAGAAGGTGGAAGCTCAGCTTTATTCAGTTGAGGACAACACCAGGCAGGGGCAGACACCTTTAGTTGGCCGGAACAGCCAATTTTTTAAAAAAACAGCAGTTAATAAGAGGCAGAAGGTAGAAGCTCAGCTTTATTCAGTTGAGGACAACACCAGGCAGGGGCAGACACCTTTAGTAGGCCGGAACAGCCAATTTTTTAAAAAAACAGCAGTTAATAAGAGGCAGAAGGTAGAAGCTCAGCTTTATTCAGTTGAGGACAACACCAGGCAGGGGCAGACACCTTTAGTAGGCCGGAACAGCCAATTTCATTTTTAAAAATCGTAATTTGGAACAGAAGGTTGAAGCACAGCTTTATTCAGTTGAGGACAACACCAGGGAGGGGCAGATACCGTTAGTAGGCCGTAACCAAAGTTGAAGGCCAAATGCAGTTTAACCCTCCGTCACGCGCAATACATCTGACAGGCACACAGTAATTAGTTTCACTTCTCTCTCCTTGCCCACTTATCAGAAAACCCCACCCATCGTAGTTATCTCCTGACTCTACAGGCTCTGTGAAACCTGATATCACAGTGACTCAGCAGACCTTCTAGTGAGCAGATATCAACACTTTGGCTTCTCAGGCACATTGTGCCTGATTTCAACACAAATTGAAAGGTTAGTATTTTCTTTTTTTATTCTTCACGATTGTGTATTTAGCTTGTTTTATGAAGGATTAATGCTAAGTTAGTGTACATAAGTACTGTTTTCTTAGACAAAAGGAGGGTGGCTTCTAAGGCACATTGCGCCCTAACACATACTCTTTCTCTCTTGCTTCAGATTTTCTGCTGCAATGTCCAGAAAACAGTATGATTCATCTAAACCCCTTCATTTAGAAGAAATGAAGATTTTTTTGTTAGAAGATGATGAGGAAGAACCAGCAGTAACTGAGGATTTAGAGGAATCTAGTGACATTTCATCTGAAGATGAGGTAGCAGAATGTAACACTGATTCTGGAACAGAGCAGGATGGTGATGACACTGATACAGAGGAAACAGACACAGATCTAGCTTATTATTTGGGCAAAGATAAAAATACAAAGTGGAACAAAAAGGCACCCAAGAACAAACAGCGCAGAGAATCCCACAATATTATTACACACCTTCCTGGAGTTATTGGAAGTGCTAGAAAAGCTAAAACTGCAGTGGAATGTTGGAGTAATCTAATTACAGATAGCATGTTGGAAACTATTGTTCGGTTCACTAACCAGTATATTGACACAATCAAAGAGCAATTCTCCAGAGAGAGGGACATCAAAAACACTGATGTGATTGAACTCAAGGCATTTATTGGCTTGTTATACCTAGCTGGTGCTTTCAGAGCAAATAGGCAAAGTGTGGAGGAGCTGTGGGGGACAGACGGTGATGGCATCGAAAAATTCAGCCTTGTGATGAATCTGAAACGATTCAAAGTCCTGATCCGTTGCCTCCGTTTCGATGATCGAAGTACTCGGACAGAACTAAAAGGTTATGACCGGCTTGCACCAATTCGGGACATATTTCAACAATTTATTATGAATTTTCAAAAAAGCTATTGCCCGGGGCAAAACCTCACTATTGATGAGATGCTTCCAGGTTTCCGTGGAAGATGTGGTTTTCGGCAATATATACCATCGAAGCCAAACAAATATGGAATTAAAATTTTTGCCATGGTTGATGCAAGGATGATGTACACTATGAACATGAAAGTTTATTGTGGAAGACAGCCACCAGGTCCTTTCAATGTGAGCAACAAGCCTAGTGATGTGGTAAAGAGAATTGCTGAGCCAATGTTTGGATCTGGTTGAAATATCACTGCTGACAACTGGTTTACTGACTTTGATCTGATTGATTTTTTAAAAACGAAAAAGCTGTCATATGTGGGAACTGTTAGAAAAAACAAAAGGCAGTTGCCGCCAGATTTTCTATATACAAAAGGCAAACAACAGTATAGCACTATGTTTGGGTTCAGTAATGGAAAGATTTTAGTTTCTTACATCCCACGCGAGAGGAAAAATGTGATTTTGGTCTCTTCATTACATAATGATTACACCATTGATCCAGAGTCTGGGGAGCTAAGGAAACCAGAAATCATAACTTTTTATAATTTGACCAAAAGCGGCGTTGACACTGCTGACCAAATGTGTGGCAATTTCAATGTAAGTCGAAATACCAAACGCTGGCCGATGGTAATCTTCTTTACAATGCTGAATGTGGGTGGCATCAACTCACAAGTAATTTACCTCGGTAATGAACTTAAACAAATGCGCAGAAGAATGTAACTAAAACAATTGGCTAATGAACTGGTGAGTGGAGAGCTAAGCCTAAGAAGTACAAAGACGGTTGGAATGCCCCTTGCCCTGCAACACCGGTTGAAGAGATATCGTCCCACGGACGTTCCAGGACAAACACCGACTCTACCACCTTCTAAAAGACGCAGTTGTACTACCTGCTCATTTGTATCTGGTTTCAGAAGGCTTTCTAAATATGACTGCAAAATATGTAAAGAATCAATCTGCCTTTCCCACGCAACTTTCGTCTGCCAGCCTTGCTTTTCTAAGTGTACCTGTGCTGCTTCTGCTGCAATTGAAACCACTGAAGATGAGTAGAAAATAATTAAGTAACATCTAAGTGCAATATCCTTTAAGTTTTTTGCCATAATTTAATATTTAAGCAATAGTTAAGTGAAGATAACTGGAGCCTATTTGGCGTTACTACCGAAAAGTGGTACTTTTAGTTTTAATAAGTTTATGGTTAATAAATGGTTTTTTTTGCATCTGATTTGGTGTAATCTCTTTTAATACATTCCTATGAAGGTCACTGACTACTTCTATAGTCCTGAAATTGAAATATGTAGCTACTATAGGTGGTTTTCTGACCTGTGCTTGTCAGGCACATTGCGCCTGAACTGACGAGAATCTATATTGCGCCTGACGGAGGGTTAATATCTGATACAATAGGCCGAAAGCCATAAGGTTGAAGCACAGCTTTATTCAGTTGCAGCTTCTTGGCAATAATATAAAGAAGACGCGACAGGACAACACTCGGTGGATGCCATATCTGTGTTTTCAACGGAAAAAAACCTTTCAGTTAACTACTTGCAGGAGAAAGTTTTTGTAGCTGGTGGCCAATTTTTGTACTGTACCAGTTTTTTGTTGTATGTGTTTTTGTTTTTAATGTTAAAATGTCTGCATTTGATATCTCTCCAGTATTTTCTTTTTTGTAAGCAAAATACTTCTTTTTATATTTTCTGATGTTTTATACCGGAGTGTTCCTCGGGACACGCTTATAAAGTGTCTTATATATGTGTTTCTAATGAGTCACATTATATATTTTTTGTAATTGTGGCTCTAAGAGATCTCAAAGATTTCATGGTTGGGAAATGATTGTTATGCCTTATATATACTAAAAACTTAATGGACACTTGTCAGCTCTTCTCAGGTGAAATGTTATCAAGTTCCGTCTGTTGGGCCATTATTCTAGGTCATACCCCCAGATCTGTGAACTGAGCAGTAAGGAAAATTAGCTGGTCTAAGAAGCATATCCATTTTCTTTCCTACTTAAACACTTTCTTCATTGCTACTTAATGTGTTATATTTTAAAGCCATTGCAAGATTTTATAGAAGGAACTGATTGTAATTATCACCATAGGTATCATCACCTTTTAAGGACAGTGGGCAATCATTCAGCACTTTTTTGTAGGCATACATCCTCTCCCCAGCAACCTGTATGCATTTGACATGACATTATTTGTTCCTTTTATTGCATTACTTTCTTCATTGATTCCTTTTGCATAATTTATATGTAGTTTTAGTGCTGGTTTTGTACTCTGAGCTTGTTGCCCTGTGCACAATATTTTAAGACAGACTGAAATGTCAAGTTTGTTCTGTCAAAAGCAGTAGTGTTTCAAAATAGATAAAAAACAACATAAAGACAACATTCTAGAGCTGCTGTTATACTTATAAAGACAGTAAAATGTGATAACAACTATTAGCAGGTCATCTTTAGTATGTAGGTTTGATGAATCGGTGAGTGGTTGTATTGTATTGTGTGTGGTATTGTTATTAGTATTGTGAATTTTATTAAAATGTTTGCCTTCTGATTCAGTGTTTACTTTTCTTAATTTCCAAAATGCATGATTTCTTTGAAGGTTGTGTCTTCTGTCTTTACACACTTCTTTCTTAACCCCTTCCCAACATGCGCCATATATGTACAGTGCTGTGGGATCATATGAGCTCACACAAAGCACCGTCACGATCAAATGTGGGTGTCAACTCAATATGAGAGGTGACGCCCTGCTAGCATTGATCGTGGGCGTTTAGCCCCTCTGATGCTGCTGTCAATATGGGGAGAACTACGTCCATGCATAGACTACTGGGGTCTTAACGCCATCACTTAAGAATAAGTATCCTTTGCCCTTGATATCTGAGCTCTTTGATAGACTCTGTAATGCCCCAGCCGTTTTCCAAGACTTTGTGAACGACATCTTCCGGGTGATGCTCACCACCTCGGTCGTAGTCTATCTGGATGATATTCTCATCTACTCTCCAGATATTGACTCCAATCAGAGAGATGTTTGCAAAGTTTTTGACCTCTTACGGGCAAACTGAAGTGTGTGTTTGAGCAGGAGTCTTTGCCTTTCCTTGGCTATATCATCTCTGACCAGGGATTGGCTATGGATCCTGCCAAGCTACAGGCTGTAATGGACTGGCAAGAACCCCATTCTCTTAAAGCAGTGCAGCGCTTTATGGGGTTCATTAATTACTATCGCCAGTTCATCCCACACTTCTCATCTTTGGTAGCTCCCTTGGTTGCCCTCACCAAGAAGGGAGCAAATCCCAAGTTGTGGTCGGAGGAGGTCTCCAAGCCCCTACTCACTATTAAGTCACACTTCGCTAGCGCTCCCATCCTACATCGCCCCGATGTAGATAAGGCATTTATAATAGAGGTGGATGCCTCATCCGTTGGTGCTGGAGCAGTCCTCTTCCAAAAGGATGCTCAAGGTCGGAAGCATCCTTGCTTCTTCTCCAAGACCTTCTCACCAGCGGAGAGGAATTATTCCATCGTGGACAGGGAGTTGCTAGCCATGAAGTTGGCTTTCTCAGAGTGGAGACACCTCCTAAAGTTTTTACAGACCAAAAAAATTTTGTGTACTAACAGACAGCCCAGCGGCAAAATTCTCGCCAGGCCAGATGGTCCCTGTTCTTCTCCCGGTTCCATTTCACCCTAACTTTTTTCTCCAGGTTGAAGAACATTCGTGCCGACGCTCTCTCCCGCTCCGTAGTGTCATCAGAGGAGGAGGAGCCTTGGCTTATTATCCCTTCTGAGAGCCTGAGAACCGTGGCTCCGGATTCACTAGAGTCTGTTCCCCCGGGCAAGCCTTTTGTACCATCAAATTTACGACCGGAGTTTCTCTGTTGGGCTCCTTTGTCCAAGGAGGGTACACATTTCGGGATCAAGAGGACATTTGAGCTTCTGGCGAGAACATACTGGTGGCCGCATATGGCTCGTGACGTCGGTGATAATATTCGGGCATGTGTCTCCTGCGCCAAGAATCGGTCTACTCGGCAACGGCCTGCTGGGCTACTTTACCCCCTGCCAGTGGCAGACAGGCCCTGGGAGATGGTCGGGATGGACTTCGTGGTGGGCTTACTTAAGTGTCATAGCTGCACCGTTATCTGGGTAGTCACCGATCAAAGTACAGCGGTGTGTTTGCACGGCGGGGGCGCCTCCCACCGGTAGCACACTTTTGCGTACTATGAGGGGCCCTGTGGCAGTGACGTCGCCAACGAGTATTCCTCCCCCCACCTGATGAAGGAACCTGCACCTTCATCTGCACCTTCCTCTTTGTCCCCGTGTAAGGTGGTATTTTATGCGGGAAGGGGGACCTGACTTTCAGCAGGGTCACAATCTTGCAGTGTAGCGTGCACGGGGAATGTTGCATTATGGGTCAATGTACCAGCAGACTCATCTATCACTGGCTGGGCAATGGGCAGGATGAGGGGGAAACAGATATGGGCCCAAAGAATAAAGTGGGCTAAATGCAGTTCAAAATTGGTAACAGGACTAAACAGGCGGCATTGCTTTGTTCAGTGGAGTAGCAAACCCAGGAGCAGCAGACACTGTTTTAAGGGCCCAACCACACTAGTAGGCCAAATGCAGTTTAATATCTGCTACTATAGGCCAAAAGCCTAAAGACTGAAGCTCAGCTTTATACAGTTGAGGACAACACCAGGGAGCGTCAGAAACCGTTAGTAGGCCCTAACCACCATTTTGTTTTTTAAAAAACACTTAATGAGAGCCAGAAGGTTGAAGCTCAGCTGTATTCAGTTGAGGACAACACCAGGGAGGGGCAGAAACCGTTAGTAGGCCCTAAACACCATTTTTTTTTTTAAAACAGCAGTTAATGAGAGGCAGAAGGTAGAAGCTTAGCTTTATTCATTGGAGGACAACTTGAATTAGGGACTGCAGACAGGCTTCCTAGGCCTAAAATACCTAAAAATAGTCTCAAGGCAGTTTTACATCGGTTACATGGATACACAGGCAGCATTGTTGTCAGTGGAGGAGTATTTAAAGTAGGGACCGCAGACAGGCTATCAAAGGCCTAAAATAGCAAACAATAGGCTCATGGCAGTTTTACATCGGTTACATGGATACACAGGCAGCTTGGTGGTCAGTGGAGGAGTATTTAAAGTAGTGACCGCAGACAGGCTATCAAAGGCCTAAAATAACAAAACATAGGCTCAAGGCAGTTTAAAATAGGTTACATGGATAGACAGGCAGGCAGCATTATTGTCAGTGGAGGAGTATTGCAAGTAGGGACCGCAGACAGGCTATCAAAGGCCTAAAATAACAAAACATAGGCTCAAGGCAGTTTAAAATCGGTTACATGGATAGACAGGCAGGCAGCATTATTGTCAGTGGAGGAGTATTGCAAGTAGGGACCGCAGACAGGCTATCAAAGGCCTAAAATAACAAAACATAGGCTCAAGGCAGTTTAAAATAGGTTACATGGATACACAGGAAGCATTGTTGTCAGTGGAGGAGTATTTAAAGTAGGGACCGCAGACAGGCTATCAAAGGCCTAAAATAACAAAACATAGGCTCATGGCAGTTTAAAATAGGTTACATGGATACACAGGCAGCATTGTTGTCAGTGGAGGAGTATTTAAAGTAGGGACCGCAGACAGGCTATCAAAGGCCTAAAATAGCAAACAATAGGCTCATGGCAGTTTTACATCGGTTACATGGATACACAGGTAGCTTGGTGGTCAGTGGAGGAGTATTTAAAGTAGGGACCGCAGAGAGGCTATCAAAGGCCTAAAATAACAAAACATAGGCTCAAGGCAGTTTAAAATCGGTTACATGGATACACAGGCAGCATTGTTGTCAGTGGAGGAGTATTTAATGTAGGGACCGCAGACAGGCTATCAAAGGCCTAAAATAACAAAACATAGGCTCAAGGCAGTTTAAAATAGGTTACATGGATACACAGGCAGCTTGGTGGTCAGTGGAGGAGTATTTAAAGTAGGGACCGCAGACAGGCTATCAAAGGCCTAAAATAACAAAACATAGGCTCAAGGCAGTTTAAAATAGGTTACATGGATAGACAGGCAGGCAGCATTATTGTCAGTGGAGGAGTATTGCAAGTAGGGACCGCAGACAGGCTATCAAAGGCCTAAAATAACAAAACATAGGCTCAAGGCAGTTTAAAATCGGTTACATGGATAGACAGGCAGGCAGCATTATTGTCAGTGGAGGAGTATTGCAAGTAGGGACCGCAGACAGGCTATCAAAGGCCTAAAATAACAAAACATAGGCTCAAGGCAGTTTAAAATAGGTTACATGGATACACAGGCAGCATTGTTGTCAGTGGAGGAGTATTTAAATTAGGGACCGCAGACAGGCTATCAAAGGCCTAAAATAGCAAACAATAGGCTCATAGCAGTTTTACATCGGTTACATGGATACACAGGCAGCTTGGTGGTCAGTGGAGGAGTATTGCAAGTAGGGACCGCAGAGAGGCTATCAAAGGCCTAAAATAACAAAACATAGGCTCAAGGCAGTTTAAAATCGGTTACATGGATACACAGGCAGCATTGTTGTCAGTGGAGGAGTATTTAAAGTAGGGACCGCAGACAGGCTATCAAAGGCCTAAAATAACAAAACATAGGCTCAAGGCAGTTTAAAATAGGTTACATGGATACACAGGCAGCATTGTTGTCAGTGGAGGAGTATTTAAAGTAGGGACCGCAGACAGGCTATCAAAGGCCTAAAATAACAAAACATAGGCTCAAGGCAGTTTAAAATAGGTTACATGGATACACAGGCAGCATTGTTGTCAGTGGAGGAGTATTTAAAGTAGGGACCGCAGACAGGCTATCAAAGGCCTAAAATAACAAAACATAGGCTCAAGGCAGTTTAAAATAGGTTACATGGATACACAGGCAGCATTGTTGTCAGTGGAGGAGTATTTAAAGTAGGGACCGCAGACAGGCTATCAAAGGCCTAAAATAACAAAACATAGGCTCATGGCAGTTTAAAATAGGTTACATGGATACACAGGCAGCATTGTTGTCAGTGGAGGAGTATTTAAAGTAGGGACCGCAGACAGGCTATCAAAGGCCTAAAATAGCAAACAATAGGCTCATGGCAGTTTTGCATCGGTTACATGGATACACAGGCAGCTTGGTGGTCAGTGGAGGAGTATTTAAAGTAGGGACCGCAGAGAGGCTATCAAAGGCCTAAAATAACAAAACATAGGCTCAAGGCAGTTTAAAATCGGTTACATGGATACACAGGCAGCTTGGTGGTCAGTGGAGGAGTATTTAAAGTAGGGACCGCAGACAGGCTATCAAAGGCCTAAAATAACAAAACATAGGCTCAAGGCAGTTTAAAATAGGTTACATGGATAGACAGGCAGGCAGCATTATTGTCAGTGGAGGAGTATTGCAAGTAGGGACCGCAGACAGGCTATCAAAGGCCTAAAATAACAAAACATAGGCTCAAGGCAGTTTAAAATCGGTTACATGGATAGACAGGCAGGCAGCATTATTGTCAGTGGAGGAGTATTGCAAGTAGGGACCGCAGACAGGCTATCAAAGGCCTAAAATAACAAAACATAGGCTCAAGGCAGTTTAAAATAGGTTACATGGATACACAGGCAGCATTGTTGTCAGTGGAGGAGTATTTAAAGTAGGGACCGCAGACAGGCTATCAAAGGCCTAAAATAACAAAACATAGGCTCATGGCAGTTTAAAATAGGTTACATGGATACACAGGCAGCATTGTTGTCAGTGGAGGAGTATTTAAAGTAGGGACCGCAGACAGGCTATCAAAGGCCTAAAATAGCAAACAATAGGCTCATGGCAGTTTTACATCGGTTACATGGATACACAGGCAGCTTGGTGGTCAGTGGAGGAGTATTTAAAGTAGGGACCGCAGAGAGGCTATCAAAGGCCTAAAATAACAAAACATAGGCTCAAGGCAGTTTAAAATCGGTTACATGGATACACAGGCAGCTTGGTGGTCAGTGGAGGAGTATTTAAAGTAGGGACCGCAGACAGGCTATCAAAGGCCTAAAATAACAAAACATAGGCTCAAGGCAGTTTAAAATCGGTTACATGGATAGACAGGCAGGCAGCATTATTGTCAGTGGAGGAGTATTGCAAGTAGGGACCGCAGACAGGCTATCAAAGGCCTAAAATAACAAAACATAGGCTCAAGGCAGTTTAAAATAGGTTAAATGGATACACAGGCAGCATTGTTGTCAGTGGAGGAGTATTTAAAGTAAGGACCGCAGACAGGCTATCAAAGGCCTAAAATAACAAAACATAGGCTCATGGCAGTTTAAAATAGGTTACATGGATACACAGGCAGCATTGTTGTCAGTGGAGGAGTATTTAAAGTAGGGACCGCAGAGAGGCTATCAAAGGCCTAAAATAACAAAACATAGGCTCAAGGCAGTTTAAAATCGGTTACATGGATAGACAGGCAGGCAGCATTATTGTCAGTGGAGGAGTATTGCAAGTAGGGACCGCAGACAGGCTATCAAAGGCCTAAAATAACAAAACATAGGCTCATGGCAGTTTAAAATAGGTTACATGGATACACAGGCAGCATTGTTGTCAGTGGAGGAGTATTTAAAGTAGGGACCGCAGACAGGCTATCAAAGGCCTAAAATAGCAAACAATAGGCTCATGGCAGTTTTACATCGGTTACATGGATACACAGGCAGCTTGGTGGTCAGTGGAGGAGTATTTAAAGTAGGGACCGCAGAGAGGCTATCAAAGGCCTAAAATAACAAAACATAGGCTCAAGGCAGTTTAAAATAGGTTACATGGATACACAGGCAGCATTGTTGTCAGTGGAGGAGTATTTAAAGTAGGGACCGCAGACAGGCTATCAAAGGCCTAAAATAACAAAACATAGGCTCAAGGCAGTTTAAAATAGGTTACATGGATACACAGGCAGCATTGCTGTCAGTGGAGGAGTATTTAAAGTGGGGACCGCAGACAGGCTATCAAAGGCCTAAAATAACAAAACATAGGCTCAAGGCAGTTTAAAATAGGTTACATGGATACACAGGCAGCATTGTTGTCAGTGGAGGAGTATTTAAAGTAGGGACCGCAGACAGGCTATCAAAGGCCTAAAATAGCAAACAATAGGCTCATGGCAGTTTAAAATAGGTTACATGGATACACAGGCAGCATTGTTGTCAGTGGAGGAGTATTTAAAGTAGGGACCGCAGACAGGCTATCAAAGGCCTAAAATAGCAAACAATAGGCTCATGGCAGTTTAAAATAGGTTACATGGATACACAGGCAGCATTGTTGTCAGTGGAGGAGTATTTAAAGTAGGGACCGCAGACAGGCTATCAAAGGCCTAAAATAGCAAACAATAGGCTCATGGCAGTTTTACATCGGTTACATGGATACACAGGCAGCTTGGTGGTCAGTGGAGGAGTATTTAAAGTAGGGACCACAGACAGGCTATCAAAGGCCTAAAATAACAAAACATAGGCTCAAGGCAGTTTAAAATCGGTTACATGGATAGACAGGCAGCATTTTTGTCAGTGGAGGAGTATTTAAAGTAGGGACCGCAGACAGGCTATCAAAGGCCTAAAATAACAAAACATAGGCTCAAGGCAGTTTAAAATAGGTTACATGGATACACAGGCAGCATTGTTGTCAGTGGAGGAGTATTTAAAGTAGGGACCGCAGACAGGCTATCAAAGGCCTAAAATAACAAAACATAGGCTCAAGGCAGTTTAAAATAGGTTACATGGATACACAGGCAGCATTGTTGTCAGTGGAGGAGTATTTAAAGTAGGTACCGCAGACAGGCTATCAAAGGCCTAAAATAACAAAACATAGGCTCAAGGCAGTTTAAAATAGGTTACATGGATACACAGGCAGCATTGTTGTCAGTGGAGGAGTATTTAAAGTAGGGACCGCAGACAGGCTATCAAAGGCCTAAAATAACAAAACATAGGCTCAAGGCAGTTTAATATAGGTTACATGGATACACAGGCAGCTTGGTGGTCAGTGGAGGAGTATTTAAAGTAGGGACCGCAGACAGGCTATCAAAGGCCTAAAATAACAAAACATAGGCTCAAGGCAGTTTAAAATAGGTTACATGGATACACAGGCAGCATTGTTGTCAGTGGAGGAGTATTTAAAGTAGGGACCGCAGACAGGCTATCAAAGGCCTAAAATAACAAAACATAGGCTCAAGGCAGTTTAAAATAGGTTACATGGATACACAGGCAGCATTGTTGTCAGTGGAGGAGTATTTAAAGTAGGGACCGCAGACAGGCTATCAAAGGCCTAAAATAGCAAACAATAGGCTCATGGCAGTTTAAAATAGGTTACATGGATACACAGGCAGCATTGTTGTCAGTGGAGGAGTATTTAAAGTAGGGACCGCAGACAGGCTATCAAAGGCCTAAAATAGCAAACAATAGGCTCATGGCAGTTTTACATCGGTTACATGGATACACAGGCAGCTTGGTGGTCAGTGGAGGAGTATTTAAAGTAGGGACCGCAGACAGGCTATCAAAGGCCTAAAATAACAAAACATAGGCTCAAGGCAGTTTAAAATAGGTTACATGGATAGACAGGCAGGCAGCATTATTGTCAGTGGAGGACTATTGCAAGTAGGGACCGCAGACAGGCTATCAAAGGCCTAAAATAACAAAACATAGGCTCAAGGCAGTTTAAAATAGGTTACATGGATACACAGGCAGCATTGTTGTTAGTGGAGGAGTATTTAAAGTAGGGACCGCAGACAGGCTATCAAAGGCCTAAAATAGCAAACAATAGGCTCATGGCAGTTTAAAATAGGTTACATGGATACACAGGCAGCATTGTTGTCAGTGGAGGAGTATTTAAAGTAGGGACCGCAGACAGGCTATCAAAGGCCAAAAATAACAAACAATAGGCTCATGGCAGTTTTACATCGGTTACATGGATACACAGGCAGCTTGGTGGTCAGTGGAGGAGTATTTAAAGTAGGGACCGCAGACAGGCTATCAAAGTCCTAAAATAGCAAACAATAGGCTCATGGCAGTTTTCCATCGGTTACATGGATACACAGGCAGCTTGGTGGTCAGTGGAGGAGTATTTAAAGTAGGGACCGCAGACAGGCTATCAAAGGCCTAAAATAACAAAACATAGGCTCAAGGCAGTTTAAAATAGGTTACATGGATACACAGGCAGCATTGTTGTCAGTGGAGGAGTATTTAAAGTAGGGACCGCAGACAGGCTATCAAAGGCCTAAAATAGCAAACAATAGGCTCATGGCAGTTTAAAATAGGTTACATGGATACACAGGCAGCATTGTTGTCAGTGGAGGAGTATTTAAAGTAGGGACCGCAGACAGGCTATCAAAGGCCTAAAATAACAAAACATAGGCTCAAGGCAGTTTAAAATCGGTTACATGGATAGACAGGCAGGCAGCATTATTGTCAGTGGAGGAGTATTGCAAGTAGGGACCGCAAACAGGCTATCAAAGGCCTAAAATAACAAAACATAGGCTCAAGGCAGTTTTACATCAGTTACATGGATACACAGGCAGGCAGCATTGTGGTCAGTGGAGGAGTATTGCAAGGAGTGTCTGTCCCAGTACTCCCAAAATATAAATAGATGTTAATGTCTCGCAAAACAACCCCCCCCCCAAAAAAAAAAGGTGGCATACTTAGGTACAGGGGTGGGCTCATCTGTTGAGTTTCTGACATAGTAATTTGACACTAACTATTTAATGGTGCCAATATAGGACACTGACACAGACTACTTTAAGTAGCATCATAGATGTCTACAAATTTGTATTGTCAGTGCCAGACATTGAATGATGTCAGCGAATAGACTAAACATTGGTGGAGCTGTGCGACATAGTTTTGCACGTGGTAGAGCACAGTTTGAGCTGGGGGAGGGGGGAACTCTCTTGTGGCCGGCGGGACCGCCACAGGGCCCCTCATGTTACAACGGTGTGTCTGACGTTGGGTGCGCACCACCACCGCCAGAGACACTACATTGTACTATGAGGGACCCAGTAGCAATGCCGTCAACCAAAAGCGAGCACACCCACCTCTTCAGACAAACAGCAGTCTCACGGGTGCTTGCGCCAAGTCGCGATACCACGGCCCCGTGTGGTGAGTTTGGCCATTTATGTAGGTGTAAACATGTCGTATGCTGGACAATCAGCTGCAGCAAATTAGACATTAGAAAAGTAATTCACAGTAGTCCACAGGCAAGAGCTTTTCATAGGAAAGCTAGGTGTCGGCCGGGCAAGGTGGGGCAAAAGATTTTGAAATCCAGTTGTGGTTCATTTTAATGAATGTTAGATCGTCAACATTTTGGGTAGCCAGATGAGTCCTTTTTTCGGTTAATATTGAACCTGCAGCACTGAATACTCTTTCTGATAGGACACTTGCTGCCGGGCAAGCAAGCTCCTGCAATGCATATTCTGCCAATTCTGGCCAGGTGTCTAATTTTGATGCCCAGTAATCAAATGGGAATGACGGTTGAGGGAGAACATCGATAAGGGATGAAAAATAGTTAGTAACCATACTGGACAAATGTTGTCTCCTGTCACTTTCAATTGATACAGCAGTACCTGTCCTGTCTGCGGTCATAGCAAAATCACTCCACAACCTGGTCAGAAAACCCCTCTGTCCAACGCCACTTCTGATGTGTGCACCCCTAACACTCCTAGTCTGCTGCCCCCTGGAGCTCGTGTGAGAACGATCACGTGCGCTGTGTGCTGGGAATGCCTGAAGCAAACGGTCAACAAGAGTTGATTGTTTGGTTGCTAATATTAGTTCCAAGTTCTCATGTGGCATTATATTTTGCAATTTGCCTTTATAGCGTGGATCAAGGAGGCAGGCCAACCAGTAATCGTCATCGTTCATCATTTTCGTAATGCGTGTGTCCCTTTTTAGGATACGTAAGGCATAATCCGCCATGTGGGCCAAAGTTCCAGTTGTCAAATCTCCGGTTGTGATTGGTTGAGGGGCAGTTTCAGGCAAATCTACGTCACTTGTGTCCCTCAAAAAACCAGAACCCGGCCTTGCCACGCAACCTATTTCCAGTGCCCCCGGGAAAGCTTCCGCATTAAAAATATACTCATCCCCATCATCCTCCTCGTCCTCCACCTCCTCTTCGCCCGCTACCTCATCCTGTACACTGCCCTGACCAGACAATGGCTGACTGTCATCAAGGCTTTCCTCTTCCTCTGGTGCAGACGCCTGATCCTTTATGTGCGTCAAACTTTGCATCAGCAGACGCATTAGGGGGATGCTCATGCTTATTACGGCGTTGTCTGCACTAACCAGCCGTGTGCATTCCTCAAAACACTGAAGGACTTGACACATGTCTTGTATCTTGGACCACTGCACACCTGACAACTCCATGTCTGCCATCCTACTGCCTGCCCGTGTATGTGTATCCTCCCACAAAAACATAACAGCCCGCCTCTGTTGGCACAGTCTCTGAAGCATGTGCAGTGTTGAGTTCCACCTTGTTGCAACGTCTATGATTAGGCGATGCTGGGGAAGGTTCAAAGACCGCTGATAGGTCTGCATACGGCTGGAGTGTACAGGCGAACGTCGGATATGTGAGCAAAGTCCACGCACTTTGAGGAGCAGGTCGGAGAACCCAGGATAAGTTTTCAATAAGCACTGCACCACCAGGTTTAAGGTGTGAGCCAGGCAAGGAATGTGTTTCAGTTGGGAAAGGGAGATGGCAGCCATGAAATTCCTTCCGTTATCACTCACTACCTTGCCTGCCTCAAGATCTACTGTGCCCAGCCACGACTGCGTTTCTTGTTGCAAGAACTCGGACAGAACTTCCGCGGTGTGTCTGTTGTCGCCCAAACATTTCATAGCCAATACAGCCTGCTGACGCTTGCCAGTAGCTGGCCCATAATGGGACAACTGGTGTGCAACAGTGTCATCTGCCGATGGAGTGGTTGGCCGACTGCGGTCTGTGGAAGAGCTGTAGCTTCTGCAGGAGGACGAGGAGGAGGAGGAGGGGGTGCGAACGCCTACAGCCAACTGTTTCCTAGACCGTGGGCTAGGCACAACTGTCCCGAAATTGATGTCCCCTGTGGACCCTGTATCCACCACATTCACCCAGTGTGCCGTGATGGACACATAACGTCCCTGGCCATGCCTACTGGTCCATGCATCTGTAGTCAGTTGCACCTTTGTACTCACAGATTGCCTGAGTGCATGGACGATGCGCTGTTTAACATGCTGGTGCAGGGCTGGGATGGCTTTTCTTGAAAAAAGTGTCGACTGGGTAGCTCGTATCGTGGTTCAGCGTACTCCATCAGGGCTTTGAAAGCTTCGCTTTCAACTAACCGGTAGGGCATCATCTCTAACGAGATTAGTCTAGCTATGTGGGCGTTAAAACCCTGTGTACGCGGATGCGAGGATAAGTACTTCCTTTTCCTAACCAGAGTCTCATGTAGTGTGAGCTGAACTGGAGAGATGGAGAACGTGGAACTTGCGAGTGTGCCGGTGGACATGGCAGACTGAGAGACGGTTGGAGACGGTATTGTTTCCGCCGGTGCCCTAGATGCAATATTTCTTCCTACAAAACTGGTGATTCCCTGACCCTGACTGCTTTTGGCTGGCAAAGAAACCTGCACAGATACTGCCGGTGGTGCGGAAAATGGTGGCCTTACAGTGACGGAAGGGATGTTGCGTTGCTGACTAGCTTCATTGGCCGAGGGTGCTACAACCTTAAGGGACGTTTGGTAGTTAGTCCAGGCTTGAAAATGCATGGTGGTTAAGTGTCTATGCATGCAACTAGTATTGAGACTTTTCAGATTCTGATCTCTGCTTAAGCTAGTTGAACATTTTTGACAGATGACTTTGCGCTGATCAATTGGATGTTGTTTAAAAAAATGCCAGACTGCACTCTTCCTAGCATCGGATCCCTTTTCAGGGATTGCAGACTGAGCTTTAACCGGTTGGCCACGCTGTCCTCCAACTGGTTTTGGCTTTGACATGCGTTTTGGGCCAGATACGGGCCCGACAGATGGAACCTGTTGCGATGTTGATGCCTGCTGCGGCCCCTCCTCCACCTCCGCTTCTGAACTACTGCCGCCTGCACTCTGTTCCCTCAATGGCTGCCAATCGGGGTCAACAACTGGGTCATCTATTACCTCCTCTTCGAGCTCGTGTGCAACTTCGTCTGTGTCACCGTGTCGGTTGGTGGTATAGCGTTCGTGGCGGGGCAACATAGTCTCATCAGGGTCTGATTGCGGATCAGTACCCTGAGAGAGCAATGTTGTGGTCTGAGTCAAAGGAGCAGCATAGTACTCTGGCTGTGGCTGTGCATCAGTGCACTCCAAGTCAGAATCTACTTGTAATGGGCATGGCCTGTTAAATGTTTCACTTTCTAAGCCAGGGACGGTATGTGTAAAGAGCTCCATGGAGTAACCCGTTGTGTTGCCTGCTGCATCCTTCTCTCTTGTTGTTGTTTTTGCTGAAGAGGACAAGGAAGCGACTTGTCCCTGACCGTGAACATCCACAAGCGACGCGCTGCTTTTACATTTACCAGTTTCAGAAGAGGAGGCAAAAGAGCTAGAGGCTGAGTCTGCAATGTAAGCCAAAACTTGCTGTTGCTGCTCCGGCTTTAAAAGCGGTTTTCCTCCTCCCAGAAAAGAGAGCTTTCGAGGCCTTGTGTAGCCAGATGACTAAACTGGCTCCACAGCTCCAGACTTAGGTGGAATATTTTTATCCCCACGCCCACCTGATGCTCCACTACCACTACCATCATTACCAGCTGACAATGAACACCCACGGCCACGACCTCTTGCACCAGACTTCCTCATTGTTTTAAAAACGTAACCAAAGTAACTTTATTTGTTGCTGTCAAACAACTTACACGGTGAGCTATAACTTCAGTATGATTTCAATATCCCTTAACAGGTTGTTGAGACCACAAGGAAAATCAGGCACAATGTTACACACACTGTTTTCTGTGGCACAAAATCACAGAGATGCCACACACGCAGGACTGTCACTCAAGCCCAAATGTCAATATTAATCTCCCACCTATTTTTTTTTCTCAGGGAGACTTTAGAAACCAAATAAGATAAAATGTTTTTTTCAGGGACAATTTAGAAACCAAATAATAAAAAAAAAAAAAAAACGCTGAGTGAGAGATGGCACACACAGGAGTCAAGACTGGCACACAAGCTGAAAGGGCAATATTAATCTCCCACTGTTTTTTTATTTTATTTTATTTTTTTTTTCAGGGAGACTTTAGAAACCAAATAATAAAAAAAAATAAAAAATAGGCTTTCTATGGCCCACTGAGTGAGAGATGGCACACACAGGAGTCAGGAGTGGCACACAAGCCCTGACTGAGGCCAATATTTTTCTCCCACTGATTGATGTAGTGTTTTTTTTAAGGTAGATTTTAGAACCCAAATCAAGGAAAAAAATAAATAGGCTTTCTATGGCCCACAATTTGAGAGAGAGAGGTGGCACACCCAGGAGTCAAGACTGGCACACAAGCTGAAAGGGCAATATTAATCTCCCACTGTTTTTTTTTTTGTTTTTTTTTTTCAGGGAGACTTTAGAAACCAAATAATAATAAAAAAAAAAAATAGGCTTTCTATGGCCCACTGAGTGAGAGATGGCACACACAGGAGTCAGGAGTGGCACACAAGCCCTGACTGAGGCCAATATTTTTCTCCCACTGATTGATGTAGTGATTTTTTTAAAGGTAGATTTTAGAACCCAAATCAAGCAAAAAAATAAATAGGCTTTCTATGGCCCACTGAGTGAGAGATGGCACACACAGGAGTCAGGAGTGGCACACAAGCCCTGACTGAGGCCAATATTTTTCTCCCACTGATTGATGTAGTGATTTTTTTAAAGGTAGATTTTAGAACCCAAATCAAGCAAAAAAATAAATAGGCTTTCTATGGCCCACTGAGTGAGAGATGGCACACACAGGAGTCAGGAGTGGCACACAAGCCCTGACTGAGGCCAATATTTTTCTCCCACTGATTGATGTAGTGTTTTTTTTAAGGTAGATTTTAGAACCCAAATCAAGGAAAAAAATAAATAGGCTTTCTATGGCCCACAATTTGAGAGAGAGAGGTGGCACACCCAGGAGTCAAGACTGGCACACAAGCTGAAAGGGCAATATTAATCTCCCACTGTTTTTTTATTTTTTTTTATTTTTTTTCAGGGAGGCTTTAGAAACCAAATAATAAAAAAAATAAATAAATAGGCTTTCTATGGCCCACTGAGTGAGAGATGGCACACACAGGAGTCAGGAGTGGCACACAAGCCCTGACTGAGGCCAATATTTTTCTCCCACTGATTGATGTAGTGTTTTTTTTAAGGTAGATTTTAGAACCCAAATCAAGGAAAAAAATAAATAGGCTTTCTATGGCCCACAATTTGAGAGAGAGAGGTGGCACACCCAGGAGTCAAGACTGGCACACAAGCTGAAAGGGCAATATTAATCTCCCACTGTTTTTTTATTTTATTTTTTTTTTTTTCAGGGAGGCTTTAGAAACCAAATAATAAAAAAAATAAATAAATAGGCTTTCTATGGCCCACTGAGTGAGAGATGGCACACACAGGAGTCAGGAGTGGCACACAAGCCCTGACTGAGGCCAATATTTTTCTACCACTGATTGATGTAGTGTTTTTTTTTCAGGTAGATTTTAGAACCCAAATCATGGAAAAAAATAAATAGGCTTTCTATGGCCCACTCAGTTAGAGATGGCACACACACGGATGGCACTCTAGCAGAAATGCCAATCTTAATCTCCAACAAAAAAAACAAACAAAAAAAACAGGGACTGTCCTACAATTACTATCTCCCTGCAGTAATCTCAGCCAGGTATGGCAGGCAGCAATAAGGAGTGGACTGATGCACAAATTAAATAAAAAGTGTGGACAAACAAAAAAGATAGCTGTGCAGAAAGGAAGGAACAAGAGGATATGTGCTTTGAAAAAAGCAGTTGGTTTCCACAGTGGCGTACACACAGCAATACAGCTATCACGGAGCCTTCTAGGGCAGCCCAATGAGCTACAGCGCTGAGAGAAAAAATAAAAAAAATTAGCTTCCACTGTCCCTGCACACCAAAGGTGGTGTTGGACAGTGGAAATCGCTACAGCACAAGCGGTTTGGTGGTTTATGGACCCTGCCTAACGCTATCCCTGCTTCTGACGAAGCGGCAGCAACCTCTCCCTAAGCTCAGATCAGCAGCAGTGAGATGGCGGTCGGCGGGAACGCCCCTTTATAGCCCCTGTGACGCCGCAGACAGCAAGCCAATCACTGCAATGCCCTTCTCTAAGATGGTGGGGACCAGGCACTATGTCATCACGCTGCCCACACTCTGCGTTCACCTTCATTGGCTGAGAAATGGCGCTTTTCGCGTCATTGAAACGCGACTTTGGCGCGAAAGTCGCGTACCGCATGGCCGATGCAACGCTGGGATCGGCTCGGTTTCATGAGACGCCGACTTTGCCAAAAGTCGGCGACTTTTGAAAATGAACGACCCGTTTCGCTCAACCCTAATCACCACCACTGATTGGTGGCTTTCTGCCTATGCACAGTAAACACAAAATGCTGCCAATCAGTTCTGTGAGCGGTGTTTTACAGAGCTCAGCAAACAGTGGTAAATCTGCAGCAAATAAAGCCGTAATTTTATTAAAAAAAATACAACACGCAGCTCAGTAACTGACACATTACTGGAATCAGGGCTTCTGCTCCTACGTAATGCTGCTCTTAGATGCAGTAGCAAAAACCTAATGACAGATTCCTTTTATACAGATTTAATTTTATTTTTGGACAATACTTTTCCTGTTTATGGTCAGTGGCTGCTATACTTCTTGCTGGGGTAGAGTCCTAAGAAATGAGATTCTATATTGGTATGGCTGTGGGCTCAAGTATTTTGGCATTGTGGGTAAAAGGGTCATCCATGATGTCCTCATTGGCCAGCACATCTAGCTGCTTACGATTTCCTGTTCATTACATTTCATTCAAGAGGTTATATCTATGGGAAGTAATATTATGGATGTTGATTATCTAACAGCCTGCACTGGGTGATAAAGCAGTACTCGGACAATTTTTTTATTTCACCATCGGAGTGTGGTGTCTGTTCACTAAAATACTTACCAGCCACCATATTCTGCTCTTCCCAGTACAAATCCTGTTCCATTCTGCCATCTTCAGACCTGCAGCTCCTGACTGTCCGCAAGCAAGAGCTAATAGTCATCAGCTCCCAATGTAAGTATACAAGAGCCTTGTCTTCATAGACTGACATTGAGAAATTACTTCTGTCTGCCTAGCTCTGGAGCAATGCAGCAGTTCACAATTAGCAGAAGACAACCGGAGTAGTGCCAAGAACAGCAGAAGACGGCAGCTGACAAGTATTCTACTACATGCATGGGGAACATACAGTGGGTACAGAAAGTATTCAGACCCGTTTAAATTTTTCACTCTTTGTTTCATTGCAGCCATTTGGTAAATTCAAAAAAGTTCATTTTTTTCTCATTAATGTACACTCTGCACCCCATCTTGACTGAAAAAAAAACAGAAATGTAGAAATTTTTGCAAATATATTAAAAAAGAAAAATTGAAATATCACATGGTCATAAGTATTCAGACCGTTTGCTCAGACACTCATATTTAAGTCACATGCTGTCCATTTCCTTGTGATCCTCCTTGAGATGGTTCTACTCCTTCATTGGAGTCCAGCTGTGTTTAATTAAACTGATAGGACTTGATTTGGAAAATCACACACCTGTCTATATAAGACCTCACAGCTACAGTGCATGTCAGACCAAATGAGAATCATGAGGTCAAAGGAACTGGCAAGGAGCTCAGAGACAGAATTGTGGCAAGGCACAGATCTGGCCAAGGTTACAACAGAATTTCTTCAGTACTCAAGGTTCCTAAGAGCACAGTGGCCTCCATAATCCTTAAATGAAATAGGTTTTGGACCACCAGAAGTCTTCCTAGACCTGGCCGTCCAGACAAACTGAGCAATCATGGGAGAATCGCCTTGGTGAGAGAGGTAAAGAAGAACCCCAAGCTCACTGTGGCTGAGCTCCAGAGATGCAGTAGGGAGATGGGAGAAAGTTCCACAAAGTCAACTATTACTGCAGCCCTCCACCAGTTGGGCCTTTATGCCAGAGTGGCCAAACGGAAGCCTCTCCTCAGTGCAAAGACATATAAAAGCTGGCAGAGAGTTTGCTAAAAAACACATGAAGGACTCCCAGACTTTGAGAAATAAGATTCTCTGGTCTGACAGAGTAAGATAGACCTTTTTGGTAATAATTCTAAGTGGTATGTGGGGAGAAAACCGGGCACTGCTCATCACGTGCCCAATACAATCCCAACAGTGAAACATGGTGGTGGCAGCATCATACTATGGAGGTGTTTTTCAGCTGCAGGGATAGGACGACTGTTATTGAAGGAAACATGAATGCGACCAAGTACAGAGATATCTTGGATGAAAACCTTTTCCAGAGAGCTCTGGACCTCAGACTTGGCCGAAGGTTCACCTTCCAACAAGACAATGACTCTAAGCACACAGCTAAAATAACAAAGGAGTGGCTTCAGAACAACTCTGTGACCACTCTTGACTGGCCCAGCCAGAGGTCTGACCTAAACCCAATTGAGCATCTCTGGAGATACCTGAAAATGGCTGTCCACCAACCTTCACCATCCAACCTGACGGAACTGGAGAGGATCTGCAAGGAACCATGGCAGAGTATCCCCAAATCCAGGTGTGAAAAGCTTGTTGCATCATTCCCAAGAAGACTCATGGCTGTACTAGCTCAAAAGGGTGCATCTACTCAATACTGAGCAAAGGGTGTGAATACTTATGACCATGTGATATTTCAGTTTTTCTTTTTTAATAAATTTACAAAAATTACCACATTTCTGTTTTTTTCAGTCAAGATGGGGTGCAGAGTGTACATTAATGATAAAGATGAACATTTTTGAATTTATCAAATGGCTGCAATGAAACTAAGAGTGAAAAATTTAAAGGGGTCTGAATACTTTCCGTACCCACTGTACATTAATGATACCAGTCTGCTGATGACTTAAAAAAAACGCCAGATTGGTGCTTTCATTTTCCAGAGCATTATGAATGTTACTGATTGTAGGGTGATATTTGGTTTTAACATATGGATCGCATCGTATGTCTTGTATGAAAACTAGAATTCCCTACTGTTTAGGATTTTGTGTTTGGAAACTACCAAAACTTTATTGGTACCAATAACCTGACAATTTCCCTATACTTAGCTGCTATCCCTACCTATCAGTGGGGGTTGGCGCCCTAGTAGAGACGATTTTTTGGCGCCCCCACTCAGCGGTGGCTATCCCCAACTCACCCTGTTAAATACCTATAAAACTATAGGTGGGAAACAATAAGCAGCAAAAAGAGATGAAAAGAAAGTACTTAATAAAAAAGGCTATAGTACAGAAAATAATTCCCCCATCATAGAGTGCTAGTGTATATATAGCTTATAATACAATAGTGTATATCAAGCAGAGATCCTATATTATTATGGTGGCTACAATGGCCGCTTCATATATAGACAAAACCTGTACTCAATAGGACTCAAAAAATAACAGGACCAGAGGGGGAATAATAAAGCCATAAGATAGCAGGATAAATGGCCAAATTCAAATTAATGATGATATACCCATCATAAACCACATATTGATTCAAAGCAATACACAATTTTGTGAACACTGATGAGTAATGCAGAAAAGAAGCATCCGCGGGTGTTAACCCAAAGAAAGACTTAGCTTCCAGCAAGTAGCCCCATGGCCTCGACGCGTTTCCCCGACCATCGGTTCATCAGGAGGCAGAGTATAAGGCAAGCTATTCCATAGATGCAGGTATCACGATGAATGGACAGACCATCCAAAAAATCGTCTCTACTAGGGCGCCAACCCCCACTGATAGGTAGGGATAACAGCTAAGTATAGGGAAATTGTCAGGTTATTGGTACGGAGTAGATCTATACTATTATTTTGTTGCACTGGGATTTGGTGGGGTTTTTTTTTTAAATAGTTTTGTATTAAAATTTATAGTTTTATGGGATTACATGTTACACAATTTATTATTTTCCCTGTCTTGTATTTGATACTTCTTCTTTCAAAACTTTATTGGGTATGATATCTACTTATTAAATATGAAAGAGTAGGAGTAGGAAACTACAGCTTGATTAAAAGCTTCTAATGTGACATATCTGGTAACCTGAATGCAGAGTGTCTGGTTATTCTCAGGATTCCTTGAGGAAACCCCTGCAGCTGCTTAACAAGAAACACTGTATTTCATTATTGCATCTCTTGACTCACACATTTATTTATACACTACATGCTTTGTGATCCAGGGGAAGTTACTATATATTATCCATTGTTGATGTTGCATGTTGTGTGCTTTACTTGTACAAAAAAAATGAAAACCGGCATGATAATATTGATATTTCGTTTTACCACAGTTAATATTCCGATATTGTAAAAATAAATTATAATTTCTTTACTAATTTCTGTAGATTTCTACTCCTCTTTTTCATTACACTAATTGATAAATTTACTCTAATCAGTTATATTCTGACTTAGGTGTTAAAAAAAGAAATGATTAAAGTTGGAAATAAATTCACAAAAGCTTGCAAGAGTTATTAAACTAATATATTTCATTAAAATACATATCTGCTACAATATCATTTGGAATATTTCACACAGTTAAAAGGGTTGTCCGAAACTAAGAGAATTTCATGCTATACGTCTATTTAATTTACTTAACTAACCACTTTTCTGATGGACTTCAATTAAAAATTCCCTATCATTCCCTTTCTACTCTAGTTTTCTAGGTGTGTATCTTTATCTTAATTCGGATGTTGATTTGTTTAAGTCTCCCAGCATGCACTTGGAATTCTCAAGCGGATCATCATTGGGGTGCTAGGGCTGCTGTGGTTCCCACTGCTATCTATTCCACCCTGAAATGAAGTGTCATCAAGGGCGGCGCTGTGGTCATTTACTACAGTTTGTGTCACCACTATCACCTGATGATGTAATGTTTCATTAGCGGCGATGCAAAAGTGACTGCAACTTCTCTCATGCTCCCCAACATCTTCAGTCAAGAGTGCTTCAGTCCCTGCTGGCTCGTTTACTGACAAAAGGGGGCGGTGATAGAAGCAAGGTGAGTGACATCCTACAGATTCTATAAATGCCTTCAAATGAATTGTCAATGTCAATAGGGGGAAATTGCTGCTGTCACTCACCCTGAAATTAATTTAGTTTTGGACAATCTCTTTAACGAGAGTTGAAAAAAATGTCTACAGCATTTGCAAATAGTAAAAGATATCTTTCTTAAAAAAAATACATTTTTAATAAATTGCACCAAAATTAGAAAATAGTTCAAAAAGTAAACACTTTCCAATGCGTTTCAAGCCCTTACATGGCCAATTACAATGATGTCTAGAAGTATTTCTGAGCAATGTAGCGATTTTCATTACTGAATCATGCTTGTTCATAATGCACTGCAGCCTGAGGGCTTGTAGATCGCAATAATCCAACACTGACAATCGGCTTTGTCCCGCGTACACATGGATTTCTCCAGAATCTCTGACTCTTTTGATGATATTATGTACTGTAGATTGTGAGATAGACAAAGTCTTTGCAATTTTACGCTGGGGAACATTTTTCTGAAATTGTTCCTCATTTTTTATGAGCATTTGTTCACAGATTAGGGAACCTCTGACCATCTTTGCCTCTGAGTGATTCTACCTCTCCAACATGCTCTTTTTATCCACAGTCATATGACTTAAAATTGACCCTCCAGCTGTTTTTCATTAGAATCACGTCTTTTTCCATCCTTTTGTTAACCGTTTCTCAACTTTTTTGAGATTTCTTGCTGCCATCATTTTCTAAATAAGTTAATTTTTTTAAAAGAAAAAGAAAAATATCTATTTTTCAACTTCTGATATGTTCTTTTTTTCTGATCTGAATAAAATATGGCTATAAGGGATTTCTAAATCATTGCATTTTGGTTTTCTTTAAGCAAAGACTGGCTCAATACAATTAAGTCCTCACACCTAAATTTAGCCTTATTGCAGCTGTTCCACTCAACTGCTCATAGTCCATAATATAGAAAAATGGCACCCAAAACATCTTCTTCATAACAATTTTTCTAATAAAAGAATCCTTTGCATTTACAAAGACTTTCAAATAAATTCATTATAATCATCACTGTGAACAACATAACCAGACTGCACTGTGGGCTTATCCAAGCTGCGGTTAGATCCTCGGTGCATTCAGAGTATGGTTATAGTATTCTTTATTCTATCTGTAGTCATACCAGCATACAAATTCTACATTCCCTGCTTGATTAATGGGGTAAGCCTCCACATATTATTTTGGTAAACGTGGAAATACAATTATAGTATACAAAACATATACAGTATATATTTACATATGAGTTGTGCCTATAGGTAATTTGAAGTCGAATTTCCTTTTCACTCTTTCTCTACCATCCACATTACAATTTGTTTGTTCATTTGAAGCATTTTAAGTCATGCAAATATAAGAAATGAACATTCTAAATGGAATTAGTTGCAGAAATAAAGCCTCAAGGGTCTTTCCTTGTTACAAGTTAAGGCACCAACATTTTCATAATGGCATAGTGTCAGGAAAAACTGGAGCAGTGCTGAAGTGGACCTGGCACTTCTTTAGCTGGAGCCATGATCATTGCTGCAGATCTGTGGGGGTCTTGGCAACTAGCGCCAATGATGTGTTTGACTTCACAGAGAGGATGATTACAACCTTAAAGATATTTCTACATTCAGTTGACTATAATTTGTGTTTCCAAAAACATAGTTTAATTGGTTTAGCTAAAAAATTGGCCTAGATGAATGTTTGTTTATGCCTAAGGTAAAATTAGTTTGTGAGATCCATGTGGTGCAGCAGCCAGTAAAAGTATAGTGTCTGTAAAATATGAACTGAGGTGTTTACTTGGCTGTCCTATAATATATTATATTTGTTTGAACATGTCTAATTTACTATGAAAACGTTTTTTCAAGTTAATTTAAATAGTGGACCTCTTTTAAATCAGAGTAAGCAGATTTCAATCATTTAGTTTGGTAAAAGGCAGAGTGATTCTGTTACAACCGATGTTGGAGCTATATGCCCCTTTAAGAGTAAAGGGTACAATGACCCTTGGTGACAGAGTGGTTTCCCACATGCAGGAAGAATGCAGGCAGACACAGATGGCAGTTTGCTTCCTCCCCTGGGCAGGGTAGCAGCAAAATAGGCTCTATAGACAGGACAGCCCAGGATCAGAAATTATTTTCATGAGGTAAAATTTTTGTTAACCCCTTAGTTACAGAACCAATTTGCAGCTTAATGACCAGGCCAATTTTCACAATTCTGACCATTGTCACTTTATTAGACCATGGAGAACAAAGAGTCAATACTTAATAGATAGAAAAGTGAAAAAAACTTTATTAAAGTCAATTGATCAAACATTTAAAATATTTAAGTAAGAGCACTGTGGACAAAGCGGCACATATGTGTTTGTTCATGCGAGGTAATTAGGAAACAATCCAAACTAAGTGCCAATCCAGACTACCAAGACAAAAAGGGTACTATACGGCAATGCTCTCATGTATATAGTATCTCATGCCAACCAAAGCTATGGAGCTCAAATGAAAGTGACTCAATGCAATTCCAAGCTTAGTATATTAGTATATGTCCTCGTGGACATCAGACATCATCAATGGAAAATACCACAATTGACTATATAGATAACGCCAGGGAATAGACCTAAGTCACTTCGCTCTACACAAACATGGTAGCGTAAATAAAAGTAACAGCACTGCTGTTAGGATATTAGTTACCCGTCATGTCACTGGCAGTCGTCTCAGCGCTCACTCCCCAACGCACATTTCAGTACAAAAGTTCCTCGGGGGCGTGGGTTAAACAATAACATGTCCCGCCCTATATACCCGGCAGTTAAAGTCATCTGATCACAAAGGACCAGTAAGGGTAAGTCCCTCGCACAGACGCAGTCCCTCCCAGCCGTGACCAACTGCACAGGTGGCTCCCCTCACTGACGCAAGATTACGTGGGACGGCCGGCGCCTAGCCGTCACCACGCAACCGAAGCATACAAGAGGAGACACAGCCGCGCAAGTAGGAGACAGAGATGGAAGGCAGTGCGCACGCGCAAACAGGACCACCATGCCGGTATACACTATGTTCCAAATTATTATGCAAATTACATTTTTCTCTGATTTTCCTAAATGGTTGGTGCAAATGACAGTCAGTCTAATAAAAGTAATCACCCGTTAGAGTATACATCGAATTTTATTGAAGAAACCTCCCAATGATAACAGTATAATCTCCAAAATGATTAAAAACTTAAAATGCACTGTTCCAAATTATTAGGCACAGTAGAATTTCTAAACATTTGATATGTTTTAAAGAACTGAAAATGCTCATTTGTGGAATTTGCAGCATTAGGAGGTCACATTCACTGAACAAAAAAGCTATTTAACGCCAAAACATCCTAACAGGCCAAGTTACATGTTACCATAGGGACCCTTCTTTGATATCACCTTCACAATTCTTGCATCCATTGAACTTGTGAGTTTTTGGAGAGTTTCTGCTTGTATTTCTTTGCATGAAGTCAGAATAGCCTCCCAGAGCTGCTGTTTTGATGTGAACTGCCTCCCACCCTCATAGATCTTTTGCTTGATGATACTCCAAAGGTTCTCTATAGGGTTGAGGTCAGGGGAAGATGGTGGCCACACCATGAGTTTATCTCCTTTTATGCCCATAGCAGCCATTGACTCAGAGGTTTTCTTTGTAGCATGAGATGGTGCATTGTCATGCATGAAGATGATTTTGCTCCTGAAGGCAGATTTCTGCTTTTTATACCATGGAGGAAAGTTGTCAGTCAGAAACTCTATATACGTTGCAGAGGTCATTTTCACACCTTCAGGAACCATAAAGGGCCCTACCAGCTGTTTCTCCATGATTCTGGACCAAAACATGACTCCTCCACCTCCTTGCTGTTGTTGCAGCCTTGTTTGGACATGGTGGCCATACACCAACCATCCACTACTCCATCCATTTGGACCATCCAGGGTGGCTCGACATTCATCAGTAAACAAGAATGTTTGGAAATTAGTCTTCATCTATGTGTGGGCCCAATGCAACCATTTCTGCTTGTGAACACTGTTTAAGGGTGGCCGAATAGTAGGTTTATGCATCACAGCAAGCCTTTGAAGGAGCCTACACCTTGAGATTCGAGGGACTCCAGAGGTACCAGCAGCTTCAAATATCTGTTTGCTGCTTTGTAATGGCTTTTTAGCAGCTGCTCTCTTAATCCGATGAATTTGCCTGGCAGAAATCTTCCTCATTATGCCTTTATCAGCACAAACACATCTGTGCTCAGATACAGCCACAAATCTCTTAACAGTACGATGATCACGCTTATGTTTTCGGGAAATTTCTAATGTTTTCATCCCTTAACCAAGGCATTGCACTATTTGATGCTTTTCAGCAGCAGAGAGATCCTTTTTCTTTCCCATGTTACTTGAAAACTGTGGCCTGCTTAATAATGTGGAACATCATTATTAAGTAGTTTTCCTTTAATTAGAATCAACTGGAAAACAAATTATCCCATGTGTTTAAGATTGATTTCAGTGATCCATTGAGCCCTGAGACACAATACCATCCACGAGCTTATTTGAAAAACAAAACAATTAAATCTTTATCACACTTAAACCCAATTTGCGTAATAATTTGGAACACAGTGTATGTATAAGAATAACCCTGATGTTTACCCGGCAGTCTCGCAGCCCATATAATCATACAGCATATATCGTTAAAGTTAGAAACATATCCATCATGTAGTTCACATAGATGATACTATGCAGCAGCAAATAGTGGAACTCAGAGTCCATAAACAGATTGTGTAGCAAGGACTTCTTGTCAGCAATCATCCACACTGGATCCATGGAACATTTCTTGTTTTTGTTGAAAAAATTGACATAGATGGGAACATCCTTATATTATTCTCAGAGTAGTTCACTCATGTACAGGGCGCAAAAAGAATGTAGATGGATTACTGTCTTGGGTACAATGTCTCCCCATGGACTAAATGAATCCCAGGGATTTGCTTCATTCCTCCGACCTATTAGTTAAACTTTACTTTACTCTATTTACCTCATGCTCTCTGCATGGCCTTCCTGCTATCTGATGTTTTTAGCTTGGCTTTTAAATGTTTTTACTTATTGTGTTTTTTCTGTTCCCTTGTCCTCATAGTGATCTGTTGTATCTACGTTAACATCTATGAGGTCTTTTCTGTGATGCGCCCTGTACAGAGAAACTCTGGGGAGCGCTATATACTTTTTCCACTGCGCCGCTAATTAACAGCACTGTGGTTTAAGTACCCTTAACTACCGACGTTAAAAAACTTATTGGCGATTTTTAAGGGGTTAAACATAGGCAGTTAACTGTTTTGCCTCCCAAAATTAATCATTTGCAATCCCATGCTGTCCTGTCTGTATACTCTTTTGCTTCCTCCCCTGCCCAGGAACTGTGGTATCATCAGACCATGTTTCTGTACAGTCAGACACAGCTATTACACAGTACACAGCAGGGGCACATTTATAAGATTATCTCAGCACAGGATAAAACGTGGAACATTGTTATTATTCCAATATCTATTGATTAAAATTCACTTCATTTGTGGGAAGACCTCTTTAACAGTTTCAGGAGTCTTACATAAGTCAAAAAGTTAAGCACATGTATTTCCATCAAATTACTTGCTTCTGCTCATTTTCAGCATAAAGATCTCCATACTCAGAACTTCTGTGGCTCTCAGAATAAATAGTTGCATAGCTACATAGTTTGAAAAAAGACCTAGGTCCATCTAGTTCAAACTTTCTCCAACCAGTTATACATTTTGTAACTTAATTAACTATAGTTCACAATATTATGTAGCTTGAGGAAGTCGTCCATCCCTTTTTTAATAGCTATTATTGTGTCTGCCATTACTACCTCTTGTGGTAGGGCATTCCACAGTCTGACTGCTTTAACTGTAAAGAATCCTTTCCTATTTCGCTGCTGGTATAACGTTTCTTCCACCTGTAATGAGTGCCCCCTGGTCCTTTGTATTGTTTTTTGGAAGGAATAAGTCATGTGCCAGTCCTATTGACCAGACATACTGTATATTTATACATGTAAATGAGATCTCACCTGAGGCGTCTTTTTTCTAAGCAAAGCAAGCCCAACTTTTTCATCCTCTCATCGTATGAGAATCCTTCCATCCCTTGTAGTAATTTAGTTGCCCGGCTTTGAACTGCCTCTATTTTCTTAATATCCATTTTAAAATGTGGAGTCCAAAACTGGATCCCATATTGTAGGTGTTACAATACATTGGGGTGGCAGAATTTTATCTTTCTTTTTATACACTCTAAAATCTTGCTTGCCTTTGCATCTGCTGCTTGACATTGAGTACTGCTGCTCAACTTACTTGTAACTAGAATACCCAAGTCCTTCTCCTGTTCTGTAGCCCCAAGAATACTCCTATTTAATGTATACGCAGTGTAATGCAGCAGGGTTGGGTCAGTGAGACGGACAGGACAGCAAAACATGTTGAATTTGTCCACACTCATGCATTGTGCAGCACACGGTATCATCCGGATCGCAGCCGGGAAATGAGACAGTTCATAAATGTCCGGTTGCCGAGGGCAACTGCACCACCGTGTCACGCCGTGTCACGGGTGCCAGGGGTTCGCTCTCTGCTAGTTCTGTGTTTCCTCACACTGACGGAGCTTCTGCAGAGCCAACTCCAAACTGACACATCCAAACCATTCCTGCAGGGTTTTTTTTCTCTCAACTGGACTCTGTGGCATGGGCCACTTGTGAGATTGGGCCTGGAGAAAATGGACCAGCCCCACTACCTTTCTGCAGTCCGCTTCGAAAATAAAAGCCCATGCCAGGTTTTCCTAAACAATTCCTTGGTCAAATAACTTGATCAGGTTCAAGCTTACTTTTATTCTGCCTTGTGACTCACAGGTATCCTGCTGTGACTACAGGGCACTCCAGCGGATCTAATACATTTCTGAGTGCATCCTGGGGGACACATAGCAACTCTCACAAATCACACCAGTTGCTGCCTCACATACATCCCCCCATTCAATCTTGTGGGGTTGAACATTTGTCACCATACAGGGGGCTCTTGAAAGGGGATCCGCATCTCCCCGTGACTTCCCCGCCTGATGTTCCACTGTGAAACTAAAGTTTTGCAGGGACAGGAACCATCTGGTGACCCGAGCATTCCACTCTTTTGCATTTCTCATCCAGACGAAGGGTAAATGGTCTTTTACCAAACTAAACTGACACCCGAGCAAATAGTAGCGTAACTCCAAGGCTCATTTAATCGCCAATCACTCCTTCTCCACTACGCTATAATTTTTCTCTGCTGTGATCAGTTTGCTACTCAGATAGGCGACATGATGCTCATCCCCGTTCATCTCTTGCGACAGCACCGCTCCTAGTTCTACCTCTGAGGCATTGGTTTGCACGATAAAAATTTCTTAGAAGTTGGGGCTGATGAGGACTGGCTTTCCACACAACGCCGACTTCAGGGACTAGATTGCTTCCTCCGCTTGAGGATTACACCGGACCATATCTGACTTCTTACATATTAACAGGTCAGCTAGTGGTATAAACTGGCAATAATACCCAATGATGCTGAGAAAGGCCCTCACCTGTTTGGTACTCAACAGCTTGGGCCAATTTTGGATGGCCTTCATCTTGTTTACTTGGGGTTTGATAACCCCCCGGCCAATCACGTAACCTAAATACTAGGTTTCCATGAGCCCTATCACGCATTTCTTTATTTATGTTTGCTGTTAACCCCGCTATTCTGAGAGACTCCAGCACTGTCTGTAATTGGGACAGATGGGTATCCCAGTTGGTACTAAAGATGACTATTGCATCCAAATAAGCCGACACGTATTTCCGATGAGGCTATAACACTATGTCATCTGCCTCTGGAATGTGGCCGGAGCCCCATGTAACCCAAAAGCAAAGACGACATAGTGATAGAGACCCTCTGGCATTATAAATGCGGTCTTCTCTTTCACTGATTTCTATTAACGGGACCTGCCAGGACTCTTTGGTGAGATTGAGCGTGGTGAAGTACTGGGCCTTCCCCAGTCTTTCAATTAGCTCATCCACCTGGGGAATCAGATAGAGATCAAATTTTGACACCTCATTTAATTTCCTGAAGTCATTACAGAAGCGTAATGACCCGTCTGGTTTAGGTATTAGCACAATGGGGCTAATGAAAATATTCCTTGAAAAAAGACACACAAGGTTAATGTTATGGCCTGCAAATAGTCCGGATCTCAATCCAATTGAAAATCTTTGGTGGAAGTTGAAGAAAATGGTCCATGACAAGGCTCTAACCTGCAAAGCTGATATGGCAATAGCAATCAGAGAAAGTTGGAGCCAGATTGATGAAGAGTACTGTTTGACACTCATTAAGTCCATGCCTCAGAGACTGCAAGCTGTTATAAAAGCCAGAGGTGATGCAACAAAATACTAGTGATGTTTTGGAGTGTGTTTTTGCTTGTTTTTCATTATTCCAGAATTTTTTCCTCATAATTGAATGATTCCAGAATTTTTCCTCTATGCTTGGTTAAAAATAGTAACCATTACTGACTACCACATTTTTTCTTCTTGATTTCTTTTAGTGTTTCTTAAAGCCAGAAAGTTGCCATTTGAAATGACTTTAGTTTTGTGCCATGTCTGTGATCTGCTGTTTTTCTATAAAATGAAGCAACTGAATGAACATCCTCCAAGGCTGGTGATTCCATAATTTTTGCCAGGGGTTGTAGAATGTATATAGAATGTATAGAATGCAAAATAGCAAGAATATCATCAGGCTTTAGCACACTTCTTCTAGCCATATTAGCAATTAGCAAAACTGTAGGCAGTATTCTACAGAAATTATGTAGTTCACTCGAGAGTTCACTGACGGATGTCCTGTATATGTCCTGTGTATGTCAAGTATATTTGCAAAAATGCTAATTATTCTAAGTCTAAGCCAACATTTATTCTAAACATACAAGAAAATGAAAACGAAAAGAAATAATAACATTTAGCAACAAAGACTAGCAAGATATAGTAGGGAGTCAAAATGACTCCCTTTGGTAATTAAAGGTAAATTTTGAAAAAAGGTAGTCTTTTTTTCCAAAACTTATTTATTGTCACAAAATCTTTTTTGCATCCTAAATGAGTAAAAGTCACCGAGTCTCAAGCCAAAATTTGGAAAAATGTAGTCACAGAAGAGAAATAAAAATAGCGAGGAGTCAAAATGACTCTATTGGTAGTTCTAGTGTTAAGCAGATTGACATGATACAGTTGCTCGAGCTTCCTTTTCCTGGGTTGGTGCACCCTATAATTCACTTTGCCCACCTTCCGTTGTATCCCCTGCTAATTGGCCATGAGCTTGCTTTCTAGGGTGGGCATGAGTACCAACACACGGTCCCCTTCTTTATTGGTTCTGACCGTGGCCCTTTTATTGTACGTGCGCCTCTGAGTGGCCTGGGCATCCAACAGATGCTCCTTTACTATGGGCGGAATGCCGTAATCCATTCCTGCGCACTTGCCACATGCTTGATGACACTCTTATGTAGAGTGGGCTGCCATACAATAGCTCGAATAGGGAGAACCCCGTGGACACCTGTGGTACATCACAGATGGCAAACATTAGATAGGCCAGTAACATGTCCCAATCCCTCCCATCCTTGGCGACCACCTTTTTGAACATGGCTTTGAGGGTCTTATTAAACTTCTCCACCAACCCGTCGGTTTGTGGATGGTACACCGACGTACATAGCTGTTTAATCCAGAGTGGCTTACATAGCTCCCTGGTCACCTTGGGCATAAAAGGAGTTCCCATTTATTTAAGGATCTCCTTGGGTAGCTAAAGGCAACAAAACATGGCAAATAGTTCATGGGCTATTAGTTTGGCCGAGGTGTGGAGGAGAGGTATCGCTTCTGGGTACCGGGTGGCGAAGTCTAAGACTACTAATATGTATTGGTGGCCGCGGGTGGATTTTACTATCGGCCCTACCAAATCCATCTTAAATCACTCAAAAGGTACCTCTGTAATGGGCAGAGACACCAATGCACTATGGTAGTTTGTGATGGGGAAGTTAATTGGCACTCTGGACACTTATCACAGTACCTCTGGACCTCAAGGTAGACACCAGGCCAAAAGAAAACGCTGCTGTATGCACTCTTGCGTCTTTTTGGCCCTCAAATGCCCTCCCAGTATGTGAGTGTGAGCCATGTTGAGCACCGCCTGATGGGGCACTACCAGTTTTTCTGCCACTTCATCCCAGATTTTATCAACCCTGTACAGTAACTTCTGGTTGATCGCCATCCGTGGGAACACCGTCTCTGCGACCAGTTGCTGAGCCACCCCATTTACCTCAATTACAATTTCCCTTGCCCGGGTCAGAGTGGGATCCTGGAGACGATCTGTCCCAAACTTACCAGGGGACACTTCCAGCTCAGGGATCGGTGGGGTCTCTTTGACCTCTCCTGCCAATACCGCTAAGGGAAACCTATCGGGGTTACATTCTGTCCCTAGGTTGGCGACCCCTATGGCAGGTATCCCTGATTCGGGATCTTTGGGTTCTGTGCCCAGAATACCATTTATCCTGATAGGGTTAACACTGGTTTCCCACAGGGACCAGAACAGGGGTAAATCTCTTCCCAATACATTCCATATGGAAAAGTCTTTACCACTCCCACCTCATGTTTTATCTATCCACACAGGGTGGAAAACATAACCTCCATGGTCGGGTACTCTTGGAGCTCCCCATGTATACACACCACCCCCACCTTCCATCCATTGGGATTGTCCCCAGCAACCAGGGACCCATGTACCAGAGTCACCAAGCTCCCCAAGTCCAAGAGAGCATCTGTCTGGTACCCATTAATGAGTAACTTGCACAGCTGGGGTTTGTTACCAGCAGGGCCTCTAGTGGCACTGCAGACTGGCTGGGAAAACATAGACACATGGCGCGTATACCCGCAGTCCATGGGTTCTGCTGTTAGGGGGTAGTTAACAACCACATGTCCAAGCCCTTGGCATCGCCAACACCTAATAAATGTGAAATGAGGGGACCTAGGGGCCAATTTAGGGGACACAGATCTGTTGTCACTCTCCGCCCGTGATATCCCTTCAGTACGGGCACGGTCCGTATTGGCCCCAGGGGATGGTCGTGGACTTTTCCCAGGCTCCTGATCTGGCGGGGCCTTACGTGACAGGTGAAGTGGAGCAGTGTCCAGCATAAAGTCCTGAGAGGCTGTATACCGCTCCACCCTCAACAATAGGATTACTCCATCCAAGGTGTATTACTCTACATTTATGTACATTATACCTCATTAGTGATGGGCAAGCATTAAAATGCTCGGGTGCTCGTTGCTCAGGGTCGAGCAAATTGGAATACGTGGATACTAGACCCGAGTAACGAGCCCAATGTATGTCTATGGGAAACCCGTTCATTTTTGCCACGATCCCCCCAGGGATCCTTTTAGGGTCTAAAAACATGAGAAATTGATAGTAACAGTGCTGAAATGACATGGGAACATCCTGGGGAAGACCCCTGGAAGCATTTCTGACTCCTAAGTCACAGCCGTGACCAATATTATCAGAGTGTGACGCCACTTTTACACATTGCTTTCAACCAATAAAAATGCATTCACTGGGAAATATCATTGTAACATTTAACAACCTTAACTGTCCATGTGGTGCATGCCACATCATCAGACACATCTTGTTTCATTTATGAAGGAGGGACTCTTAACGTCACAAAGCCTATTTTTGTAGTAGCATCAAGCGTCATTAATATTCTTAAAGGGCAATTATTAAACAGTGGGTTTACTATACTGTTATTACCTATGCAGTGAGTGACTAGGCTGGCAAAAATTAGTACGCACCATAATACCCCTTTCACGAGATGTACAGGAGGACCTCCTGAAAAAATGTTCCCATTATAAGAAAGTGGGTCTCCCATAGTGTTTGCTTATGCATTGAATGCAAGGCCTGCCCTGCCCCATAGTTACACTCATCCCAATAAGCCTTTGAGCCCACATACTGGATGGCCACAGAAAAACCTAGTTCACATTATACATTTGTTACTGCCATACTGTTTGCCTATGCATTGAATGCAAGGCCTGCCCTGCCCCAAATTAACAAGCACCTCAATAAGCCTTTGACCCCACGTACTGGATGCCAACAGGAAAACCTAGTTCACATTATTCATTTGCTACTGCAATACTGTTTGCCTATGCATTGAATGCAAGGCCTGCCCTGCCCCAAAGTTACACGCACCCCAATAAGCCTTTGAGCCCACGTACTGAATGGCCACAGGAAAACCTAGTTCCCATTATTCATTTGCTACCGCCATACTGTTTGCCTATGCATTGAATGCAAGGCCTGCCCTGCCCCAAAGTTACATGCACCCCAATAAGCCTTTGAGCCCACGTACTGGATGGCCACAGAAAAACCTAGTTCACATTATTCATTTGTTACTGCAATACTGTTTGCCTATGCATTGAATGCAAGGCCTGCCCTGCCCCAAAGTTACATGCACCCCAATAAGCCTTTGACCCCACGTACTGGATGGCCACAGGAAAACCCAGTTCACATTATTCATTTGGTACTGCCATACTGTTTACCTATTCATTGAATGCAAGGCTTGCCCTGCACCAAATTCACATGCACCCTAATAAGCCTTGGAAGAGACGTAGAGATGGGCCTCCTGAAAACAATATTCCTATTATTAGGAAGTGGGTCTCCCATATTGTTTGCCTATGCAGTGAATGCAAGGCATGGAAAAAATTAGGAGGCACTCCAATGCCCCTTGAAAGAGATATGGAGGAGGGCCTCATCAAAAAAGGTTCCCATTATAAAGGAGTGGGTCTCCTATACTTGTAATGCCCATACACAAAGTGTATGGGCTGACAAACATTTCGCCCTAGGGGGCACACATTATTTAAAAAAAAAAATTAAGGGCATCATAAACACCCTTTCCAAAAGATAGAGTGGCTGTTGCATCACGGAATACGTTCATCCTGGTGTTCTAGTTGTGGTGTCTGAAGAGACGTGGAGGATGTCCTCCTATGAATGTTTTCCCAATTTAAAGGAGCGGGTCTCCTATACTTGTAATTTCCTCCTGAGGGTACACACATAATTATTATTATTTTGTATTTTAATGGGCATCATAAACACCCTTCTCAAAAAATAGAGTGGCTGTTGCATCACGGAATACGTTCATCCTGGTGTTCTAGTTGTGGTGTCTGAAGAGACGTGGAGGATGTCCTCCTATTAATGTTTTCCCAATTTAAAGGAGCGGGTCTCCTATATTTGGAATGTCCATACATTAAGTGTATGAGCTAACAAACATTTCCCCTTGGGGGTAAACATTTGTTTTTGTTTTGTTTTTTAATTTTAAGGGGCATCATAAACACCCTTGCCAAAAAATAGAGTGGCTGTTGCATCACGGAATACGTTCATCCTGGTGTTCTAGTTGTGTCTGAAGAGACGTGGAGGATGTCCTCCTACGAATGTCTTCCCAATTTAAAGGAGCGGGTCTCCAATACTTGTTATGCCCATACACTAAGTGTATGGGCTGACAAACATTTCCCCCTGGGGGTACACACATAATTATTATTATTTTGTATTTTACCGGGCATCATAAACACCCTTCTCAAAAAATAGAGTGGCTGTTGCATCACGGAATACGTTCACCCTGGTGATCTAGCTGTGGTGTCTAAAGAGACGTGGAGGATGTCCTCCTATGAATCTATTCCCAATTTAAAGGAGCGGTACTCCTATACTTGGAATGACCATACACTAAGTATATGAGCTGACAAACATTTCCTCTTGGGGGGTAAACATTTGTTATTTTTTTTTATTTTAACGGGCATCATAAACACCCTTGCCAAAAAATAGAGTGGCTGTTGCATCACGGAATACTTTCATCCTGGTGTTCTAGTTGTGGTGTCTGAAGAGAGGTGGAGGATATCTGTGATGCCCCAGGGTTTTGGTTGTCATGGTGGCATTGCTTTCCTTACGGGGAGATTCCTAAAAGGATTCCTTTTAAGTGGTAATTAGCACATACAGTACAACACCGTTCTGACTCCAGGGCAGTAGGGGGAGCTCTACACCCGACTTCAGGGGAGCTGCTGGAGCGCCCCCAGACGCAGGGCCGTGGGGTACTCGGTACCGGGCCTCTCTGTCTCAGTCCTGGGGTTGTCACGGTGGCTAGATCCGGTCCGTGACCCTGCTAAGGGGCATCCAGTGAAAGGTGTGATGATGGTGCGTAGTGCAGGTCGCGATGAATAACGAGGACACAGGGTTGCAGTCTCTTTACCTCTTTACTGAAGGCTTCAGGATCCTCAATCCAGAGTACTGCTAACAGGGCTGGCTGAGACCGGCCGGTCGGAAGGCACATCCAGAGTTCCCTTTGCAGGTGGAAATCAGTGCCTACCTTCTAGCGCCTGTGTGTTGTAGTACCTCCCTGCTGAGCACCACGGGATAGTCCTCACAACTGTTGTGTCTGTTTCTGATGTTCTTCTTTCTCACAACGCGTATCTTTTCTGATGTTCTTCTCCGTCCCCCAGATGATATGGATAGGACGCACCCGTATGACGGGTAGGCCTGGAGTTCTTCCGGGACCCTAGCGTCGCCCCTCTCCCACAATTGCCCCTATGTCTCCTTAGGTGATTTAGGTGAGACAGCCAACCTAAAATTAACTGTCCTGCCGCTGTTTGAAGTATTGCTTGGAGCCTAATACTTCCTCGGCGTTCCGGCCACCGGCTACGCGCCTCAGTAGGATGTTGCCTCGATCTTACGGCACGACTCCTACTGGCTTCATCTCCTTTTTGCTGCGATCTAGTTTCTCACTTCTCCACAGTAAACCTCGCTTCTTTTCCTTTCTTAGGATGCCACCGCATTCGAGTGCAGGGGCGGCTCCGTAACGTTCTGTTCTGTTCGCTAGGCCACTGTCAGGATCCCACCCCTGACAGAGACCCCCTGAATCTTCCCCCGCAACACCCTCTGCCACAGGATGTTGCCTGGTTCCAACCCAGTCAGCTTCTGACTAACTTCCTATCCAGCCCCCAGTTTTACCAGATTGTGAGGAGTGGCCTAATACATAGAACCCTTTGCTCCCCCTAGTGGCCAGAATGTGAAGTGTAAAGTGTGACTGTGATACCTGGTCAGGTGAACTCCTTAAGTGCCATCAGACGTACCATCACTCCCCTTAGCGGCGGAGCGTCAGTACTGCAACCACCAGGACTCTGTGGCGCTGCACTCCCCCCCAGTTAAATCCAGTACTCCCGGACTGGGAAGAAAACAAAAATACATGTCAGCAAAAGACATACAAATTTTGAAATGCAATGAACAAGTAATAAGTAATAATAACAGTGCTTCCCTTTATGGGAGGTGAGGACTCTTGAACGTTACAAACAAAACATGGTTAAATATTTTAAATAACATACTATAAATAACTTCTATTACCCAGCCGGGTATTCTACTAAGTGCAAATTCTGAACAATAATTTAACTTTTCCTTTAAGGGTGTATAAGCTGAACCCACTAAAGGCTTACTATAAAACTCTAAAATATAAATTATTTTTTTCTTTATTTTTCTCTTCTAAGTGCAACATTTTCTTTTTACTCTCTGATTTTTCATATGCAGGACGCCTGTCTATCTGTCCAGGCCTACTGCCTCTTTTCTTAGTACAGGATCAATTAACCATCTCTCTATGGCTCTCAGGAGGACTCACTATCTAACCCCTACGGGTTTACTTTCCTGTCCTCATTCTCTAGTAACATTATTAAACCATTCTCTATAACTATCTAGCTAACTACATATTACTGCTATGTAAAACATTATTACTATCTACTTTCTTTTAATGCCACATTATACTTTAAGTGCAACTAGTGAACGTTCCCTTTAAGAGAGAACCAAGTCTCTTTGAGGTAATGCAGACTCTCTCTATCTGCAAGTCCAGTTAAGGCAAGAGCTTCCATGCTGTATTCAGGAACAGTCTCTTCACAAGGCTCTCCTTCTTGTAAAACCAGGAAGGGGCACCTTTAAGAAGGTGCGAACTATTTACAATACAGTTTGTGAACCATTCACCGTCCATGATTCGGTAGTCTTTGTAACATGGATGAACAAAAGCAAAAATAATACAAAAGCAAAAATAAAAAAAGCAATAGGGATCCCGGGTAAACAAAGGGATCCCTTTAAGAAGTAACCCCGGTCGGGTTCAAAGCAGCAAGACAAGAAAAACAAACAAATAACTATTTACATCTTCATGGCTCCGAGGTTTATTCTTGTAATTGGTTGCAAAGCATCAGTTGGTAGCGAACACTTCCTGGCCTGGGAAGATCTGTGTATGACTTCTCATCCGATGCGGTATCAATGTCACTAATCGGTTTTTCAGGTATAGCCAAGTCATTGGGAATCTGGGTTCGGTTGTCAGTTTCGGTAGTAGGTTTAGTAGTAAAGATAATGCACACTGTAATAGTAGTGCTGGGACTCGTCGGTTCAGAGGTAGTCTTAGTCAGGGCAGCAGGTGGCGCTGCGACGGGGCCTATCAATAGTTCCTCAGTCACCGGGGCAGGGTCGTTCTTCATACCTGCTTCAGATGCGGTCCCTCTGGTGCCGGTCTGCTCCGTCTCCGCTGGGGTCTGGAACGCTGGTTGCGAGGCCTTGCGCTGCGGCGTTGTCATCTCCATTTGCAGCATCTCGCTTTCCGGCAGGGCCTTTCTTTCTGGCTTCAGAGCGCTGAAACTTCTTTCTTGCTTTGGACCAGACGAGGCTGCCGACAGACGTCTGATGAGGCCCACGATGACGGTCTTCTTCCACCCGGCCTCAGTGCTCAGCTGCGTCTGCCGGAGTTGATCGCTGAGCTCGTCCACTCCGGCCTGCAGGAAGTCAGGGCCAACAGGTGATGCCTGGCCACGGTATCTCTCTGAGTAGCTGGGGGAGTCCTCTGCTCCGACCCCACGCTCCGATCCCGGGCGGCTGGCCATGGCGTCTCCCACGTGGCTCACTTCTTCTTCCTCGTCCTTTTCCCGCTCTCTCCTCCGTGGGCGGTTTCTTTTTCGTTGTCTCCGCCCTCCATTGAGGATTAGGAGGCGGATCTCAGCTGCTGACGGACACGTCCTCACGGTACAGAAATATTTAGACTGGGTGGCCATTGTCTTTCGCGCTCTTCAGCTTGTCTACGCCCACTTCCACGCCCTTCTTCTCCTGCGCTCCTCTTAGCGCAGTAATGGTGGCGGTTTTGGCGGGAAGTGGCAATACACAGTCTTTGCAATAAGTCACAGTCCAAGCACAATTCAGACACAGTTCCAAGGCACACATGACCTGATTCTTCAGGCTTAAGTAGATCCTGTTCGTGACGCCAAGTTGGAGCGCCCCCAGACGCAGGGCCACGGGGTACTCGGTACCGGGCCTCTCTGTCTCGGTCCTGGGGTTGTCACGGTGGCTAGACACGGTCCGTGACCCTGCTAAGGGGCATCCAGTGAAAGGTGTGATGATGGTGCGTGGTGCAGGTCGCGATGAATAACGAGGACACAGGGTTGCAGTCTCTTTACCTCTTTACTGAAGGCTTCAGGATCCTCAATCCAGAGTACTGCTAACAGGGCTGGCTGAGACCGGCCGTCTGAAGGCACATCCAGGGTTCCCTTTGCAGGTGGAAATCAGTGCCTACCTTCTAGTGCCTGTGTGTTGTAGTACCTCCCTGCTGAGCACCACGGGATAGTCCTCACAACTGTTGTGTCTGTTTCTGATGTTCTTCTTTCTCACAACTCGTATCTTTTCTGATGTTCTTCTCCGTCCCCCAGATGATATGGATAGGACGCACCCGTATGACGGGTAGGCCTGGAGTTCTTCCGGGACCCTAGCGTCGCCCCTCTCCCACAATTGCCCCCTATGTCTGCTTAGGTGATTTAGGTGAGACAGCCATCCTAAAATTAACTGTCCTGCCGCTGTTTGAAGTATTGCTTGGAGCCTAATACTTCCTCGGCGTTCCGGCCACCGGCTACGCGCCTCAATAGGATGTTGCCTCGATCTTACGGCATGACTCCTACTGGCTTTATCTCCTTTTTGCTACGGCTCCGTAACTTTCTGTTCTGTTCGCTAGGCCACTGTCAGGATCCCACCCCTGACAGAGACCCCCCTGAATCTTCCCCCGCAACACCCTCTGCCACAGGATGTTGCCTGGTTCCAACCCAGTCAGCTTCTGACTAACTTCCTATCCAGCCCCCAGTTTTACCAGATTGTGAGGAGTGGCCTAATACATAGAACCCTTTGCTCCCCCTGGTGGCCAGAATGTGAAGTGTAAAGTGTGACTGTGATAACTGGTCAGGTGAACTCCTTAAGTGCCATCAGACGTACCATCACTCCCCTTAGCGGCGGAGTGTCAGTACTGCAATGACCAGGACTCTGGGGCGCTGCACTGCTTTCTCTGGTCAGAGGAGGAGTTAGTTGCTTGGCAGTTGCTAGGCAGTTAGGAAGATTTAGACAGTTGGTGCCGGACAGCAGACTGGAGCAGTCTGAGGCAGAAGGATGTGTGAGGGGCTGTACAGCCTGAGATGCTGTAGCTTCTATATAGCGAGATACAGAAGGAAGAACAGCCGTTAGCCAATGTGCCGGAGAGTGAAGCACTGGAGAGTGACAACAAGGGAGAATAGCTGGGACTGAGCTACCTCCCTGATAGAGCACAGATATCGGTTACCGGAACACCGAGGTTGTGTCATACTCCAGGAGGCACAGCAGAAACCGGTAGGACAGTTAGACTACAAGTAACCTGTCCGCCCTAATGCAAAGGAGACACAGTGACACATAAAGCCCATGCCATGGTAGAGACCCTGTAAAAAAGGCTCGAGTCACCTGTCATATGGGTTTGTATCCCACTTCATTAAAGGACAGATATAACTGAGAAGACCTTGCTAAGAAGCCATAGGCAGTAAGGGACTATAATACCACTGCGCTAAGAGGAAGGCTTTTAACTCCACCTGGTAAAGCTGGACTCTGAACTCACTTACAAGCCAGCAGGATCCTGCCTGTACCTGTGGTCTGGTGCCCTGGACTGTGGCTGCCTGCTGCCATCAGTTAACCAGGTAAAAAGGCTGCACAACTGCATCCTTTGTTCTTTACTGCACCACTCACCATCTTCCATCTATTCACCGGGAGCCATGTGGACCTACTTCACCTGTGGGAAGTTATACCATCTGGCTGCCACAACATTACCCCAGAGGACCCCTTTAAGCAGCGTTGGTCATTCCTGACCAAATACCACAGGTGGGGTCACGAACATTTATTATTTTACAAATTCCTTTAAAGACCTTCCCTTTAACATGGGTGCCCAGGGCCACGGACCGGGACTCCGCCACCGTGACACATCCCTTTAAGTACTGGACCCGGTACCAATTACCCCACAACCCTGGCGGGTGTTCCATTTTGGCGTAACGAACAGGATGGACTAACCCAGCAAACAGGTCTTGTGCGCCTAAGAGACTGTGCTTAAAAGAAAGACTTTATTAAGTTGTGTGCCAAAGACTTTAATGGGTTTCTAAAACATCGCCAAAACTGCGTCAAACTATAACTGCCACCATAACTGCGTCACACGGTGCGCGCACTTTGTATTTAAAATAACCGCCAACAGTCGCCAGAAAGAGTGCCGCGAGGAGCGCAGGAAAAGAGGAGTGTGCCATTGTGGGCGGAGCCTGAATTGAGAGCTGCAAGTGAGGATGCTGTGCAGGAGAACCACAAGTGAAGATGCTGCAAAGCCCAGGATAGAGGACCAGAAAGAGTGACTTACCACGCACAGGAGCAACCACTGCAGACTCTAGAGGAGAGACATCAGCCAAACTTAAGTTTAGGACGGGGGAAAGAACATGTCCAGCCTGGGAGGAGATGCAGCGCCGGCGGCAGATGCAGCCGCCATGATACCGCCAGACTCAGCTGTGCCCGTGGCTCTTGCAAACTGTCAGGACCCAGCCATAGTAACAGCTCCTATAATGTTACTATCCATGCCCTATATACTAGGCGTGGCCTGGCTGCAACAATCTTCAGGGGAGTCCCACACACTCAATGACTTTAAAGAAAGACTCTGCAGCTTATTTCAGGTGTACCCCCTGTTGGAACAACAAAAAGTCAGCATCTTAACTGGTCAATTAATTGGTGCAGCACAAAGAGAAGTAATTCCTAATTGGATATTGAAAAAGGAACTGTTGAGCAAAGATTAGCCAAACTGAAAGACACTTTTGACACTCGCACTGCAGCAATGGTAAAAATTAGATTCTTTGGATGTAAACAGAGGGTGCAGGACAGTATACGGGACTATGCCCTTAACCAAAATTGTGCAATTCATGCAATTGCCCCCAAAGGAGAAGATCCAGCTGGCCTCCAGTCAAGGAGAATGCAGGCCTGAGGACCTGCCCGAGAACAAGACGTAAAAAAAGTTGTTAATGTAAATATGTTCCTGTAACGTTCAAGAATTAATTACCTCCCATAAGGGGAAGCTCAAGATTACATATGTTTAACCTGTTTATCAGCATTTACAAAAATCTTGCATGTCTTTTAATAACCTGTAACTGTTGTTTTCTTTTCCCAGTCCGGGGGTACTGGATTTAATGGGGGGGAGTGTGACGTCCCAGGGTCCTGGTTGTCACAGTGGCATTGCTTTCCTCATGGGGAGAGTGATGTCATGCTTGTAAGCGATGGAGGATTCCTTTTAATAGGTAATTAGCACATACAACACCATTCTAACTCCAGGCCAGAAGGGGGAGCTCTACACCTGACTTCAGGGGAGCTGCTTTCTCTGGTCGGAGGAGGAGTTATTTTCTTGGCAGTTTCTAGGCAGTTATGAAGATTTAGACAGTTGGTGCCAGACAGCAGACTGGAGCAGTCTGAGACAGAAGGATGGGTGAGGGGCCGTACAGCCTGAGGTGCTGTAGCACCTAGACAGCGAGATACAGAAGGAAGAACAGCCTTTAGCTAACGTGCTGGAGAGCGAAGCACAGGAGAGTGATAACAAGGGAGAATAGCTGGGACTGAGCTACCTCCCTGATAGAGCGCAGATATCGGTTACCGGAACACCGAGGTTGTGTCATACTCCAGGAGGCACAGCAGAAACCGGTAGGACAGCTAGACTACACGTAACCTGTCTGCCCTAATGCAAAGGAGACACAGTGACACATAGAGCCCAGGTCATGATAGAGACCCTGTAAAAAGGCTCGAGTCACCTGACATACGAGTTTGTGTCCCACTTCATTAAAGGAGAGATATAACTGAGAGGACCTTGCTAAGAAGCCATAGGCAGTAAGGGACTATAATACCACTGTGCTAAAAGGAAGGCTTTTAACTCCACATGGTAAAACTGGACTCTGAACTCGCTTCCAAGCCAGCCAGATCCTGCCTGTACCTGTGATCTGGTGCCCTGGACTGTCGCTGCCAGCTAACATCAGTAAACCAGGAAAAAAGACTGCACAACTGCATCCTTCGTTCTTTACTGCACCACTCATCATCTTCCATCTATTCACAGGGAGCCATGTGGACCTACTTCACCTGTTGGAAGTTATACCATCTGGCTGCCTCAACATCACCCCAGAGGACCCCTTTAAGCAGCGTTGGTCATCCCTGACCGAATACCACAGTTGGCGTCACAAACATTTATTATTTTACAAATCCCTTTAAAGACCTTCCCTTTAACATGGGCACCCAGGGCCACGGACCGGGTTGCCGCTGCTGTGATGCATCCCTTTAAGTACCGGACCCTGGTGGGCGTTCCATTTTGGCGTCACAAACAGGATGGACCGACCCAGCAAACGGGTCTTGTGCGCCTAAGATACTGTGCTTAAAAGAGAGACTTTATTAAGTTGTGTGCCCTGGTGGGCATTTCATATCCTCCTATGAATCTATTCCCAAATTAAAGAAGCGGGTCTCCTATACTTGGAATGCCCATACACTAAGTGTTTTGGGCTGACAAACATTTCCCCCTGGGGGTACACATTATTTTTTGTTTTAAATTTTTTTTTTACAGGCATCATAAGCACCCTTGCCAAAAAAGACTGTTGCATCACGGGATATGTTCACCCTGGTGTTCTAGTGGTGGTGTCTGAAGAATCGGGGAGCATGTCCTCCTATGAATCTATTACCAATTTAAAGGAGCGGGTCTCCTATACTTGGAATGGCCATATGCTAAGTGTATAGGCTGACAAACACCCTGGTGTTCTAATGGTGGTGAATGATGAGGATGAATAGAAAGAGGAGGATAACACCAATTGGCAAAAATCAGGAAGTGTATACCCATGTGTGGGTATGAAGAGGTGCATGGGAATACACCTCCCCAAAAAAAGACACTGTATTGGAGGTTACATTTTCATGTTAAATTTCTGTGGTGTACAGAAGTCTTGGCCAATCCAGCCCTATTCATTTTTATAAGAGTCAGCCTGTCAGCATTTTCAGTTGACAGGCAGATGTGCTTATCAGTTATAATTCCACCAGCGGCACTAAAAACCCGCTCTGACAAGACGCTAGTGGAAAGGCAGGCTAAGACCACCAAGGCGTAGAGAGCCAGTTCATGCCATGTGTCCAGCTTGGATACCAAATAATTAAAAGGCACAGAGGAATCAAGTAGGATGTTAGTACGTTCAGCACAGTACTCCCTCAGTATCTTCCCAAACATTGCACTCCTTGTGACAGTACCCCTTGCCTCTGGGCCAGGGCGATGGGATGGTCTGAGAAAACTGTCCCAGAACTTTTCCAGTGTTCCCCTGCCTCTGCTGGATTGGAGTTGTGTCTCTCTCGCCTGTACTCCATGGTTGTCCAACAAACTATGACATCTGCCGCCAGCGTTCTCAGATTAGAATTTTTTTAGTAATTCCGCAACAAGGCCCCTCTGGTACTGCACCATTTTAGTAGACCTGTTTGCCTCTGGAAGAAGAGATTGAAAGCATGGGTCTAGAAGTGTCACCAACCAGTAGTGAGTGTCACCGAACATTTTCATAATGCGATGGTCAAGGGAAAGGCAGCACAACATAAAGTCAGCCATATGCCAGACTTCTAACAGGCAAGACTTCCGTGTCCTCACCAACAGGACACCTGACCATGCTGTCGTCCTCCTTCTCCTCCTTCCCCTGTCCTCTGGCCATCCATGCTGACAGACGGTATGATAGTTGTGCTTGTAGTACCATCTATAGCGCATGAAAGTAGCTCCTGTTCTTCCTCCTCCTCCTCTTCCTCATTGTCTACCAATCCACGTTGGGACAACATGAGGCTGGGCTGTGTGTAATCACCCTGTATGGTACCTTTCTCCATGTCCTCATGCTCCGCCTGCAATGCATCCTCTTATACTGTGAGCAGAGAGCTTTTCAGAATGCAGAGAAGCGGGATGGTGATGCTAATTATGGCATCATCGCCTCTCACAATCTTGGTGGAGTCCTCAAAGTTTTATAGGATGGTACATATGTCTGACATCCATGTACACTCCTGAGGTCTTATGTGTGGAGTCTGAACTGAATAACGACAGCCTTGTTGATGCTGGTAGTCAACAACTGTCCTCTTCTGCCCACAAATCCTTTCCAACATATGCAGTGTAAAGTTCCAATGCGTGGGGACATCACACACCAGTCGGTGAGCCAGAAGCTGCAAACGCTGCTGAAGCATGGCAAGGGTAGCTGAAGCTGTAGCTGACTTTCTAAAATGGGCACACAGGCGGTGTACTTTCACAAGCAGATCTGGCAGCTCCGGGTAGCTTTTGAGATACCATTGAAAAACGAGGGCCAGGCATGGTATGTGTGTGAGCTCACCTCGCTTCAGATCTGCCACCAGGTTCCGGCCATTGTCACACATGACCATGCCTGGCTGTATGTTCAGTGGTGTAAGCCTCAAATCTAACTGCTCTTTCATGGCTGTCCACAACTCTTCAGCATTGTGCGGTTTGTCACCTAAGCAGATTAGCTTCAGCACAGCCTGCTGCCACTTGGCTGAGGCAGTGCTGCAGTTCTTCCAGCTTGTGACTGATGTGCTCATTTCAGAGATGGAGGCTGAAGAGGTGGAGGAGGTGCCGGAGCTGTGGACTGTGGGGCAACCCTGATTGACTTAGGGCCCTCAATCCTCAGCGTCAGAAGAACGTGTGCATAAAAACCACAGTTTAAATTATCTGGACTGTAGGTAAAAAAAAATTAAAAAGAAAAAAAAACTGTTGTTAATAAAACTAGGGTAATACACAGCAAACCAGTTCAAAGGAGCCCTCAAATTCCACAATTTTTAGCCCACAGATAGAGGAGACATTTGACAGAGATGCCACACTGTTCAATATGTGGCCTGTATTTTTGTTTTTTAACAGAAAAATACTGTATAGAACTAAGCTAACACACCGCCAAAAAAGTTGAATGTAGGCCTGAAATGCCCAAATTTGTAGTCCACAGATAGATCAGGCGTCTGACAGATAAACCACAATGTTCAATATGTGGCCTGTTTTTTTGTTTTTTTTGCCCCAAAATATTGTTTAGAACTAGGGTAACAGACAGCAAATACAGAGGAATGGATGCCTGAAATGCACAAATTTGTAGCCCACAGATAGATCAGGTGTCTGACAGAGAAACCACAATGTTCAATATGTGGCCTGTTTTTTTTTTTACCCCAAAATACTGTTTAGAACTAGGGTAACAGACAGCAAATACAGTGGAATGGAGGCCTGAAATGCACAAATTTGTAGCCCGCAGATAGATCAGGCGTCTCACAGCGGTACCACAATCCTCAATATATGGCATGTAATTTTTTTTTTACCCCAAAATACTGTTCAGAACTAGGATAACAGACAGCAAATACAGTGGAATGGAGGCCTGAAATGCCCAAATTTGTAGCCTACAGATATATCAGGCGTCTGACAGAGCTACCACAAAGCTCAATATGTGGCCTGCATTTTTGTATCTTTTACACCAAAATACAGTACAGAATGATGGTAACAGACAGCAAATACAGTGGAATGGAGGCCTGAAATGCCCATATTTGTAGCCCACAGATAGATCAGGCATCTGACAGAGATACCACAATGTTCAATACGTGAGCAAGCAAAAAATAAAAAAGGGGGCTCTGGATTGTTTTGTAATAAAATAATCAGGATTAAAATGCCAAAAAAATTCTTCATAGCCACTGATACCTGGGGCTAGGTATATATGTAATAGGCAGCAGCAGCAGCAGACAGGAATGGAATGGACACTCTTGATGTATGCAATGATATCTATATACCCACATACAGTGCCTGCATGCCTTGCACTGATATGTATAGAGCCACATACACTCCCCTGCCTACCTAGCACTGCAATCCATATACTCCGTAATTGGTCCTTAGAAGGACTGTTGGTTTAGCTGGATTTGTGTCAAATCGGATGGTATACCCACACTATCTGATAAACCCCCAAATCTGACCCTATTTTGGCAGCACCTGTCCCTACACTATCTGAATCAGGAGCTGAATGCGACGAGCAGGGCGGCGTCAGGTCTCTTATAGACCTGATGATGCTGTGCAGCCAGCCAATCACTGTAATGCCACAACCAAGATGGCTATGGCATTACAGTGTCTGGCAGACAATCCCTGCATGTTGATTGGCTCTGTAAAGAGCGCCTATTGTCCAGGGCGGAGACCCGAGCTCCAGCCAAGCAAACTCGGAAATGCTCAGTGCTCACCACGAGTACGAGTACCACGAGTACGAGTACCACGAGTACAGCGATGCTCGGGCAAGTAACGAGCATTACCGAGTATGCTCGCTCATCACTACACCTCATTTGCCAAGCGCTTGCCCATTCAGTCATTTTATTCAGACCGTTTTGCAATATTGTGATGTCAAGGTCAGATTTTAATATCCTACATAGCTTGGTGTCATCAGCAAAAACTGACACTTTACTCTCAATCCCATCTACAAGGTCATTAATAAAGAGGTTAAAAAGAATCGGTCCTAGCACAGATCCCTGTGGTACCGCACTGCTGACTATTAGGGTTGAGCGACTTTTACTTTTTTAGGATCAAGTCGGATTTCGCGAAACTCGACTTTGTCAAAAGTTGAGTCGAGTGAAATCGGCCGATTATCGCGCAAAGTCGGGGATCGACCGAAACACGAAACCCAATGTAAGTCAATGGGGGAGCAAAGTCGGCAGTGAGTGGAGGACAGGAAAACACCTACAGTGCCCATTTTAATGTCAAAAACATCAATTCGTGTCACTTAAGCTTGTGAATCTTAATTTACCTTATAATAATAGTTAGGCATTAAAAATTGGGTGTCATTTGGCTAAAGTTGTGGGGGGGTTAGGGCTGGCTCAAGGTTTTTAGTGGGCCCAGGAAACGCGGACTATGTCACGACGGTGGAGCAGGGAGAGGTCAGTATTTCAACTTTGCAAGTGCTGTGATCCTGAGCAAGCAGGGGGGGCCACTCATTCGCATTGGCACTGGCACAGGGCCCCTCAAAGTACGGCGTTGTGTTTGACAGCGGGGGCACCTCCCACCGGCAGAGACACTTTTGCGTACTATGAGGGGCCCTGTGACAGTGACAACGAGTATGCCCTCCCCACCTGATGAAGGAACCTGCACTTTCATCTGCGCCTTCCTCTTTGTCCCCGTGTAAGGTGGTATAGTATGCGGGAAGGGGAACCTGAATTTCAGCAGGGTCAGATTCTGGCTGTGTAGAGTGCAAGGGGAATGTAGTGGTCTGGGTCAATGTACCAGCAGACTCATGTAGCACTGGCTGGGCAATGGGCAGGATGAGGAGGAAACACAGCTATAGGCCCAAATAATAAAGTGGGCTAAATGCAGTTCAAAATTGGTAACAGGACTAACCAGGCGGCATTGCTTTGTTCAGTGGAGGACAACTGTAATGAGAGGCAGACACAGTTAGTAGTCCCAAATAATAAAGTGGGCCAAAAAAAGTTCAAAATTGGTAACAGGAGTAAACGGGCGGCACTGCTTTGTTCGGTGGAGGAGAACACCAAAGAGCGGCAGACACCGTTAGTAGGCCCCAACCAAACTAGTAGGCCAAATGCTGTTTAATATCTCATATAGGCCGAAAGCCTGAAGACTGAAGCTCAGCTTTGTTCAGTGGAGGAGAACACCAAGGAGCGGCAGACACCATTAGTAGGCCCCAACCAAACTAGTAGCCCCAATGCAGTTAAATATCTGATATAAGCCGAAAGCCTGAAGATTGAAGCTCAGCTTTGTTCAGTGGTGGAGAACACCAAGGAGCAGCAGACCCCATTACTATGGCCCAACCAAACTAGTAGGCCAAATGCATTTTAAAAATTCCTTTAGGCCGAAAGCCTGAAGATTGAAGTTCAGCTTTGTTCAGTGGAGGAGAAAAGCAAGGAGCGGCAGACACCGTTAGTAGGCCCAACCAAACTAGTATCCCAAATGCAGTTTCATATTAAAAATATAGGCCGAAAGCCAAAAGATTGAAGCTCAGGAAAAAAACCTGGAGAACACGAAGGAGCGGCAGACACCGTTAGTAGGCCCCAACCAAACTAGTAGGCCAAATGCAGTTTAAAATTCTAAATACAGGCCGAAAGCCTGAAGATTGAAGCCCAGGAGAAAAGCACAGGAGAACACCAAGAAGCGTCAGACACCGTTAGTAGGGCCCAACCAAACTAGTAGCCCAAATGCAGTTTAAAATTCTAAATACAGGCCGAAAGCCTGAAGATTGAAGCCCAGGAGAAAAGCACAGGAGAACACCAAGGAGCGGCAGACACCGTTAGTAGGGCCCAACCAAACTAGTAGCCCAAATGCAGTTTAAAATTCTAAATACAGGCCGAAAGCCTGAAGATTGAAGCCCAGGAGAAAAGCACAGGAGAACACCAAGAAGCGTCAGACACCGTTAGTAGGGCCCAACCAAACTAGTAGCCCAAATGCATTTTGAAATTTCCTATAGGCCGAAAGCCTGAAGATTGAAGCTCAGCTTTGTTCAGTGGAGGAGACAAGCAAGGAGCGGCAGACACCGTTACTAGGGCCCAACCAAAGTAGTAGGCCAAGTGCAGTTTAAAATTTCCTATAGGCCGAAAGCCTGAAGATTGAAGGTCAGCTTTGTTCAGTGGAGGAGAACACCAAGGAGCAGCAGACACCGTTACTAGGGCCCAACCAAACAAGTAGGCCAAATGCAGTTAAATATCTGACATCGGATGAAAACTGAGGCTCAACTTTGTTGAGTGGAGGACAACTGTAATGGGAGGCAGACACAGTTAGTAGGCATACATAAGAAAGTAGGCAAAATGCAGTTCAAAATTGGTTAGTGGAGTACACAGGCGACATAGCTTTGTTCAGCGGAGGACAACTGTAATAAGTGGCTCAGACAGACAGAGTAGGCCTACAATTAAAAAAGGTGGCTAATTGCAGTTCAAAATTTGGAATAGGAGTACACAGTCGGCATAGCGTGGTTCAGCGGAGGAGGACAAGTGTAATTAGTGGCTCTGACACACTGAGTAGGCGTAAAATAAAAAAGAAGGCTATATACAGTTCACAATTGGTAAGAGGAGTACACAGGCGGCCTTGCTGGGTTCAGCGGTGGAGGACAACTGTTGTGAGAGTCTGACACAGTTACTAGGACAAAATAAATAAGTAGGCTAAATGCTGTTCTAGATTGGTAAGACGAGTACACAGGCGGCCAACCTTGTTTCAGGGGGGGGACAGTTGTAATGTGTGGTGAGGACAGACAGACAGACAGACAGAGGCCTAACCTAAAAAAAGGTGTCTAAATGCAGTTCAAAAACTGCTAGCAGGACTAACCTGGCAGCCTAGCTTGTTTCAGGGGAGGGGGCAGTTGTAATGTGTGGCACCGACAGACAGACAGACAGAGGCCTAACCTACAAAAAAAGGTGTCTAAATGCAGTTCAAAAACTGCTAGCAGGACTAACCTGGCGGCCTAGCTTGTTTCAGGGGGGGACTGTTGTAATGTGTGGCGCCGACAGACAGACAGACAGACAGAGGCCTAACCTAAAAAAAAGGTGCCTAAATGCAGTCCAAAAACTGCTATCAGGACTAACCTGGCGGCCTAGCTTGTCTCAGGGGGGGACTGTTGTAATGTGTGGCGCCGACAGACAGACAGACAGACAGAGGCCTAAAATAAAAAACGGTGGCTTCATGCAGTTCCAAAACTGCTAGCAGGACTAACCTGGCGGCCTAGCTTGTTTCAGGGGGGGGACATTTGTAATGTGTGGCGCCGACAGACAGACAGACAGACAGAGGCCTAACCTAAAAAAAGGTGTCTAAATGCAGTTCAAAAACTGCTAGCAGGACTAACCTGGCGGCCTTTCTTGTTTCAGGGGGGGGGGGACAGTTGTAATGTGTGGCACCGACAGACAGACAGACAGACAGAGGCCTAAACTAAAGAACGGTGGCTTCATGCAGTTCTAAACTGCTAGCAGGACTAACCTGGCGGCCTAGCTTGTTTCAGCGTGGGAGGACAACTGTTATGAGAGGCTGACACAGTTACTAGGCACAAATAAGTAAGTTGGCTACATGCAGTTCACAATTGGTAACAGGAGTACAGAGATGGCATAGCTTTGTTCAGCGGAGGTCAACTGTTAGAAGTGGCTGACACAGTTAGTAGGCCAAAATACTAAAGTGGCCTAAATGTCAGCCAAGGAATTGGTCATAAATAAACTGGTGGCATAGCGAGGTACAGGGGTGGGCTCCTCTGCAGAGTTGCAGACAGGGGTAGTTGGCGCAAAGTATTAAGGGGTCTAAATGGAGTCCAGGGCCCCTGTATATTTTTACTATCATCTATCATTGCAACAAATTTGTTATGGCAGTGCCATTTAAGGATTTAACAGCACTGACTACACAGTGGTGGGGCAGGGAGAGGAAAGTTTTGCAAGTGGTAGAGCACAGTTCGAGCTGGGGGGGAATACTCTCTTGTGGGCGGCGGTACTGGCCCTGGGCCCCTCATATTACGATGGTGTGTCTGACATTGGTTGTGCACCACCACCGTCAGAGACACTTCATTGTGCTATGAGGGACCCTGTGCCAGTGCCGTGGCCCAAGAGTGGGCACACCCACCTGTCCAGGCAAACGGCACTTGCACGGGTGCTTGCGCCACGTTGTGACCACGGCCCTGTGGGGGGAGTCAGCCCATTTAGGGAGGTATGCAAATGGCCTATGGTGGACATTCGGCACCTGCAAATGGCGGAATTGGAGCAGTCAGTAAGAGGAGTCCAAAAACAAGAATTTTTTTCTGGCAAGCTACGTGTCAGCAGGGGAAGGTGGGGCAATATAATTCGAAATCCATGATTGGTTCATTTTAATGAAGGTTAGATCATCAACATTTCGGTGTCCTTTTTTCAGTCAGTATTGAACCAGCAGCACTGAAGACTCTTTCTGAGAGCACACTAGCATCTGGGCAAGCAAGCTCCTGTAATGCATATTCTGCCAATTCGGACCAGGTGTCTAGTTTAGATGCCAGGTAATCAAAGGGGAATGACCTGTGAGGGAGAACATCGATAATGGTGGAAAAATAGTTAGTAACCATACTGGACAAATGCTGTCTCCTGTCACTTTGAATCTATGCAGCAGTACCTGCCGTGTCTGCGGTCATTGCAAAATCACTCCACAACCTGGTGAGAAATCCCCTCTGTCCAATGCCACTTCAGCTTTGTGCACCTCTAGCACCTCTGCCAAGCTGCCCCCTACAGCTCGTGTGAGAACCATCAGCGCCGCTGTGTGCTGGGAATGCCTGAACCAAACGGTCTACAAGAGTTGCTTGTTTGGTAGCCAATATTTGCTCAAGGTTCTCATGTGGCATGATATTTTGTAATTTGCCTTTGTATCTTGGATCCAGGAGGCAGGCCAACCAGTAATCGTCATCGGTCATCATTTTGATAATGCGGGGGTCCCGTTTTAGGATACACAAGGCATACTCTGCCATGTGGGCCAAAGTTCCAGGTGTCAATTCACTGCTTGTGCTGGGTTGAGGAGCACTTTCTTGAAAATCTACCTCACTTGTGGCCCGCAAAAACCCAGTACCTGACCTTGCAATGCCACCAGTTTCTATTGCTCCCTGAGAAGCATCCTCCCATAAATATTCAGCCCCATCATCCTCCTCCTCCTCTTCTTCATCCACCACCTCGTCCCGGAGACTTTCCTGACCAGACAATGGCTGACTGTCATCAAGGCTTCCCTCCTCCTCGGCCGCAGATGTACGCTGCCCAGCCATGACTGAGTTTCTTGCTGCAAGTACTCGGCCAGTACTTCCGCGGTGTGTCTGTTGTCGCCCAAACACTTCATTTGCAGCACAGCCTGCTGACGCTTACCACAAGCTGTTCCATAATGAGACACCACGGGTGCAACACTGGCAGCTGCGGATGGAGTGTTCGTGCGACTGAGCTCTGTGGACGAGCTTTCACTTCTGGAGGAGGAGGAGGAGGTGCAAACGCCTACAGCCAACTGTTTCCTAGACCATGGGCTAGGCAGAACTGTGCCACTATGGCTGTCCCCTGTGGACCCTGCATCCACCACATTAACCCAGTGTGCCATGATAGACACGTAACGTCCCTGGCCATGCCTACTGGTCCATGCATCAGATGTTAGGTGCACCTTTCTACTGACCGATTGCCTCAGTGCATGGACAATGCGTTCTTTGACATGTTGGTGGAGTGCTGGGATGGCTTTTCTTGCAAAGAAGTGTCGACTGGGTAGGTCATAGCGTGGTACTGCGTAGGCCATCAGGGCTTTGAAAGCTTCACTTTCAACCAACCGGTAAGGCATCATCTCTAACAAGATTAGTCGAGCAATGTAGCCGTTCAAACCCTGTGTACGTGGATGAGAGGAAGACTACTTTCTTTTCCTATCTAGAGTCTCTTGTAGGCTGAGCTGGACTGGAGAGCTGCATATGGTGGAACTAGCGGGGGGGGGACATGGCAGATTGAGAGAGGCTTGGTGATGGTATTCTTGATGTGGGCCTACCTACAGTGTTTCCAACCAAAAACCTTGTGATTCCCGGACCCTGACTGCTTTGAATATGCGACAATACCTCCACATTTGTTACTGGTGGTGCCATAACCGGTGGGCTTCCAGTGAGGGAAGCAAAGTTGCGTTGCTGACTAACTTCAATATGAGGAGGTGCATCAACGGTACGGGAAGTTTGGTAGTTAGTCCATGCTTCCAAGTGCCTGCTGATTAGATGTCTACGCATGCACGTTGTATTTAAACTTTGCAGATTCTTCCCTCTGCTAAAGGTCTTGGAGCATTTCTTACATATTACTTTGGACTGATCATTCGGATCTTGGTTAAAAAATTGCCACACTGCACTCGTCCTACAATGGAATATTTTTTCAGGCTTTGCACGCCGTGCTACTATCACCGGATTGCAATGCTGTCCTACACCTGTTGTGGTTTTTGAAAAACGTTTTGGGCATGATGTTGGCCTGCCAGATGACAGCTTTTGCGATGTAGATGGATGCAGCAGATCATCCTCCTCCGCTTCTGAGCTACAGGCAGCGGCACCCTCTTCCCCCAGTGGCTGCCATTCAGGGTCAACAACTGCGTCATCTATCACCTCCTCTTCTATGTCCTTTGCACCTTCCTCTGTGTCACCGTGTAAGTCGGTTCTATAGTGTTCAGGACGGGGCACCATAGACTCATCAGGGTCAGATTCTGGCTCAGTACACTGCGAGGGCAATGTGATCTGAGTCAATGAAACAGCATAATGATCTAGCTGTGGCTCTGCATCTGTGCACTCCATGTCCGATTCATCTTGTAATGGGCATGGCCTGTTAACAATTTCCCTTTCTAACCCAGGCACAGTATATGTAAAGAGCTCCATGGAGTAACCTGTTGTGTCGCCTGACGCATCCTTCACTGTTGCTCTGGGTGAAGGACACAAGGAAGCGACTTGTACCTAACCGGGAGCATCCACTGACAACGTGCTGCTTTTAAATTTTGCACTTTCCGAAGAGGAGGTGAAAGAGCTAGAGACAGAGTCAGCAAGGAAAGCCAAAACTTTTTCCTGCTGCTCCAGCTTTAAAAGCGGTTTTCCTACTCCCAGAAAAGGGAGCATTCGAGGCCTTGTGTAGCCAGACGATGACGCTGGCTCAACAACTCGAGACTTAGGTGATAAATTGCTTTTCCCACGACCACCTGATGCTCCACGACCACCACCACTACCATCATTACTAGCTGGCAATGACCGCCCATGGCCACGACCTCTTCCACCAGACTTCCTCATTCCTGGAAAACTGTAACCAAACTAACAACCGTTATATGGTACTGTAAAACCAGGTAGAAGGTGTACGTAAACTTGTTGTGAATTAAAATCTCCCTTTATAGGTGTGGGAGACTGCTGGGAAAATCAGGCCCACTGAATTACACTACATAGTTTGAGTGTCAGAAAGTGGCTGGCAGATATGCCACAAACAGGACTGACGCAGATGCACTCAGTGGCAATAGAAATTTCCCTTTATAGGTGTGGGAGACTGCTGGGAAAATCAGGCCCACTGTATTACACTACACAGTTTCAGTGTCAGAAAGTGGCTGACAGATATGCCACAAACAGGACTGACGCAGGTGCACTCAGTGGCAATAGAAATTTCCCTTTATAGATGTGGGAGACTGCTGGGAAAATCAGGCCCACTGTATTACACTACACAGTTTCAGTGTCAGAAAGTGGCTGACAGATATGCCACAAAGAGGACTGACGCAGATGCACTCAGTGGCAATAGAAATCTCCCTTTTTATGTGTGGGAGACAGCAGAAAAATCAGGCCCCCTGTATTACACTACAGAGTTTGATTGGCAGAAAGTGGCTGGCAGATATGCCACAAACAGGACTGACGCAGATGCTCTCAGTGGCAATATAAATCTCCCTTTTTATGTGTGGGAGACAGCAGAAAAATCAGGCCCACTGTATTACACCACACAGATTGAGTGTCAGAAAGTGGCTGGCAGATATGCCACAAACAGGACTGACGCAGATGAACTCAGTGGCAATATAAATCTCCCTTTTTATGTGTGGGAGAATGCAGGAAAAAATCAGGCCCACTGTATTACACCACACAGTTTGAGTGGCAGAAAGTGGCTGGCAGATATGCCACAAACAGGACTGACGCAGATGCACTCAGTGGCAATATAAATCTCCCTTTTTATGTGTGGGAGACAGCAGAAAAATCAGGCCCACTGTATTACACTACACAGATTGCGTGTCAGAAAGTGGCTGGCAGATATGCCACAAACAGGACTGTCGCAGATGCACTCAGTGACAATATAAATGTCCCTTTTTATGTGTGGGAGACAGCAGGAAAAAATCAGGCCCACTGTATTAGACTACACAGTTTGAGTGGCAGAAAGTGGCTGGCAGATATGCCACAAACAGGACTGACACACATGCAGTCAGTGGCAATATAAATCTGACTTTTTGTGTGGGAGAATGCAGGAAAAAATCAGGCCCACTGTATTACACTACACAGTTTGATTGGCAGAAAGTGGTTGGCAGATATATCAAAAAATACAAGGGCTGTAGTAGAATTTCAATCTCCCTACAATGATCAAAGGACAAGTATGTCAGCAATAAAAAGGACTGCTGCACACAAGAGTGTGGACAAAGAAGCAAGAGAACTGTGCAGAAAGAAGCAACAGGATTTTTGCTTTGAAAAAAGCAGTTGGTTTGCACAGCGGCGTACAAACAGCAATGCAGCTATCAGGGAGCCTTATAAGCTACAGAGCTGATGCACAGAAATCTAGCCTCCACTGTCCCTGCAAAGAAAAGGTGGTGTTGGACAGTGGATATCGCTACAGCACACGCAGTTTGGGGGTTAATATTTCCTCCCTAACAATATCCCTGCTTCTGACGAAGCTACAGCAACCTCTCCCTATGCTCAGCTCGGCAGCAGTAAGATGGCGGTCGGCGTGCACGCCCCTTTATAGCCCCTGTGACGCCGCTGAAAGCAAGCCAATCACTGTAATGCCCTTCTCTAAGATGGTGGGGACTGAGACTTATGTCATCACGCTGCCCACACTCTGCGTGCACCTTCATTGGCTGAGAAATGGCACTTAAAGCGTCATACGAAACGCGACTTTGGCGCGAAAATCGCCAACCGCATGGCCGATCCCACACTGGGATCGGGTCGGGTTTCACGAAACCCGACTTTGCCGAAAGTCGTCGATTTATGAAATTGACCAATCCGTTTCGCTCAACCCTACTGACTATATCCCATTTAGAGAACTTTCCATTTCTGAAGACTCTTTGTTTCCTGTCTTTGAGCCACTTCCTTACCCATCTGCATATAGTTTCCCCTAGTCCCTTCTTCTGTAGCTTCAGTATAAGGCTGTTAAGTGGTACAGAATGAAATGCCTTTTCAAACTCCAGATAAATCAGCTGCATTGCAACATTCAGATTTGCATTTACCTCCTCATAGAAACCCAACATGTTAGTTAGATATGACATATCTTTCATGAATCCATGCTGGTTGTCCATAGTGATGAGCGAACGTGTGGCTGTTTGGATTTGCCGGGTTCGGGCAAACTTTTTAAAAAGTACGGTTCTGGACTCGAACTTGCCCCGAACTTGACCCTGGACTCCAAACCCCATTCAAGTCAATGGGGTCCCGAACTTTAATGCTGCAAAATGGCTGTAAAATGGTTGGAGTAAGGGCCAGGGGACTGCAAAAGGAAGATAAATGGGGGTAAGAGCATGACAATTGCCCTGTAAATAAATGTGGATAGGAAAATTACTTAAAGAGGTTCTGTCACCATAGCAATAATGGTGAAATAAGAAGTAAATGAATAATATAAACATTTTAACAGTGCCCTCACAGAGACTGAGGCTTGCTACTGCCAGTCCAGTTAAGAATTTCATCTACAGAGCAGGGGCAAAGTATCCCTAAGAATCTTATAAAAAGTCACCAACAGAGCATGAGGCAGAGCACCCCCACAGAAGCAGCTTACACATGTCAGTCACAGAGCATGGGGCAGAGTACCCCTACATTGAAAGCTTACAAATTTCACCAACAGAGAATTTGGTACAGTATCCCTACAGATTCTTACAAACAAATTCACACACAGAGCATGGGACAGAGTACCACTACATCAGCAGCTTAAAAATTTTATCCACAGAGCATTTTTCCCCATTTGTCCCCCAGAAGCTGGTAACAAATGTCACCCATACAGTATGTTTCCAAATTTGCCCCAAAGAAGCTGATTAGAAATTTCAGCCACAGAGCATGTTTTCACATTTACCTGAGAAAGCTGATAAAAAATTTCTCACCCAGACAATGGGGCACAGTACCCCCACAGCCTGCTGTCGTTTCCCCCTGTCTGAGCTCAAGTTGATGGAGAAAGTCTTCCTGTGACCAAATGAGGAGGCGGTGGAGGAAGCAGAGTAGTAGGAGGAGAAACCTGGACAGATAAGCGTCCAGCAATAATAGGTAGGACATGAGCTAGAATACCTTTTGCCTATGTCCCAGCTGCCGCCACATTTACCCAGTGGGGTAATCTCCTGAGATCTTGGTGCCGAGATCTCCATCTGCGCATGCACTGCCCCCCGGTGGCCATTTTCCCAGAGACTATCGAACAGGAAACCATGGAACTGCGTGGGCTCTGGCCTTTCACAAAATGTCGGCTGAGACCCCGCAGCACCGGAGACACCTGAAGCAGCATTGGACACCCCTGCAGCATCGCCCGACACCCCCGGAGCACCACCGGGCAACTGCAGCACCACCGGACACCTGCTTCTCCCAGCCTATGGCCTGCAACAACGGGTATCGGTAAGTTATATCCGCATTATAAGACACCCCCCCATTTTCCCCAAAAATTTTGGGGAAAAAAGTGTGTCCTATAGTCCGAAAAATACGGAATATATATATATATATATATATATATATATATATATATATATGAAGGGAATATCCAGCACATCCATCCAGTGTAAGTAAAATATCCAAAATTTATTAGAACATTTTAAAAGGGATTAAAAGAAGAGAGAGAGAGGCCCTCTCTGCCTGACGCGTTTCTGGTGCACCACGGTGCCCATAGTCATAGGAACTAATACCATACAGATGAACAGGTTTATATATAACAAGGAACCAATCACAGACATGGCAATCAATTACATTGAGGAAAGCTGCAGCTAAACACACTTGACAAAAAGTTTTTTTCTTTATCGCAAACATATTGAAATTGCATGGATATATACTGTAAATTGCCGCAAAGTCTATCTGTCAGTTCAATATATATAAAAAAGATCATTCCTGTAATTCATACCATGTGGATGTTTGGTGTCTAAAGTCAGAATCCAAAAGGCTTCCCGCAGTGCCAATTGTTTTTTTCCAATCCCCACCTCTAGGTGACTGACTAACCCTTTCAATGCCAAAGAATGAAAAATCTGATAGGTCTCCATTATGTGCAGAAATGAAATGTTTCGTAGCCCCAGAATAACCTGAATTATTATTATTTATATTCGCTATATGTTCTGAAATTCTTTTTTTAATTTTCCTTGTAGTGTAGCCTATATAGCATATATTACAAGCCTTACATTTTATGCAGTATACAACGTGGTCTGAATCACAATTGATAAATGATTTTATATTATAAGTGACATTGTGATTCGAGGCAAAAGTAGTTCCTTTGTTATCTGCAAATTGACAGACATTACATCTATTTCCAGAACATTTGAAAAATCCTTTTATTGATAACTAGGGTTGAGCGAAACGGGTCGACCATTTTCAGAAGTCGCCGACTTTTGGCAAAGTCGGGTTTCATGAAACCCGACCCGACCCCTGTGTGGGGTCGGCCATGAGGTCGGCGATCTTCTGAATCTGGTATCGGAATTCCGATACCGAGTTCCGATATGTTTGCGATATCGAAAATCAGTATCGGAATCCACATTTAAGTGTAAAATAAAGAATTAAAATAAAAAATATTGATATACTCACCTCTCCGACGACCCCTGGTAGTAATCGGCATCTTCCGTTCCTAAGAATGAGTGCGTTCAGGGCCTTAGAAGACGTCACGGCTTTGTGATTGGTCGCGGCGGCCCACGTGACCGCTCAGCGACCAATCACAAGCCGTGACGTAATTCTCTCAGGTCCTAAATTCCTCATTCTAGGAATTTAGGCCATGAGAATTACGTCACAACTTGTGATTGGTCGCTGAGCGGTCACGTGGGCCGCCGCGACCAATCACAAAGCCGTGACGTCATCTAAGGCCCTGAACGCGCTCATTCTTAGGAACGGAAGGCTGCCGGAAAGAAGCCGAGGGTGAGTATATTCCTATTAGGTATATACTCACCCTCGTACATGCCCTGCTTCTTTCCGGCAGCCTTCCTTCTTAAGAATGAGCATGTTCAGGGCCTTAGATGACGTCACGGCTTTGTGATTGGTCGCGGCGGCCCACGTGACCGCTCAGCGACCAATCACAAGCCGTGACGTAATTCTCATGGCCTAAATTCCTAGAATGAGGAATTTAGGACCTGAGAGAATTAGGTCACGGCTTGTGATTGGTCGCTGAGCGGTCACGTGGGCCGCCGCGACCAATCACAAAGCCGTGACGTCATCTAAGGCCCTGAACGCGCTCATTCTTAGGAACGGAAGATGCCGATTACTACCAGGGCTCGTCAGAGGGTGAGTATATCAATATTTTTTATTTTAATTCTTTATTTTACACTTAAATATGGATCCCAGGGCCTGAAGGAGAGTTTCCTCTCCTTCAGACCCTGGGAACCATAGTATCCCATTGCACTGCATTGGGTTTCGCGTTTCGGCCGACCCCGACCCCGACTTTTTTATAGGATCGGCCGATTTCACTCGACCCGACTTTTGAGAAAGTCGGGTTTCGTGAAACCCGACCCGATCCTATAAAAATAAAAGTCACTCAACCCTATTGATAACCATGATGTGGGAGTTTTTTTCTGGCTCACCATACTGGGAGATAGAATATTTCCCAGTGTGCAACCTCTCCTAGCCACTACTCTGCATCCATTTTGAAGAATGGTACACAAGGATTTGTCTTGATTAACTACAGGAAGATATTTAAGAATGATCTGTCTGATTTTATTATATTGACTGCTGTAGGCAGTAGAAAAAGTAATCTGCGTTTCAGAAGCGGCACTTGCATTTTCATTTTCAGAATATAGTAAATCAGCACGTGAAATTTTGGAAACATGTTTGAATGCATGTCTTATGTTAGATTGTTTATATCCCCTATCAAGTAATCTATTAGAAATGACATGACTCTCCTTGTGGAAATTTTCCTCACTGGAGCAAATTCTTCTCGCTCTCGTGAGCTCACCCCTAGGAATGGCATGAATGGTGTGATGAGGGTGTGCGCTTGAAGACATCAGGATAGTATTACCAGAATTGTCTTTTCTGTAGAGGGAAGTATTAATTCTATGTGTTGTGTTACTACCTGTGAGGAGCACATCCAAAAGTGAAACCTCATCCGATGGAATGCCGCCAGTGAAACGCAGGTTACATTTGTTATCATTCAAATAGAACATAAAATCAGGAAGATTAGTCACACCCCCTTGCCAAATTAGCAAAATATCATCCACAAATCTCCCATACCAATTAAGGTATGGGAGGAATGGATTATCATCTGTGAATATATAGATTTCTTCCCACCATACCATAAGTCTGAATAAAGTACTCATTCTGAAACATAAAAAAATTATGCTTAAGTAAATAATGTAGTGATACAAGAATTAACCATTTCAATGAATCTGAATAACTACTGTACTTGTTTAAATGGTGTTAAATCGCTGTCATGGCCAGAGAGTGGGGAATGCATGAATATAAATTTGTGACATCACAAGTTACAAAAGAATAATTGTGACACCATTGAAAAGTATCAAAAACCTTTAGAACTGTTGAGGTATCTTTAAGATACCCTGGAATTCTTGGAATTAAAGGCTGGAGATACTCGTCAATCAGATGACTGAGGTTTTCATTAAGGGAACCCATCCTAGAAATTATAGGTCGTAAAGGTGGAGGGAAAATATTTTTATGCGTTTTTGGGAGCCCATGGAAAATGGGAGTGATTGAATGCTCTGGCAATAGCCATTTATAAATCTTATTGCTAATAACCCCCAATCTCTGTGCTTTATTGAGTATCTCAGTCATGTCATATTTGAAAGATAAAGTGGGGTCAGATCTTAAAGAAGTGTATGTACTGATATTGTGTATAATAGACATAATCAACTTACAATATAAAGCGGTGTCTATAACAACTATACAGCCCCCTTTGTCCGACTGGCGGACTGTCAAGTTATGATTACGTTGTAAGTCTTTAACAGCCTGAGATTGCTCTCTACTCAAATTGCTTCGATGGTTAGCACTCCGAGTTTCAGCATGTCATTTTTTCAAATCTTGTTCGACCAGAGTCTGAAAGAGGTCTAGGGCAGGAACCCTTGATTGGAGGGGATAGTATGCCGGATTTGATGAAAGCACCTGTGCATCTTCATCTTTTATTTTATCCTCATCCAAATTTTCCCCTTCAAGAGAAGTTAAAGTAAGTAAGGTACATTGTTCCATAAAGGAAAAGGAAGCATTATTTTCTCTGGTACAATATGATTTTTTGCTGCCAGGATTAAGATCATTTTGATTATCTGAAAAAAAGTGTCTTTTGACAGTGAGAAGACGAGTGAATTTGTTGACATCTTTGATAGTCTTAAATAGATTGAAATTGCCAGTAGCAACAAAGTTTAAACCTTTAGCCAATGTCTCAATTTGTGTAGAAGATAGAATAGTGGGAGTCAAAATTATAACACTATCCAGGTGCTGACTAGTGTTGAGCGATACCGTCCGATACTTGAAAGTATCGGTATCGGAAAGTATCGGCCGATACCGGCAAAGTATCGGATCTAATCCGATACCGATACCCGATACCCGATACCAATACAAGTCAATGGGACTCAAGTATTGGATGGTATCCCTGATGGTTCCCAGGGTCTGAAGGAGAGGAAACTCTCCTTCAGGCCCTGGGATCCATATTAATGTGTAAAATAAAGAATTAAAATAAAAAATATTGCTATACTCACCTCTCCGACGCAGCCTGCACCTTACCGAGGGAACCGGGAGCCTTCTTTGCTTAAAATGCGCGCTTTTACTTCCTTCCGTGACGTCACGGCTTGTGATTGGTCGCGTGCCGCCCATGTGGCCGCGACGCGACCAATCACAGCAAGCCGTGACGTAATTTTCAGGTCCTCAATGCCTAATTCTAGGCATTCAGGAATTTAAAATTACGTTCCGGCTTGTGATTGGTCGCGTCGCAGTCACATGGGCGACGCGACCAATCACAAGCCGTGACGTCACGGGAGGCAGGAGACGCGCGCATTTTTAAAATTACGTCACGGCTTGTGATTGGTTACGTGCCGCCCATGTGACCGCGACGCGACCAATCACAGCAAGCCGTGATGTAATTTCAGGTCCTGATGCCTATTTCTGCATTGAGGCCCTGAAATTACGTCACGGCTTGCTGTGATTGGTCGCGTCGCGGTCACATGGGCGGCACGCAACCAATCACAAGCCGTGACGTAATTTTAAAAATGCGCGCGTCTTCTGCCTCCCGTGACGTCACGGCTTGTGATTGGTCGCGTCGCCCATGTGACCGCGACGCGACCAATCACAAGCCGGAACGTAATTTTAAATTCCTGAATGCCTAGAATTAGGCATTGAGGACCTGAAAATTACGTCACGGCTTGCTGTGATTGGTCGCGTCGTGGCCACATGGGCGGCACGCGACCAATCACAAGCCGTGACATCACGGAAGGAAGTAAAAGCGCGCATTTTAAGCAAAGAACGCTGCCGGTTCCCTCGGTGAGGTCCAGGCTGCGTCGGAGAGGTGAGTATAGCAATATTTTTTATTTTAATTCTTAATTTTACACATTAATGTTGTTTCGATACCGATACCCGAAACCACAAAAGTATCGGATCTCGGTATCGGAATTCCGATACCCGCAAGTATCGGCCGATACCCGATACTTGCGGTATCGGAATGCTCAACACTAGTGCTGACTCAATACTGATATCTGCGTTTCCTTTCCCTCCTGGGATATCTTCTCCATTCCTCTCTTGCGGGCTCTCCTGCCCCCCTCCTCCTCCTGTGTTTTTTGACAAAGCAGTGTTGTGAACATGTCTGGCATCTGCACTGGAGAAAGACGCATCTGTTTCACAATCTGATGGATTATACTCCAATGAAGAAAAAGATACAGATTTTCTGCGTGCATGTAAGTTGATTATGTCTATTATACAGGATACCAGTACATATACTTCTTTAAGATCTGACCCCACTTTATCTTTCAAATATGACATGACTGACTTTCTTTCTACTGCAGCTGAAATCACCAGCAGGTACGGCACCCACCAGCTACATTTATTTGCAACGGCTTACAGATGCATGTCTCAGCGTGTCAAGCTCCAACCCTTCCCACTCTCCCCCCTCCTTTCTTTCTTGAATATATATATCTACTATATAATTGTCTAAGGGTCACTTCCATCTGTCTGCCCTTCTGTCTTTCTGTCTGTCACGGATATTCATTGGTCGCGGCCTCTGTCTGTCAAGGAATCCAAGTCTCTGATTTGTCTCACCAGCTGCCTGTCATGGCTGCCGCGACCAATCAGCAACGGTCACAGTTCGATTAGTCCCTCCCTACTCCCCTGCAGTCAGTGCCTGGCGCCCACTCCATACTCCCCGCAGTCACCGCTCACACAGGGTTAATGCCAGCGGTAACGGAACGCGTTATGCCACGGGTAACTCACTCCGTTCCCTGTTATGACCCCAATGGCAGGGGGTCTCAGAGACAATAGCGAAGTCTGCAAACATAAAACCCAGCTCATAGGGCAGTGGTAACTGGACTGACCATATACCTGAACCTAGCACACAAATAACAGCAGCCGGGGAACGTACCTACGTTGATTCTAGACGTCTCGCGCCAGCCGGAGAACTAACTAACCCTAGCAGGGAAAAGAAAGACCTTTCTTGCCTCCAGAGGAAATACCCTAAAAAGTTGGATACAAGCCCCCAACAAATAATAACGGTGAGGTAAGAAGAAAAGACAAACGCAAGAAATGAACTAGGTTTTAGCAAAGAGAGGCCCGCTAACTAATAGCAGAATATAGGAAGATGACTTATATGGTCAGCAAAAACCCTCACAAAAACTCCACGCGGAATATTCAAGAACCCCCGAACCGTCTAACGGCACGGGGGGAGAACATCCGCCCCCTAGAGCTTCCAGCAATATAAGGAATCACATTTAGTCCAAGCTGGACAAAAATAAGAGCACAGAAAATAACCAAAAACAAGAAAGCAAGACTTAGCTTAATTTTGCAAAGAACCAGGACCAGCAGAGAGGAGCAAACAGAAGGATCTGATTACAACGATGCCAGGCACCAGACTGAAAATCCAGGAAGTTCAAATAGCGACACCCCTGGACTAACGAGGCCAGGTGGGTACCAAGCAAGGGAAGGAATATCAAAGTGTCATATCACTAGTGACCACAAGAGGGAGCCAAAAAGTCTAATTCACAACAGTACCCCCCCCTTAAGGAGGGGTCACCGAACCCTCACCAAGACCACCAGGGCGATCAGGATGAGCAGCGTGAAAGGCACGAACCAAATCGGCCGCATGCACATCAGAGGCGACCACCCAGGAATTATCCTCCTGACCATAGCCCTTCCACTTGACCAGATACTGAAGCCTCCGCCTGGAGAGACGAGAATCCAAGATCTTTTCCACCACGTACTCCAACTCGCCCCCAACCAACACTGGAGCAGGAGGCTCAACAGAAGGAACCACAGGCACAACGTACCGCCGCAACAAAGACCTATGGAACACGTTGTGAATGGCAAACGACACAGGAAGTTCCAATCGAAAGGACACTGGATTAAGAATTTCCAAAATCTTATAAGGACCGATGAAGCGAGGCTTAAATTTAGGAGAGGAGACCTTCATAGGAACAAAGCGAGAAGACAGCCACACCAAATCCCCAACGCGAAGTCGGGGACCCACACCGCGGCGGCGGTTGGCAAAACGCTGAGCCTTCTCCTTTGACAACTTCAAGTTGTCCACCACATGATCCCAAATCCGCTGCAACCTATCCACCACAGAATCCACCCCAGGACAGTCAGACGGCTCCACATGTCCCGAGGAAAAACGAGGATGGAAACCAGAGTTGCAGAAAAATGGCAAAACCAAGGTAGCGGAACTAGCCCGATTATTAAGGGCAAACTCAGCCAACGGCAAGAAGGTCACCCAATCATCCTGATCTGCAGAAACAAAACATCTCAAATAAGCCTCTAGAGTCTGATTTGTTCGCTCAGTTTGGCCATTAGTCTGAGGATGAAAGGCAGATGAAAACGACAAATCAATGCCCATCTTAGCACAAAAGGATCGCCAGAACCTGGAAACAAACTGGGATCCTCTGTCAGACACGATATTCTCAGGAATGCCGTGCAAACGAACCACATTCTGAAAGAATAACGGAACCAGATCAGAAGAGGAAGGCAGCTTAGGCAAGGGCACCAAATGGACCATCTTGGAAAAGCGATCACATACCACCCAGATGACAGACATGCCCCGAGACACTGGAAGATCCGAAATGAAATCCATGGAAATGTGTGTCCAAGGCCTCTTCAGGACAGGCAAGGACAAAAGCAACCCGCTGGCACGAGAACAGCAAGGCTTAGCCCGAGCACAAGTCCCACAGGACTGCACAAATGACCACACATCCCGTGACAAGGAAGGCCACCAAAAGGACCTAGCCACCAAATCTCTGGTGCCAAAAATACCCGGATGCCCTGACAACACCGAGGAGTGAACCTCGGAAATGACTCTACTGGTCCATTTATCAGGAACAAACAGTCTGTCAGGTGGACAAGAGTCAGGTCTATCAGCCTGAAATCTCTGCAACACACGTCACAAATCCGGAGAAATGGCCGACAAGATTACACCCTCTTTAAGAATACCAACTGGCTCTGAGGCTCCAGGAGAGTCAGGCACAAAGCTCCTAGAAAGAGCATCAGCCTTAACATTCTTTGAACCAGGCAGGTACGAGACCATGAAGTCAAAACGGGAGAAAAATAATGACCAACGGGCCTGTCTAGGATTCAGGCGTTTAGCAGACTCGAGATACATCAGATTTTTGTGATCAGTCAAAACACCACACGATGCTTAGCACCCTCGAGCCAATGACGCCACTCCTCAAATGCCCACTTCATGGCCAACAACTCCTGATTGCCAACATCATAATTCCGCTCAGCAGGCGAAAATTTCCTAGAAAAAAAAGCACATGGTCTCATTACTGAGGAACCAGGGCTTCTCTGCGACAAAACGGCCCCTGCACCGATCTCAGAAGCATCCACTTCAACCTGAAAGGGAAGCGAGACATCAGGCTGACACAAAACAGGCGCTGAAGTAAACCGGCGCTTCAGCTCCTGAAAAGCCTCCACGGCTGCAGGAGCCCAGTTAGCAACATCAGAACCTTTCTTGGTCATATCCGTCAAAGGTTTAACAACGCTAGAAAAATTAGCGATAAAACGACGGTAGAAGTTAGCAAAACCCAAGAACTTCTGAAGACTCTTAACCGACGTGGGCTGAGTCCAATCATGAATAGCTCGGACCTTGACTGGGTCCATCTCCACAGCAGAAGGGGAGAAGATAAAACCCAAAAAGGGAACCTTCTGCACACCAAAGAGACACTTTGAGCCCTTAATAAACAAAGCATTCTCACGCAAAACCTGAAACACCATCCTGACCTGCCTTACATGGGAGTCCCAATCATCAGAAAAAAACAGAATATCATCCAGATAAACAATCATAAATTTATCCAGATACTTCCGGAAGATGTCATGCATAAAGGACTGAAACACTGAAGGAGCATTAGAGAGCCCAAAAGGCATCACCAAGTACTCAAAATGACCTTCGGGCGTATTAAATGCAGTTTTCCATTCATCTCCCTGCTTAATGCGCACAAGGTTGTATGCACCACGAAGGTCTATCTTGGTGAACCACTTGGCACCCTTAATCCGGGCAAACAAGTCCGACAACAGAGGCAAAGGATACTGAAATTTAACAGTGATTTTATTCAGAAGTCGATAGTCTATACAAGGTCTCAAAGATCCGTCCTTCTTGGCCACAAAGAAAAATCCCGCACCAAGAGGGGAAGAGGATGGACGAATATGTCCCTTCTCCAGAGACTCCTTAATATACGAACGCATTGCGGTATGCTCAGGTACAGACAGATTAAATATTCTTCCCTTAGGAAACTTACTACCTGGAATCAAATCTATAGCGCAGTCACAGTCCCTATGAGGAGGAAGAGCACTGGACCTGGACTCGCTGAATACATCCTGATAATCAGACAAATACTCAGGAACCTCCGAAGGAGTAGAGGAAGCAATAGACACCGGCGGGGAATCGCAATGAATTCCCTGACAGCCCCAACTTGACACAGACATAGCCTTCCAATCCAAAACTGGATTGTGAGTTTGTAACCATGGCAGACCCAAAACAACCAAATCATGCATTTTATGCAAAACAAGAAAACGAATCACCTCTCGATGATCAGGAGACATGCACATGGTCACCTGTGTCCAAAACTGCGGCTTATTCTCCGCCAATGGCGTAGCATCAATACCTCTCAGAGGAATAGGATTAACCAAAGGCTCCAGAACAAAACCACAGCGCTTGGCAAGCGACAGATCCATAAGACTCAGGGCAGCACCTGAATCCACAAACGCCATAACAGGATAGGAAGACAATGAGCAAATTAAAGTCACAGACAAAATAAATTTAGGTTGCAAATTACCAATGGCGACCGGACTAACCACCTTTGTTAGGCGTTTAGAGCATGCTGATATAACATGTGTAGAATCACCACAGTAGAAACACAACCCATTCTGACGTCTATGATTTTTCCGTTCAATTCTAGTCTGAACTCTATCACATTGCATTAACTCAGGTGTCTGTTCAGACAACACCACCAGAGGATTAGCGACTTTGCGCTCCCGTAAACGCCGGTCAATTTGAATAGCCAACGCCATGTAATCATTCAGACTTGTAGGAACGGAGAAACCCACCATCACATTCTTAATGGCTTCAGAAAGGCCATTTCTGAAATTTGCAGCCAGAGCACACTCATTCCACTGAGTAAGCACGGACCATTTCCGAAATTTTTGGCAATAAACTTCAGCTTCATCCTGGCCCTGAGAGATAGCCAGCAAAGCTTTTTCTGCCTGAATTTCAAGATTGGGCTCCTCGTATAGCAACCCAAGCGCCAGAAAAAACGCATCAACATCTGCCAAAGCCGGATCGCCTGACGCTAACGAGAAGGCCCAATCCTGAGGGTCGCCCCGTAAGAAAGAGATAACAATTTTTACTTGCTGAGCTGAGTCTCCAGACGAACGAGATCTCAGAGATAGAAACAATTTACAATTATTCCTGAAATTTCTAAATTTAAATCGGTCTCCAGAAAACAGTTCCGGAATAGGTATTTTAGGTTCTGACATAGGACTGCTAGTAACAAAATCTTGAATACTCTGCACACGAGCAGCAAGCTGATCCACACTAGTAATCAAGGTCTGGAAATTCATGTCTGCAGCAAGGCTCCAGCCACTCTGAGATAAAGGGGAGGAAAGAAAGAAAAAAAAAAAAAAAAACTCAGAATTTCCTTTCTTATAATCCCACTTCTGCAATGCATTAAATATTCACTTATGGCCTGGCATACTGTTATGACCCCAATGGCAGGGGGTCTCAGAGACAATAGCGAAGTCTGCAAACATAAAACCCAGCTCATAGGGCAGTGGTAACTGGACTGACCATATACCTGAACCTAGCACACAAATAACAGCAGCCGGGGAACGTACCTACGTTGATTCTAGACGTCTCGCGCCAGCCGGAGAACTAACTAACCCTAGCAGGGAAAAGAAAGACCTTTCTTGCCTCCAGAGGAAATACCCCAAAAAGTTGGATACAAGCCCCCAACAAATAATAACGGTGAGGTAAGAAGAAAAGACAAACGCAAGAAATGAACTAGGTTTTAGCAAAGAGAGGCCCGCTAACTAATAGTAGAATATAGGAAGATGACTTATGTGGTCAGCAAAAACCCTCACAAAAACTCCACGCGGAATATTCAAGAACCCCCGAACCGTCTAACGGCACGGGGGGAGAACATCCGCCCCCTAGAGCTTCCAGCAATATAAGGAATCACATTTAGTCCAAGCTGGACAAAAATAAGAGCACAGAAAATAACCAAAAACAAGAAAGCAAGACTTAGCTTAATTTTGCAAAGAACCAGGACCAGCAGAGAGGAGCAAACAGAAGGATCTGATTACAACGATGCCAGGCACCAGACTGAAAATCCAGGAAGTTCAAATAGCGACACCCCTGGACTAACGAGGCCAGGTGGGTACCAAGCAAGGGAAGGAATATCAAAGTGTCATATCACTAGTGACCACAAGAGGGAGCCAAAAAGTCTAATTCACAACAGTTACCGCCACTATTAACTCTGTGTGACCGCGACGTCATCAGACCCTGGGACCGGAAGCTGCCACCTGCACCGCACACAGGCGACAGAACTACAAGGTGCCCTCGGAAGGTGAGTATATGTTCATTTTTTATTTTTTAACCTGTGACATATGTGGCTGGCAATATACTACGTAGCTGGGCAATATACTACGTGACTGGGTAATATACTACGTGGCTGGGCAATATACTATGTGGCTCTGTGCTATATACTACGTCGCTGTGCAATATACTACATGGCTCTGTGCTGTATTCTACGTCACTGGGCAATATACTACGTAACTGGGCAATATTCTACATGGCTGGGCAATATTCTACGTGGCTGGGCAATATACTACGTGGCTGGGCAATATACTACGTGGCTGGGCAATATACTACGTAACTGGGCAATATACTACGTGGCTGGGCAATATACTATGTGGGCTGTGCAATATACTTTGTGGACATGCATATTCTAGAATACCCGATGCGTTAGAATCGGGCCACCATCTAGTATATATTATATATATATATACAGTATATACATATATATAAAAAAGTATTTGGCCTCTCCCGGATTTCCTATTCTTTCTCATGTTTGTCACACTTAAATGTTTCAGATTACCAAACAAATGTAAATATTAGCCAAAGATAACACAAGTAAGCACAAAATACAGTTTTTAAATGAACTATTATTAAGGGAGAAAGAAATTAAAATCTACAGGGCCCTGTGTGAAAAAGTGATTGCTCCTTAACCCCTTCATGACCCAGCCTATTTTGACCTTAATGACCTGGCCATTTTTTGCAATTCTGACCAGTGTCCCTTTATGAGGTAATAACTTAGGAACACTTCAACGGATCCTAGCGGTTCGTGACATATTGGGCTTCATGTTAGTGGTAAATTTAGGTCGATAATTTCTGAGTTTATTTGTGAAAAAAACGGAAATTTGGCGAAAATTTTGAAAATTTCGCAATTTTCACATTTTGAATTTTTATCCTGTTAAACCAGAGAGTTATGTGACACAAAATAGTTAATAAATAACATTGCCCACATGTCTACTTTACATCAGCACAATTTTGGAAACAAATTTTTTTTTTGCTAGGAAGTTATAAGGGTTAAAATTTGACCAGTGATTTCTCATTTTTACAACAAAATTTACAAAACCATTTTTTTTAGGGACCACCTCACATTTGAAGTCAGTTTGAGGGTTCTATATGGCTGAAAATATCCAAAAATGACACCATTCTAAAAACTGCACCCCTCAAGGTGCTCAAAACCACATTCAAGAAGTTTATTAACCCTTCAGGTGCTTCAAAGCAGCAGAAGAAACATGGAAGGAAAAAATGAACATTTAAATTTTTAGTCACAAAAATGATCTTTTAGAAACAATTTTTTTTATTTTCCCAAGGGTAAAAGGAGAAACTGGACAACGAAGGTTGTTGTCCAATTTGTCCTGAGTACGCTGATACCTCATATGTGGGGGTAAACCACTGTTTGGGCTCACGGCAGGGCTCGGAAGAGAAGGAGCGCCATTTGACTTTTTGAAGGACAAATTGGCTCCAATCTTTAGCGGACACCATGTCGCGTTTGGAGAGCCCCCGTGTGCCTAAACATTGGAGCTTCCCCACAAATGACCCCATTTTGGAAACTAGACCCCACAAGAAACTTATCTAGAGGCATAGTGAGCACTTTAAACCCCCAGGTGCTTCACAAATTGATCTGTAAAAATGAAAAAGTACTTTTTTTTCACAAAAAAATTATTTTAGCCTCAATTTTTTCATTTTCACATGGGCAACAGGATAAAATGGATCCTAAAATTTGTTGGGCAATTTCTCCTGAGTACACCTATACCTCAAATGTGGGGGTAAATCACTGTTTGGGCACATGGTAAGGCTCGGAAGGGAAGGAGCGCCATTTGAATTTTTGAATGAAAAATTATCTCCATCGTTAGCGGACACCATGTCACGTTTGGAAAGCCCCTGTGTGCCTAAACATTGGAGCTCCCCCACAAGTGAGCCCATTTTGGAAACTAGACCCCCCATGGAACTTATCTAGAAGCATAGTGAGCACTTTAAACCCTCAGGTGCTTCACAAATTGATCCATAAAAATGAAAAAGTACTTTTTTTCACACAAAATTTCTTTTAGCCTCAATTTTTTCATTTTCACATGGGCAACAGGAGAAAATGGATCCTAAAATTTGTTGGGCAATTTCTCCTGAGTACGCCGATACCTAATATGTGGGGGTAAACCATTGTATGGGTGCACGGCAAGCCTCGGAAGGGAAGACGCGCCATTTGACTTTTTGAATGGAAAATTAGCTCCAATCATTAGCGGACACCATGTTGCTTTTGGAGAGCCCCTGTGTGCCTAAATATTGGAGCTCCCCTACAAGTGACCCCATTTTAGAAACTAGACCCCACAAGAAACTTATCTAGAGGCATAGTGAGCACTTTAAACCCCCAGGTGCTTCACAAATTGATCTGTAAAAATGAAAAAGTACTTTTTTTTCACAAAAAAATTATTTTAGCCTCAATTTTTTCATTTTCACATGGGCAACAGGATAAAATGAATCCTAAAATTTGTTGGGCAATTTCTCCTGAGTACACCTATACCTCAAATGTGGGGGTAAACCACTGTTTGGGCACATGGTAAGGCTCGGAAGGGAAGGAGCGCCATTTGAATTTTTGAATGAAACATTATCTCCATCGTTAGCGGACACCATGTCACGTTTGGAAAGCCCCTGTGTGCCTAAACATTGGAGCTCCCCCACAAGTGAGCCCATTTTGGAAACTAGACCCCCCATGGAACTTATCTAGAAGCATAGTGAGCACTTTAAACCCTCAGGTGCTTCACAAATTGATCCATAAAAATGAAAAAGTACTTTTTTTTCACACAAAATTTCTTTTAGCCTCAATTTTTTCATTTTCACATGGGCAACAGGAGAAAATGGATCCTAAAATTTGTTGGGCAATTTCTCCTGAGTACGCCGATACCTAATATGTGGGGGTAAACCATTGTATGGGTGCACGGCAAGCCTTGGAAGGGAAGGCGCGCCATTTGACTTTTTGAATGGAAAATTAGCTCCAATCATTAGCGGACACCATGTTGCTTTTGGAGAGCCCCTGTGTGCCTAAATATTGGAGCTCCCCTACAAGTGACACCATTTTAGAAACTAGACCCCCCAAGGAACTTATCTAGATGCATAGTGAGCACTTTAAACCCCCAGGTGCTTTACCGAAGTTTATACCGCAGAGCCGTGAAAATAAAAAATAATTTTTCTTTCCTCAAAAATGATTTTTAGCCCGGAATTTTTTATTTTCCCAAGGGTAACAGGAGAAATTGGACCCCAAATGTTGTTGTCCAGTTTGTCCTGAGTACGATGATACCCCATATGTGGGGGTAAACCACTGTTTGGGCGCACGGCAGGGCTCGGAAGGGAAGGCACGCCATTTGGCTTTTTGAATGGAAAATTAGCTCCAATCATTAGCGGACACCATGTCGCGTTTGGAGAGCCCCTGTGTGCCTAAACATTGGAGCTCCCCGACAAGTGACCTCATTTTGGAAACTAGACCTCCCAAGGAAGTAATCTAGTTGTGTGGTGAGCACTTTGAACCCCCAAGTGCTTCACAGAAATTTATAACGCAGAGCCATGAAAATAAAAAAGAGTTTTTCTTTTCTCAAAAATGATTTTTTAGCCCTCAATTTTTTATTTTCCCAAGCGTAACAGGAGAAATTTGACCCTAAAAGTTGTTGTCCAGTTTCTCCTGAGTACGCTCATACCCCATATGTGGGGGAAAACCACTGTTTGGGCACATGCCGGGGCTCGGAAGTAGTGACGCTTTGTATTGCAGACTTTGATGGAATGTCCTGCGGGCATCATGTTACGTTTGCAGAGCCCCTGATGTGCCTAAACAGTAGAAACCCCCCACAAGTGACCCCATTTTGGAAACTAGACCCCCCATGGAACTTATCTAGATATGTGGTGAGCTCTTTGAACCCCCAAGTGCTTCACAGAAGTTTACAACGCAGAGCTGTGAAAATAAAAAATCATTTTTCTTTCCTCAAAAATGATTTTTAGCCCGCAATTTTTTATTTTCTCCATGGGTAACAGGAGAAATTGGACCCCAATAGTTGTTGCCCAGTTTGTCCTGAGTATGCTGGTACCCCATATGTGGGGGTAAACCACTGTTTGGGCGCACATCAGGGCCCGGAAGGGAGGGAGCACCATTTGACTTTTTGAACGCAAGATTGGCTGGAATCAATGGTGGCGCCATGTTGCGTTTGGAGACCCCTGATGTGCCTAAACAGTGGAAACCCCTCAATTCTAACCCCAACACACCCCTAACCCTAATGCCAACTCTAGCCATAACCCTAATCACAACCCTAACCCCAACACACCCCTAACCACAACCCTAACCCCAACACACCCCTAACCCTAATCCCAACCCTAACGCTAATCCTAACCCTAACCACAACCCTAACCCCAACACACCCCTAACCCTAACCATAACCCTAACCACAAGCCTAATCTTAACCCTATTTCCAACCCTAGCCCTAATTCCAACCCTAACTCTAATTCCAACCCTAACCCTAAGGCTATGTGCCCACGTTGCGGATTCGTGTGAGATTTTTTTCGCACCATTTTTGAAAAATCCGCAGGTAAAAGGCACTGCGTTTTACATGCAGATTTACCGCAGATTTCCAGTGTTTTTTGTGCGGATTACACCTGCGGATTGCTATTGAGGAACAGGTGTAAAACGCTGCGGAATCCACACAAAGAATTGACATGCTGCGGAAAATACAACACAGCATTTCTGCGTGGTATTTTCCGCACCATGGGCACAGCGGATTTGGTTTTCCATAGGTTTACATGGTACTGTAAACCTGATGGAACACTGCTACGAATCTGCAGTGGCCAATCCGCTGCGGATCCGCAGCCAAATCCGCACCATGTGCACATAGCCTAATTCTTAAGGGTATGTGCACACGCTGCGGAAAACGCTGCGGAAAATGCTGTGGATCCGCAGCAGCGTTTCCGCAGCTGCGGGTCCGCAGCAGCGTTTCCGCAGCTGCGGGTCCGCAGCAGCGTTTCCGCAGCTGCGGGTCCGCAGCAGTTTCCCATGAGTTTACAGTTGAATGTAAAGGTATGGGAAACAAAAAACGCTGTGCACATGCTGCGGAAAAAACTGAGTGGAAACGCAGCGGTTTACATTCCGCAGCATGTCACTTCTTTCTGCAGATTCCGCAGCGGTTTTACAACTGTTCCAATAGAAAACGCAGTTGTAAAACCGCAGTGAAATCTGCAGAAAAACCACAGAAAAACCGTGGTAAATCCGCGGTAAATCCGCAGCGGTTTTGCACTGCGGATTTATCAAATCCGCTGCGGAGAAATCCGCAGAGTACCAGAATACGTGTGCACATAGCCTTACCCTAGCCCTAACCCTACCCCTAACCCTACCAATACCCCTAACTCTACCCCTAACTCTACCCCTAACCCTACCCCTAACCCTACCCCTAACCCTAACCCTACCCCTAACCCTACCCCTAACCCTAACCCTAGTGGAAAAAATATATATATTTTTTCTTTATTTTATTATTGTCCCTACCTATGGGGGTGATAAAGGGGGGGGTTCATTTACTATTTTTTTTATTTTGATCACTGTGATGGGTTATATCACAGTGATCAAAATGTACATTGAACAAATCTGCCGGCCGGCAGATTCGGCGGACGCACTGCGCATGCGCCAGCCATTTTGGAAGATGGCGGCCCCCAGGGAGAAGACGGACCGACTCCGGGAGGATCGGTAAGTATGAATGGGTGGTGGGGGGTGAATCGGAGCACAGGGGGTGGATCGGAGCACAGGGGGGAGCGGACACTAAGACGGGGGAGCGGACAGGCGGACGCAGGGGAGTACTGGACTGAACGGAGGACCGGGGAGCAGATCGGTGGCAGTGGGGGGGGCAGATCAGGATTTCCAGCCATGGCCGATGATATTGCAGCATCGGCCATGGCTGGATTGCAATATTTCACCATTTTCATAGGTGAAATATTGCAAATTGCTCTGATCGGCTGTTGCACTTTCAACAGCCAATCAGAGCGATCGTAGCCACGTGGGGGCAAAGCCACCCCCCCTGGACTAAAGTACCACTCCCCCTGTCCCTGCAGACTGGGTGAAATTGGAGTTAACCCTTTCACCCAATCTGCAGGGACGCGATCCCTCCATGACGCATACGGTGCATCACAGGTCGGATTGGCACCGACTTTCATGACGCAGCGTATGCGTCAAAGGTCGGAAAGGGGTTAAACCTAATAACTGGTTGGGCCACCCTTAGCAGGAACAACTGCAATCAAGCATTTGCGATAACTGGCAGTGGCAATTAGTCTTTTACAACACTCTGGAGAAATTTTGCTCCACTCATGTTTTCAGAATTGTTGTAATTCAGCCACATTGGCCGGTTTCCAAGCATGAACCACTTTTTTAAAATCATACCACAGCATCTCAATTGTACTAAGGTCAGGACTTTGACTAGGCCACGCCAAAGTCTTAGTTTTGTTTTCATTAAATCATTCAGAGGTGGACTTGCTGGTGTGTTTTGGATCATTGTCCTGCTGCGTAACCCATGTGTAGTTTTTTCAGACAATGGAATAGTGTACGGCTCAAAACTGTAATTCAGCCAATTATTTTTATTTATTTAGTTATTTGACATTATTTGCCGAGTAATGAGTACATCCGAGCACCATGATACTTGAGTTGTAACTGAGTATCACTGAGCACGTTCGCTCATCCCTAATCAGTGTTAATAATAATTTATTATTGGTAACATGCATATCCGTTCTAATACATGCTTCACGTGTCTATAATGTTTGGGATAAACCATCATCCCATGGATTTTTATGTATGTAATGCATTGATCAAGTGAAGATTTTATAATATATACAGATTTTCCATTGGCTCAAAACCCTCTTTTATAGTTGGAATAACACAAATCTTTCTGCAGTCCAGAACACATATCATGAAGAATGTTTCAAATCTCTATTTACAATGCGTAAACCTTAAAATATAAGATAGTTTATCGTTACCTATTCAAAGCCACAGCAATACAGGATTATATGTAATTCTCTGAGACTCTATTGAGTTTTACGATACCGCTTTAAGAGGAAATTTCTTCAGAAGCAGTGTTCATCAACCAAAGGTTCAGTAACTACGTGTGCCTGCTATTGGCAACTGCAGACAGTATTGTTCACTACAGACACCAGGAAAGATAGAATAAATGTAATAGAGTTAAAAAACATTTTTAATATTAAATGGTTAAAATTTATAAAGTGGCTTACTTGTTAGAAAATATATAACTGTTCCATTGGGTGGTTGAGATGGCTCCTGTGAACACACTTCTTACCAGACCTGCAGGACACATTGTTATTTTACTTACTAATCTAACTCTATAGTCCATAAAACTAAATATACTATGGATGGTGTATTATGACTTTTTTAATTGACTTTTACAATTTTTATTACAATTTTTAAATTTAAAGTAACAAATCTAAATAGCATAACACTGTTGAAATTTCTCTACCGGAGTGTATATTTTAAAAAGTAGCTCAAACTCTTCCCCCGTTTTGGAAGATTTGAGAATTATGAATCACTTCCTTTTCTGCCAATCTTCGCCATGGAAAAGGAAGGTAATTTTGTATGGCATCCTTCAAATGTGTTGTCTTCCCATTTCAAGCATCTGGTGTCTGACTTTCGGCGCTCAGATTCCATCACATAATTACTGTACTAGTAGTAAAGTGAGTACAAGGTTTAGAGGATTGGCAGGACAAAATGCGAAAATCCAGTTCTTGGATCACATTATAAAACAATTAATCCTTTGCTTATATTTGCTCTTTACAATGCGGGAACATGTATATAGTGATCTTGTGATGTTGGCTGAATTTCAACCTTTTTGAATTTCAGAAGAGAGAGAAAATTATTTACTTCAAACATGTAACAGTATATTCATAAAATACTCTTGTATTGTCTCCTGAAATAAAAGCTGAACAACTTGATGCACCATGTTGTAAATGTATGGGCAGGTGGAATCCTTTGTCACTCCACTGTCAAAATAACATTTACTGAGATTAACAATTTTGTAGTCATGGGCAGTCCTATGTGCATTGTGACCAAAGGATGCAGTTCCTTGCGCCTGCTCCTGGCCGCTGGCACTTCTAACTTCCGTATACTTGTAACACTAGACAACTGCAACATTCAGTAACATGTATGTAGTAGGTTCTGTGCTCATCAGTAGAGATAAGCGGACCCATGGAACTTTGGGTTCTGGTACCTGACCCGAACTTTATCCGAAAGTTTGGTTTGGGGACCAGGACGGTACCCAAGCTTAAATCAGAACCAAAACCCCATTGAAATCAATGGATGACCTGAACTTTTGATCTGGAAAATTCTCTCTCTCTCTGCAATGGATTTACCCCGGAACTCTGAACATTGCAATGGACTTCCAGGAGAAGTCCATTTTTGGCGTTTACCACCGGACCCTAATTGTCCGGTATGAACCCCAAAATTTTAAGTTCGAGTTTGCTCTTCTCTCAGCAACTCTTTCTTTGGACATAAAAGAGTTACAAGGCATAGGTAGACTGTCTGCCTCATGATCACTGATTGGCATTTATGAAATGCAGGAGAGCTGGAAAGCAGAAAGACACAATATGAGATATTTATCAAAACTGCCCAAATCTATTGAAAAAGGAACTATGGAGCAGATATTAGCCAAATTGAAAAACACTTTTGACACCCGCACTGCTGCAGAAATCAAGATGAGGTTTTTCAGGTGCAAAAAAAGGGCACAGGATAGCATACGGGACTATGCCCTTAATCTCTAGGAGGCACTGCAGGCCATTAAGCAGGTTGACCTGAACAGCGTACAGGATGGGGACAAAATATTAAAGGAGCAGTTTATTGAGGGACTCCTGTCCAGCACCCACAGGACACAGCTGCGCATCCTGGCCTTGCAAAACCCTGACGTGAACTTTGCACACTTCAAAGATAGGGCCATCCAGGTGCTGCATGAGCCAAATTCCAGCTGCACAGTGCCCCTAGGCACCCAGCTATTGCATACCACCAGGAAGTGGCATCTTTTCATCAGGCCCTTGTTGAGGCCGACACACAGACCCTGGACGATGACCCCACATCGGATGGAATAGAAAGGGTGAGCTGAAATATTTTTGTCTTACGATGACCCCTCTGCAGGATTGTGCCTCCAGGTCCAGGAACTGACCAAAAGCATAGCAGCACTAGCCAAAACCATGAAGTCACTGCAAGAGTCCCCAAAAGGAAAAATCCATCTGGCTTCCAGTCCAGATGACATCCCCTGGCGATGACAGAAGAGGATCCCACCAATCAGAGGAAGAGACAACGACCACTATCATTAGGACGGATGACCCATTTGTTGCCACTGCAACCAGGCAGGACACATTGCAAGATTCTGCCATTTAAACGAGCGACCCCTGGGGCACAAGACCAACCCCTAGGAGTTGGAGGACCAGGCCCACAAAGCTGACGAGCCATTTACGTCGGAGGACGACCGGTCCTCCCAATTGTAATTGACGGCATCCCAATGAACGCCTTACTGGACACCGGCTCTCAGGTGATGACTATGCCATATATTCTTTACAAACGGTAATGGGCTCACTCAGACATTACATGTGGCCCAAATAATGATTTGACAATAGTAGCCAGCAATTGTCAGCCTTTGCCACAAGAGGGGTATAAGGAGGTGACCATTAAGGTGGGGTGGGTAGAATTGAAAGCCCAAGGACTGGTGATTGTTGATATTGACCGGCGAGAATGCAACCCAATAATGACCTTAGGTACTAATGTCATAGAAAACTGTCTTGCCGAGGTTATTGTCTTGCTACAACAGGTGGCCGAAACTGCTAGTTCCAGTGAGCAGCGTGTCCTGCAAATAGAAATTATAGCCCTGATGCAGAGACAACAGGTAGAACTGTCTGGTGGAGAAGTTGGCCGTGTCACAGTGAGTGATCTGATCCCAATTGCTATACCCCCCAGGAGTGAAATGTTAACCTGGTGTCAGGCAGCAATAGGCCTCAGAGGTAAAGACTACCAGGCCCTGGTAGAACCTGTGTATTCAGATAGTAGGTCTACCATCCTGACAGCCAGAGAGGTGGTTGATGTCCGCAAGGGGAGGGTACCAGTACGCATCCTTAATTGTGGGGAGAAAGAAGTTCATTTACCCAGATATGCCATACTTGCTAAACTGTTCACTGTTAGTGATAATGCAATGCAAGCAAAAGAACCCTTGGTCCCATCTGACCAGGCAGAGGACAATGGCTATGCAGGACAGTTGGAGGATTGGTGCCAGAAGTTACATGTGGGCACTGACTCTACCCCTTCACACCAAAAATGTGGGGCCTACTGGGTGTTCCATGAATTTGAGCGGGTATTCAGCAAACATCCACTAGATTTTGGGCAGTTAAAAGGGGTTAAACATCATATCCCCACTGGAGATCATCCACCCATTAAAGAGAGGTACCGGCCTGTACCTTCAGCTCACTACCAATGTGCCAAGAGTATGTTATGAGAGATAAAGGAGGCTGGGGTAATCAGAGACAGTTGTAGCCCCTGGGCAGCTCCATTAGTCCTTGTTAGAAAGAAAGATGATACAATGAGGATATGTGTTGACTAAGATTAACCTCATTACACATAAGGATGCCTACCCATTGCACAGAATTGAAGAGTCATTAGCTGCCTTAAAATCTGCTAACTATTTCTCCACCTTAGATCTCACTAGTGGGTATTGGCAGGTTCCCGTGACAGAGGAGGACAAAGAGAAGACCGCCTTCACTAATGGGCCTCTCCGAATTCAACTACATGCTGTTCAGACTGTGCAACGCACCAGGGACATTCCAGAGGATGATGGAGTGCTGTCTTGGGCACAAGAACTTTGAAACCGTTCAGTTGTACCTGGATGATGTCATTGTCTTCTCCAAGACCTCTGAAGACCACTTGAAGAAGCACCTGGCTGAGGTGTTTGAAGCTCTGTCTTACTTTGACCTGAAAGTAAAACCATCCAAGTGCCACATGTTGAAGCCCAAAGTGCAGTACCTGAGCCATGTGGTAAGCACCGAAAGTGTGGCACCAGACCCTGACAAAGTCACCGTGATCAGGGACTGGCCGAAACCCAGCAACATTCATGAAGTACGGCAGTTCCACGGGTTGGTAGGCTACTACCGAAGATTCATCAAGGATTTCACTAAGATAGCCGCACTCTTGCAAGACCTGTTAATGGGCAAATCCAAGAAGACCAAGCACAAGGGTCCTCCATTTGAATGGAATGACAGGCTGGAAGGATCCTTCACTCGGTTGAAGTTGGCTCTCAAGGGAGATGAGGTACTGGCCTACCCTGACTATGACCAACTATTTGTACTCTACACAGATGCCAGCAATGTGGAATTGGGAGCAGTATTATCTCAGGTTCAGAAAGGCAGAGAAAGAGTAATTGCCTATGCCAGCAGGAAGTTTCCTCCCACTGAAAGGAACCCCGAAAACTACAGTACCTTCAAGCTGGAGTTCCTCGCCATAGTCTGTATAGTCTGTGCGGTAACAGAGCAATTCAAGCACTACCTGGCTTCAGCAAAAGTTCACCACTTACATGGACAACAATCTGCTGACTCACCTGGAGATGGCAAAACTAGGTGCATTGGAGCAGTGATGGATGGTCCGATTGTCCAACTACGAGTTTACCATCAAGTACCGTACAGGACACAAGCACGCAAATGCTGATGCGCTGTCCAGGATGCCCAATTTACAAGAAGTGGGAGAAGATTTGGAAGCACTCAAAGAGATTGAGTTACCAGCCTTCCACCGCCCTGAGACGAGCCAGTACTCCCATTATGTGAAGAACAAGCGCAATGACAGGTGAGAAGCCACGCTGAACCCATTGCCCCACCATGGACAGGCAGAAATGCAAGATAGCGACCCAGCAGTCCATCTGGTAAAAGAGCTGCTGACACAAGCCGATTCACACCCTGGTCCAGATGCTCCACAAGAGGCTCAACAGTTGTTGAAGGTGAAAGGCAAATTGTTCATCTATGACGGTAAGCTATGTCGGAGGAATATCGACCCACGCAATCACGAGCTGGTCTGGCAAGTGGTAGTCCCAAGACAAGATGTGCCAATGGTCTTGGAAGTGTACCACGATGGAGCAGGACAGTTCAGATGAAAAAAGTTGGAGGTCCTACTTCGTGGGAGATTCTACTGGATTGGCATGAGAAGAGCCATTGAAAAATGGTGCAGAGAGTGTGGCCCATGCAACCTGCGCAGAAAGGACCATGACAGCCAGAGGGCTCACCTACAGCCCATAGTCACCAAACAGCAACTTGAACTGGTCGCTTTGGATCATGTGAAGCTAACCCCAAGCCGTTCAGGCTATGTCTGTGCTTTGACCATAATGGACCATTACTCAAGATTCCTGGTAGTCGTGCCTGTTAAGGATCAAACAGCAAAGACGGCAGCCAAGGTGTTCCAACATCACTTTTGTCGACCACATGGTTATCCTGAGAAGGTACTCGCCACCCACCAAGGCCTAGCCTTTGAAGCAAAATTATTCCAGGAGTTCTGCAACCTGTATGGATGCAAGAAGATCAGAACAACGCTGTAGCACTCACAGACAAATGGCATGTCTGAGTAGATGAACCAGGTGGTAATTGACTTATTGAAGACTTTGCCTTTGGAAGAGAGAAACCTGTGGCCAGAAAAGTTGCCGGACCAGGTAGATCTGTACAATCATATTCTGGAGAATTCCACCAACTGCACTTCAGCCTGCCTAATGAGAGGAAGACCTAGCAAATTACCTGTTGACCTTGATATGGGAGTCCTAACACCAGAAACAGCATCACCAGATGCAGATTGGGATACAGTCAAACTTTGATAACACCAAGTTGTGTCTCATAAGCAAAGATGGAGGAGAAACCTCGACTGCTGTATCAAGAGATCATCTTAAGGTATGCCCTCACCAACTGTAAGGCAAAGAGAAAAACCAAGGTAGCCCTCAACCCACAGAAGAGGAAGAAAAGAAAATCCATATAGTTCTTGGAGATTTTCCCCAGTCATGGACTCAAGTAAATCAGGCCATAGTGGTGTCCGTTTTGACCTTTCCCCAGTTGGAAATACCAGAAGGAGATGTGGCTCGAAATCAATCTGAACCAGAAGCGTCTCTACACCAGCGGGCTCAAGCAGCAGACGACACACCAGCAGAGGAGCAAGAGAATACACCCCCTGCTAATGGTGAATCTGTAATGCACACAGTGAACAAAAGCACTCGCAGAAAATCAGGTATACCTGTGCTACGTAGAATCACCAGTAACGTAGCCATAAGAGAGTGCACTACACCAGTGGTAGCAAGAATAGTGAATCCTGTCAGGTCACTATCAATCCCTGTACTGCATAGATCTACCTGTAGTACCAGAGGTCAGATACCAGCCCGTTACAGGGACTAAAACATTAGGTGCCAATAATTGTTATTACTTGGTTTAAAAATGTTTGATTATGCTTATTAAAGGTTTAAAATAGACAGCAAGGTATTGGATGGTGAATTACCTAAAAACTTTCCTTGTAAATAGTTGGCACCTCCTAAAACTAACAGGGTTCTACTTATGCTGCCAGGGCATGGTAAAACCAACAGATGCACCATCTGTTGGTTTTACCATGCCCTGGCAGCATAAGTAGAACCCTGTTAGTTTTCAAAGACCGAAGAAAAACCGTTTGGCGTTCCCGAAGACAAGGTCTGGATGCTTATGCCTTGTGGCCCGCCCAACCCTACGTTGGGGGTTTAGAACGGGTTCCCCGCATCATTACTGTTGTTGATGAACAATGACACCCTGGTATAAGATCAGTGGTACTCTTGTAAATAATGTTTTGCAATGTTAAAAGAAAAGTGCCTCCCGTAAAGGGAAGAAAAAGTTTTGTACCTGTTTAACCTGTTGAAATGCCTTTTCAAAATATTGCACATTTCTAGCCTGTTACTGTTTTTGTTTCTTTTCCCAGTCCAGGAGTACTGTCATGATCTCTGCAGGCAGAGATCATAGCAAGCCTATAGAGGGACAAGCTCTCGGAAGATGGAACTATACTGACCATGAACTAAGCCTGCCGCGCAACTAGAAATAGCCAGGTAGCATTTCCTATTTATAGCTAGATGCCCAGCTCTGGCCTAAGACCTAAATAGCTAGCAGAGGGAAATATAAGACCTGGCTCACCTCTAGAGAAATATTCAAAAGAAGACAGTAGCCCCCCACATATAATGACGGTGAGTTCAGATGAAACAACAAACGCAGCAGGAAAATAGTCTTAGCAAATTTGAGGTCCGCTTACTAGATAGCAGAAGACAGATAGTATACTTTCATGGTCAGCAGAAAAATACTAACAAAACACCATCCAGAGATTACCTTAAACTCTGGCATTAACTCATAACGCCAGAGTAGCAATCCCTGATCGACGAGAGCTTTCCAGACACAGTAACAAAACTTCAGCTGCGAACTGGAACAAATAGGCAAAACAAAACATGGACAAAAGTCCAACTTATCAGTAGTTGTCTAGAAGCAGGAACAAGCACTGAGAGGCATCAGATAACATTGTTGACCGGCAAGAAACCACCAGAGAAATGAGCTTAAATAGCGACACCCACTACTGATGGAATCAGGTGAAACAGGAAAGAGGATGACAAGTCCAATTCCACAAGCGGCCACCGGGGGAGCCCAGAATCCAAATTCACAACAGTACCCCCCCCTCAAGGAGGGGGCACCGAACCCTCACCAGATCCACCAGGGCGACCAGGATGAGCCCTATGGAAGGCACGAACAAGATCAGAAGCATGAACATCAGATGCATTGACCCAAGAATTATCCTCCTGGCCGTAACCCTTCCAGTTGACCAGATACTGGAGTTTCCGTCTGGAAACACGAGAGTCCAAAATTTTCTCCACAACGTACTCCAACTCACCCTCAACCAACACCGGAGCAGGAGGCTCAAGAGAAGGTACAACAGGTACCTCATACCTGCGCAATAACGACCGATGAAAAACGTTATGAATGGAAAAGGACGCAGGGAGGTCCAAACGGAAAGAAACAGGATTAAGAATCTCCAATATTCTATAAGGGCCGATGAACCGAGGTTTAAACTTAGGAGAAGAGACCCTCATAGGGACAAAACGAGAAGACAACCACACTAAATCTCCAACACAAAGCCGAGAACCAACACGACGATGACGGTTGGCAAAACGCTGAGTCTTCTCCTGTGACAACTTCAAATTGTCCATAACCTGCCCCCAGATATGATGCAATCTCTCCACCACCGCATCCACTCCAGGACAATCCGAGGATTCCACCTGACCGGAGGAAAATCGAGGGTGAAACCCCGAATTACAGAAAAACGGGGACACCAAGGTGGAAGAACTGGCCCGATTATTGAGGGCGAACTCTGCCAATGGCAAAAAAGCAACCCAATCATCCTGGTCAGCAGAGACAAAACACCTCAGATATGTCTCAAGGGTCTGATTAGTCCGCTCGGTCTGGCCATTAGTCTGAGGGTGAAAAGCAGATGAAAAAGACAAATCTATGCCCATCCTAGCACAGAATGCCCGCCAAAATCTAGACACAAATTGGGTACCTCTGTCAGAAACAATATTCTCAGGAATACCGTGCAATCGGACAACATTCTGAAAAAACAGAGGAACCAACTCAGAAGAAGAAGGCAACTTGGGCAGAGGAACCAAATGGACCATTTTAGAGAAACGGTCACAGACCACCCAGATGACAGACATCTTCTGGGAAACAGGCAGATCTGAAATAAAATCCATCGAGATGTGTGTCCAAGGCCTCTTAGGAATAGGCAAGGGCAACAGCAGTCCGCTAGCCCGAGAACTACAAGACTTGGCCCGAGCACAAACGTCACATGACTGCACAAAGACTCGCACATCTCGTGACAGAGAAGGCCACCAGAAGGATCTTGCCACCAAATCCCTGGTACCAAAAATTCCGGGATGACCTGCCAATGCAGAAGAATGTACCTCAGAGATGACTCTGCTGGTCCAATCATCCGGAACAAACAGTCTATCAGGCGGACAACGATCCGGTCTATCCGCCTGAAACTCTTGCAAGGACCGCCGCAGATCAGGAGAAACGGCCGACAAAATTACTCCCTCCCTAAGGATACCTGTGGGTTCAGAATTACCAGGAGAGTCCGGGTCAAAACTCCTAGAAAGGGCATCTGCCTTAACATTCTTAGAACCCGGTAGGTATGACACCACAAAATTAAAGCGAGAAAAAAATAAAGACCAGCGCGCCTGTCTAGGATTCAGGCGTCTGGCAGTCTCAAGATAAATCAAATTTTTGTGGTCAGTCAATACCACCACCTGATGCCTAGCCCCCTCGAGCCAATGGCGCCACTCCTCAAACGCCCACTTCATGGCCAAAAGCTCCCGATTCCCAACATCATAATTCCGCTCTGCGGGCGAAAATTTGCGAGAAAAGAAGGCACAAGGCCTAATGACGGAGCAGTCGGAACCTTTCTGCGACAACACTGCCCCAGCTCCGATCTCCGAAGCGTCAACCTCAACCTGAAAAGGCAGATTCACATCAGGCTGACGCAACACAGGGGCAGAGGCAAAACGGCGCTTAAGCTCCTGAAAGGCCTCTACAGCATGAGGGGACCAATTAGCAACATCAGCGCCTTGTCTGGTCAAATCAGTCAGTGGTTTAACGACATCCGAAAAACCAGCAATAAATCGGCGGTAAAAGTTGGCAAAGCCCAAAAATCTCTGAAGACCCTTAAGAGAGGAGGGCTGAGTCCAGTCACAAATAGCTTGCACCTTGACGGGATCCATCTCAATGGAAGAGGGAGAAAAAATATACCCCAAAAAGGAAATTTTCTGGACCCCAAAAACGCACTTAGACCCCTTCACACATAAAGAATTAGACCGCAGAACCTGAAAAACTCTCCTGACCTGCTGGACATGAGAGTCCCAGTCATCAGAAAAAATCAGAATATCATCCAGATATATTATCATAAATTTATCCAGAAAATCGCGGAAAATATCATGCATAAAAGACTGGAAAACTGAAGGGGCATTAGAAAGACCAAAAGGCATGACCAAATACTCAAAGTGGCCCTCGGGCGTATTAAATGCGGTCTTCCACTCATCCCCCTGCCTGATCCGCACCAAATTATACGCCCCACGAAGATCAATTTTAGAGAACCACTTAGCACCCTCTATACGAGCAAACAAATCAGTAAGCAATGGCAATGGGTATTGATACTTAACAGTGATCTTATTCAGAAGCCGATAATCAATACATGGTCTCAAAGAGCCGTCTTTTTTTGAGACAAAGAAAAACCCAGCTCCCAAGGGAGAAGAAGATGGACGAATATGTCCCTTTTCCAAAGACTCCTTTATATATTCCCGCATAGCAGCATGTTCCGGCACAGACAAATTAAACAAACGACCCTTTGGATATTTACAACCCGGTATCAAATCTATGGCACAATCGCACTCACGGTGCGGAGGTAACGACCCAAGCTTGGGTTCGTCAAAGACGTCTTGATAATCAGAGAGGAACTCAGGGACTTCAGAGGGAATGGACGACGAAATAGAAACCAAAGGTACGTCCCCATGAATACCCTTACATCCCCAGCTCAACACAGACATAGCTCTCCAGTCCAAGACTGGGTTGTGAGACTGCAACCATGGCAATCCCAGTACCAAATCGTCATGTAAATTATACAGCACCAGGAAACGAATAATCTCCTGGTGATCCGGATTGATACGCATGGTTACTTGTGTCCAGTATTGTGGTTTATTATTAGCCAATGGGGTGGAGTCAATCCCCTTCAGAGGAATAAGAGTCTCCAAAGGCTCTAAATCAAAACCACAACGATTGGCAAAGGACCAATCCATAAGACTCAGAGCGGCGCCAGAGTCAATATAGGCGTCCGTGGCAATGGATGACAAAGAGCAAATCAGGGTTACAGACAAAATAAACTTAGACTGAATGGTGCCAATGGAAACAGACTTATCAAGCTTCTTTGTACGCCAAGAGCATGCCGATATAACATGAGTAGAATCCCCACAATAGAAACACAATCCATTCTTCCGTCTAAAATTCTGTCGCTCACTCCTGGACAGAATTCTATCACACTGCATACTTTCTGGCGTCTTTTCCATAGACACCGCCAGATGGTGCATCGGTTTGCGCTCCCGCAGACGCCTATCAATCTGAATAGCCATTGTCATGGACTCATTCAGACCTGCAGGCAAAGGGAACCCCACCATAACATCCTTAACGGCATCAGAGAGACCTTCTCTGAAAGTTGCCGCCAAGGCGCACTCATTCCACTGAGTAAGCACAGACCATTTACGGAATTTTTGGCAGAAAACTTCAGCTTCGTCTTGCCCCTGAGATAGTGCCATCAAAGTTTTTTCTGCCTGAAGTTCCAAATGAGGTTCCTCATAAAGCAAGCCCAAGGCCAGAAAAAACGCATCCACATCGCGTAACGCAGGATCCCCTGCTGGCAATGAGAAGGCCCAATCTTGAGGGTCACCCCTGAGCAAGGAAATCACAATCCTAACCTGCTGAGCAGGGTCTCCAGCTGAACGAGACTTCAGGGACAAATAAAGCTTACAATTATTTCGGAAATTCTGGAAGCTAGCTCTATTCCCTGTGAAGAACTCCGGCAAAGGAATTCTCGGCTCAGATACCGGAGCATGTACTACAAAATCTTGTAAATTTTGTACTTTCGTGATGAGATTATTCAAACCCGCAGTTACACTCTGGAGATCCACCATTGTCAGGTGCACACAGAGCACACAGAGATTAGGAGGAGAGAGAGAAAAAAGACTGCAGCAAGGCAGACTGGAGGAAAAAAAAAAAAAAATTCCAGCAGACTTCTTATAACTCTCCTTTCTCAACCTGGGTCTTTAACACTTTACAGGCCGGTCAAACTGTCATGATCTCTGCAGGCAGAGATCATAGCAAGCCTATAGAGGGACAAGCTCTCGGAAGATGGAACTATACTGACCATGAACTAAGCCTGCCGCGCAACTAGAAATAGCCAGGTAGCATTTCCTATTTATAGCTAGATGCCCAGCTCTGGCCTAAGACCTAAATAGCTAGCAGAGGGAAATATAAGACCTGGCTCACCTCTAGAGAAATATTCAAAAGAAGACAGTAGCCCCCCACATATAATGACGGTGAGTTCAGATGAAACAACAAACGCAGCAGGAAAATAGTCTTAGCAAATTTGAGGTCCGCTTACTAGATAGCAGAAGACAGATAGTATACTTTCATGGTCAGCAGAAAAATACTAACAAAACACCATCCAGAGATTACCTTAAACTCTGGCATTAACTCATAACGCCAGAGTAGCAATCCCTGATCGACGAGAGCTTTCCAGACACAGTAACAAAACTTCAGCTGCGAACTGGAACAAATAGGCAAAACAAAACATGGACAAAAGTCCAACTTATCAGTAGTTGTCTAGAAGCAGGAACAAGCACTGAGAGGCATCAGATAACATTGTTGACCGGCAAGAAACCACCAGAGAAATGAGCTTAAATAGCGACACCCACTACTGATGGAATCAGGTGAAACAGGAAAGAGGATGACAAGTCCAATTCCACAAGCGGCCACCGGGGGAGCCCAGAATCCAAATTCACAACAGAGTACTGGATTTAATGGGGGAAAATGTGGCACCCCAGGAGTTCACGTACCACAGTAGTATTGCCTTCCTCCCAGGGAGGGTGATGCCATGCCTGGAAATGAGGAGGATCCCTTTGGCAGGTAAGCTGTACATGCAACACATTCTGAGTCCAGACCCGGTTTCAGGGGAGCTTTCCTAGATATATATATATATTTTCTGGCTTGGAGGAGGAGTTAGTTCAGTCTGGAGTTTGTATGAAACAGAGAAGGAGGAAGGATCACAGGAGAAATAATGAGCTGGAGGGGAGATGCAACTGGGCTCCCTCCATGCTGAAGCACAGGAATCGGGCACCGGTAGCCCGAAGCTGTGAGGGACTGTATGCCCCAAAGCAGAAACCGGAGGGCAGGATATTGAAAGTAGCTTGCCCACATCTACACCCTGAGGAACAGCAACATATAGAGCCCGGAGTCACTGTGGAAAAAGAGCCCTATAATACGGCTTGCATTGCCTACCATGCAGGAAGGGTCTCAGGACAGAGAGTGAGAGGGGACTTGAAGGAAGCCACAGGCAACAAGGGACTATCATACAGCGTGTAGAGGGAGGCTCCCAATCTGACATGGCAAAGGGAATTCAACTCGTTTCCAGGCTGCCTGGAGTCCACCATCACCTGTTGCTGGTACCCTAGACTGTGGCCTTAAACCACCAGTAAAACAGGTAAAGAGACAGCAATCTTGTGTCCTCTGATTATTTCTGGCACTACACTATCTCTAACAAATACACCAGGAACCCTGGGGACCCAGCTTCACCTGTGGGAAGCCATACCATCCTTGCTGCAGTGCCATCACTCCCCAGAGGACCACTTTAAGCAGCGTTGGTCATCCCTGACTGAATACCACAGTTGGCATCATGAACATTCTTATTTCTAATAACCCCTTTAAAGACCTTCCCTTTAATTTGGACTCCCAGGGCCACGGACCGGGTCGCTGCCACCATGACCACCCCTTCAATGATGATTTGACCCGGTGCCCCTAGGTCCTGGCGGGCGCTCCAACTGCAATTTTAACATGGTTTTCTTCCAAGATTACCTGTCAGTTGGTTTACTTTGTGCCAGATATGTGCGCAAATTTTAGTGCATGTATTTGGCACATTGGGATACAAGTTAGGCCATGCTCATATTTTGACAAGACACACTTCTTTTCACCAAGGGCACACCTCTAGTTGGACAAGTCATAAAAAGTGTCTAGAATACATTATAAGTATGTTGCAAGTCACAAAAGACAGTCTTTTGGCTCAAATTATGCCAAAACTCATGAGCATTTAGTTTCATAAATGTGCCCCACTATCTTCTCTGCTCATACTACCACTGTGTGCTGAAGTCAGGGAGAGACAGAGACTGCATAGCAGGAGGGAGAGATTGTGCATGCTTGATCTGTGAGTGAAGATTTACTAGAAGACATGTTCAAAAGCATCATAGAGTGAGCAGAGATTCGGAAAGTGGGGATTTAGTAAAGGTACATTTAAAAAAAGTTATAGCTGCAAAATGATCGATATTAGCTGTAAAACACACAGCCATCAATGTGATCCTGAGAACACCTCCTAAAAAATTTAGTTTAATATGGTGTCTGTCATTTCAAAAGATTTATCGTTTGAACTTTAATACAATGCCGAGTTCAATCAACGTTTCTGCAAAATGAAAAATCTATATTTTAATCAAGACAATTTTCTTGTGTTTCAAGTAGTCTGTTTCCCAAAGTGTATACCACTAGATACTTGGCTAGCTACAAAAATCTGGGCTGATTTGTGGGATTTAGAGAAGCGTGCCTTCTAGGGTGTTAGTTATATAATCTGGATGTCCATGTGATACCACGGGATTGCTAACTTCCAGTGAGACGCGATAAAAAATGTAGCAAAAATGTCAAATAGCCATACAAAAGAATAGCCTTCAAGCTTGGTCAAGCCAACTTGACAATGCTGGTTAGAGTCCCAAAACATAGAAAAAAAGTGATGTTTAGATGCCAAAAATACAGTATATTCAATGGAAAAAGAAAACAAAGGTGTTCCCACAAGAAAAGGTTTCTGAAGTAATGGTTTATGTAAAGAGTTTTGTAGAAGGATAGTTAAAGTTTATTTAAAATGGGCACATAGATCAAAATAAAAATAAAGAGGGATCCACTAGTTTTTGCTGCTTGGTAAAAAGCTAATAAGACATTCTTCATCAGCAAATTTCAACATGAAACGTGTTCTACAGAAGCTATCTGTCATGAATCCCAATGGCTAGGGATAGCAAGGGACAAGCAAAGTAATACAAAATATCGGACGAGCTCTAGGGTGATGGAACCTGGGCTGACCGCTGCCCTACGCCTGACAAACGCAACTAGAGATAGCCAGGGAGCATGCCTACGTTGGTTCTAGACGCCACGCACCAGCCTAAGAGCTAACTAGTACTGCAGAGAAAATAAAGACCTCACTTGCCTCCAGAGGAATGAACCCCAAAAGGTATAGTTGCCCCCCACATGTATTGACGGTGAAATGAGAGGAAGGCACACACATAGAGATGATATATATAGGTTCAGCAAATTGAGGCCCGCTGTAAACTAGAAAGCAGAACGATACAAAAGGGGTCTGAGCGGTAAGCAAAAAACCCTAATCAAAAAACCATCCTGAGATTACAAGAACCCATGTGCCAACTCATGGCACATGGGGAGAACCTCAGTCCACTAGAGCTACCAGCTAGCATAGAGACATAATAAGCAAGCTGGACAAAAAAACCAACAACTGAAAATCAGCACTTAGCTTATCCTGAAAGATCTGGGAGCAGGTAGGCAGGAACCAAACAGAGCACATCTGAATACATTGATAGCCGGCAAGGAAATGACAGAAAGGCCAGGTAAAATAGGAAACACCCAGCCTCTGATGGACAGGTGGAAACCAAAGGCCGCAACCCACCAAAGTCACCCAGTACCAGCAGTAACCACCAGAGGGAGCCCACAAACAGAATCCACAACAGTACCCCCCCCTTGAGGAGGGGTCACCGAACCCTCACGAGAACCCCCAGGGCGATCAGGGTGAGCTCTGTGGAAGGCGCGGACCAAATCAGTCGCATGAACATCGGAGGCGACCACCCAGGAATTATCCTCCTGACCATAACCCTTCCACTTAACCAAATACTGGAGTTTGCATCTGGAAACACGAGAATCCAAGATCTTCTCAACAACATACTCCAATTCTCCCTCCACCAGCACCGGAGCAGGAGGCTCAACTGAAGGAACAACGGGCACCTCATACCTCCGCAACAACGACCGATGGAACACATTATGAATAGCAAACGATGCTGGGAGATCCAAACGAAAAGATACAGGGTTAAGAATCTCCGAGATCCTATAAGGACCGATGAACCGAGGCTTGAACTTAGGAGAAGAGACCTTCATAGGGACAAAACGAGAAGACAACCACACCAAATCCCCAACAAGAAGTCGGGGACCCACGCGGCGACGGCGATTAGCAAACTGCTGAGTCTTCTCCTGAGATAACTTCAAATTGTCCACCACCTGATTCCAAATCTGATGTAGCCTGTCCACCACCACGTCCACTCCAGGACAATCCGAAGACTCCACCTGACCAGAGGAAAAACGAGGATGAAACCCCGAATTACAAAAAAAAGGAGAGACCAACGTGGCAGAACTAGCCCGATTATTAAGAGCAAATTCGGCCAGTGGCAAAAAAGCAACCCAGTCATCTTGATCAGCAGAAACAAAACACCTCAAATAAGTTTCCAAGGTCTGATTAGTTCGCTCCGTCTGGCCATTCGTCTGAGGATGGAATGCAGACGAGAAAGACAAATCAATGCCCATCTTGGCACAAAACGTCCGCCAAAATCTAGACACAAACTGGGATCCCCTGTCAGAAACGATATTCTCCGGAATCCCATGCAAACGAACCACGTTCTGAAAAAACAAAGGGACCAACTCAGAGGAGGAAGGCAACTTAGGCAAGGGCACCAAATGAACCATCTTAGAAAAGCGGTCACACACAACCCAGATAACGGACATTTTCTGTGAAACCGGGAGATCAGAAATAAAATCCATGGAAATGTGCGTCCAAGGCCTCTTCGGGACGGGCAAGGATAACAACAACCCACTGGCCCGAGAACAGCAAGGCTTAGCTCGAGCACACACTTCACAAGACTGCACAAAGGTACGCACATCCCTAGACAAGGAAGGCCACCAAAAAGACCTGGCCACCAAGTCTCTAGTACCAAATATTCCAGGATGACCAGCCAACACAGAAGAATGGACCTCGGAGATGACTCTACTGGTCCAATCATCCGGAACAAACAGTCTTTCTGGTGGACAACGATCCGGTTTATCCACCTGAAACTCCTGCAATGCACGTCGCAAGTCTGGGGATACGGCGGACAATATTACCCCATCCCTAAGGATACCAGTAGGCCCAGAGTCTCCAGGAGAGTCAGGCACAAAACTCCTGGAAAGAGCATCTGCCTTCACATTCTTTGAACCTGGCAGGTATGAAACCACGAAATTGAAACGAGAAAAAAACAACGACCAACGAGCCTGTCTAGGATTCAAACGCCTGGCAGACTCAAGGTAAATGAGATTCTTGTGATCAGTCAAGACTAGTGTTGAGCGATACTTTCCGATATCGGAAAGTATCGGTATCGGAAAGTATCGGCCGATACCGTCACAGTATCGGAATCCAATCCGATACCGATACCCGATCCCAATGCAAGTCAATGGGACTCATGTATCGGACGGTATTCCTGATGGTTCCCAGGGTCTGAAGGAGAGGAAACTCTCCTTCAGGCCCTGGGAACCATATAAATGTGTAAAAGAAAGAATTAAAATAAAAAATATCGCTATACTCACCTGTCCGACGCAGCCGGGACTTCAGCGAGGGAACCGGCAGCGTTGTTTGTTTAAAATTCGCGCTATTACTTGGTTACGTGAATTCCCGGCTTGTGATTGGTCAGGTCGGCCATGTTGCCGGGACGCGGACCAATCACAGCAAGCCGTGACGAAATTACGTCACGGCTTGCTGTGATTGGTCCGCGTCCCGGCAATATGGCCGCCCTGACCAATCACAAGCCGTGACGTCACGGGAGGCTGGACACGCGCTCATTTTAAAATAGGCGCGTGTCCAGCCTCCCGTGACGTCACGGCTTGTGATTGGTTGCGCCGCGGTCAACCAATCACAAGCCGGGAGGCTGGACGCGCTCATTTTAAAATGGGCGCGTGTCCAGCCTCCCGTGACGTCACGGCTTGTGATTGGTCAGGGCGGCCATATTGCCGGGACGCGGACCAATCACAGCAAGCCGTGACGTAATTTCGTCACGGCTTGCTGTGATTGGTCCGCGTCCCGGCAACATGGCCGACCTGACCAATCACAAGCCGGGAATTCACGTAACCAAGTAATAGCGCGAATTTTAAACAAACAACGCTGCCGGTTCCCTCGCTGAAGTCCCGGCTGCGTCGGAGAGGTGAGGATAGCGATATTTTTTATTTTAATTCTCTCTTTTACACATTTTAACAATTTAATGTTGTTGCGATACCCGATATCCGATACCACAAGAGTATCGGAATCCCGGTATCGGAATTCCGATACAGCAAGTATCGGCCGATACCCGATACTTGCAGCATCGGAATGCTCAACACTAGTCAAGACCACCACATGATGTTTAGCACCCTCAAGCCAATGACGCCACTCCTCAAATGCCCACTTCATGGCCAAAAGCTCCCGATTACCCACATCATAATTGCGCTCGGCGGGCGAGAATTTTCTAGAGAAGAATGCACATGGCTTCATCACCGAGCCATTAGAACTTCTCTGTGACAAAACCGCCCCCGCTCCAATCTCGGAAGCATCAACATCAACCTGAAAAGGAAGTGAAACATCTGGTTGACACAACACAGGAGCAGAAGAAAACCGGCGCTTAAGTTCCTGAAAGGCCTCCACGGCCGCAGGAGACCAATCAGCAGCATCAGCACCCTTTTTAGTCAAATCAGTCAAAGGTTTAACAATACTGGAAAAATTAGCAATGAACCGACGATAAAAATTAGCAAACCCCAAGAACTTCTGAAGGCTCTTAACAGATGTAGGTTGTGTCCAGTCACAAATCGCCTGAACCTTGACGGGATCCATCTCAATAGTAGAAGGAGAAAAAATGTACCCCAAAAAAGAAATCTTCTGGACTCCGAAGAGACACTTTGAGCCCTTCACAAACAGAGAATTGGCCCGCAGAACCTGAAACACCTTCCTGACCTGTAAAACATGAGACTCCCAGTCATCAGAAAACACCAAAATATCATCCAAATACACAATCATAAACTTATCCAGATATTCACGGAAAATATTGTGCATAAAGGACTGAAAGACTGACGGAGCATTGGAGAGTCCAAAAGGCATTACCAAATACTCAAAATGGCCCTCAGGCGTATTAAATGCGGTTTTCCACTCATCACCCTGTTTTATCCGCACCAAATTATACGCACCACGAAGATCTATCTTAGTGAACCACCTAGCCCCCTTAATGCGAGCAAACAAATCAGTCAATAATGGCAGTGGATACTGATATTTGACTGTAATCTTATTCAGAAGGCGATAATCTATACAAGGCCTCAGGGAACCATCTTTTTTTGCCACGAAAAAAAAACCTGCTCCCAGAGGGGACGAAGATGGACGAATATGTCCCTTTTCCAAGGACTCCTTAATATAATTCCGCATAGCAGTATGCTCTGGCAGTGACAGATTAAATAAACGACCCTTAGGGAACTTACTGCCAGGAATCAATTCTATAGCACAGTCACAATCTCTATGCGGAGGGAGCGAATTGAGCTTAGGCTCCTCAAAAACATCCCTATAGTCAGACAAAAACGCAGGGATCTCAGAAGGAGTAGATGACGCGATTGAAATCGGAGGTGCATCATCATGAACCCCCTGACATCCCCAGCTTAACACAGACATTGTTTTCCAGTCAAGGACAGGATTATGAGTTTGTAACCATGGCAGACCAAGCACTAGTACATCATGTAAATTATACAGTACAAGGAAGCGAATCACCTCCTGATGAACGGGAGTCATGCGCATGGTCACTTGTGTCCAATACTGCGGCTTATTCATAGCCAATGGTGTAGAGTCAATTCCCTTCAGAGGGATAGGAACTTCCAGAGGCTCCAGACTAAAATCGCAGCGTTTAGCAAATGACCAATCCATAAGACTCAGGGCAGCGCCTGAATCCACATAGGCATCGACGGAAATGGAAGACAGTGAAAAAATCAGAGTCACAGACAAAATGAACTTAGGCTGCAGAGTACCAATGGCAAAAGATTTATCAACCCTTTTTGTGCGTTTAGAGCATGCTGATATAACATGAGCTGAATCACCACAATAAAAACACAATCCATTTTTCCGCCTATAATTTTGCCGTTCACTTCTGGACTGAATTCTATCACATTGCATAGTCTCAGGTGCCTGTTCAGAAGACACCGCCAACTGGTGCACGGGTTTGCGCTCCCGTAAACGCCGATCAATCTGAATGGCCATAGCCATCGACTCATTCAGACCTGTAGGCGTAGGGAACCCCACCATAATATCCTTAATGGCCTCGGAAAGACCATTTCTGAAGTTTGCAGCCAGGGCGCACTCATTCCACTGAGTAAGCACCGACCATTTCCGAAATTTTTGACAATATATTTCCGCTTCATCATGCCCCTGAGAGAGGGCTAATAAAGCCTTTTCAGCCTGAATCTCCAGGTTGGGTTCCTCATAGAGCAATCCCAATGCCAGAAAAAACGCATCCACATTGAGCAATGCAGGATCCCCTGGTGCCAATGCAAATGCCCAATTCTGAGGGTCGCCCCGCATGAGAGATATTACAATCTTGACCTGTTGAGCAGGGTCTCCAGAGGAGCGAGATTTTAAAGAAAGAAACAATTTACAATTGTTCCTGAAATTCAGGAAGGTAGATCTATCTCCAGAAAAGAACTCTGGAATAGGAATTCTAGGTTCAGACATGGGAGTGTGAACAACAAAATCCTGTATGTTTTGAACTTTAGCCGCGAGATTACTCAGGCTGGAAGCCAAACTCTGGACATCCATGTTAAACAGCTAATATCAGAGCCATTCAAGGGTTAAGAGGAGGTAAGAAGCAGCTAGACAGCAATTAAGGGCTAGGCAGCAAAACTCTGAAGGAGAAAAAAAAAAAAATTTCCCTTAAACACTTCTTTTTCTCCTGCTTCAGCCCAAACAATTAACACTTTGTGGGCCGGCTATACTGTCATGAATCCCAATGGCTAGGGATAGCAAGGGACAAGCAAAGTAATACAAAATATCGGACGAGCTCTAGGGTGATGGAACCTGGGCTGACCGCTGCCCTACGCCTGACAAACGCAACTAGAGATAGCCAGGGAGCGTGCCTACGTTGGTTCTAGACGCCACGCACCAGCCTAAGAGCTAACTAGTACTGCAGAGAAAATAAAGACCTCACTTGCCTCCAGAGGAATGAACCCCAAAAGGTATAGTTGCCCCCCACATGTATTGACGGTGAAATGAGAGGAAGGCACACACATAGAGATGATATATATAGGTTCAGCAAATTGAGGCCCGCTGTAAACTAGAAAGCAGAACGATACAAAAGGGGTCTGAGCGGTAAGCAAAAAACCCTAATCAAAAAACCATCCTGAGATTACAAGAACCCATGTGCCAACTCATGGCACATGGGGAGAACCTCAGTCCACTAGAGCTACCAGCTAGCATAGAGACATAATAAGCAAGCTGGACAAAAAAACCAACAACTGAAAATCAGCACTTAGCTTATCCTGAAAGATCTGGGAGCAGGTAGGCAGGAACCAAACAGAGCACATCTGAATACATTGATAGCCGGCAAGGAAATGACAGAAAGGCCAGGTAAAATAGGAAACACCCAGCCTCTGATGGACAGGTGGAAACCAAAGGCCGCAACCCACCAAAGTCACCCAGTACCAGCAGTAACCACCAGAGGGAGCCCACAAACAGAATCCACAACAGCTATCATTCACAGCCAAACTCTCATAGTAACACGTAGTATGGAAGAAGCCTCTGGATCTTGGTTGTTTAATCCCTTTTTGCATTGAAAAGCAATGGCCATACTCTGATAGTATTACCAGTTATTTTAGGGCTTTTACCAAACATAGATATTGTTCTTTGTTTTTGCTCCAAATATCAACCTGTACACATCCAATTATATTATTTTTATCTAACGACCTTCAGCTTAATCTTGAGCCATTGTGACTTGATAGATGCAAGCTTAGATAGGTCCACTAGGGTCTTTTCTGGCATTATCATGATTGTATCAAGCCATCGGGTTGCAGGTCTTCCTTTTCGCCTTGTTCCTTCTACTCCTCTGACCATGATGTCATTCTCCAGTACGTTGGCGTCTTTCAACATGCCCACTCTTGGTTGAAACTTTTGTCACATCTCTTTGATCTTTTGGAATGCCTTCCTAGTACTTCCCCTCAGATGTTTGCTTTCTATCTCTGTACATATCTTTTAGTAATAAAGCTCTTCGTCTGCTCGAATGGCACTCTTTATTTTTTACTGATGTTGTCTGCGTCCTGCTTGTTACCTTTTGCTTTTACCATTCGTCTTTCTTCGATGATCTTTAGGGTTTCTTCTGTTAACCATGGCTGTGTGGGCCTCTTTTGACTCTTGATTGTTTTCTTAGTGGCTTCTTCAGTAATAATAGTCATTATATGTGTCCATAATTCCTCAGGCATTCTTTCATCCATGTCAAGTGACGTAAATCGGTTGTGCAGACCACTCAGAAAAACTTCTGGTATGTTGGTCAAATCAAACTTGGAAATGGCCTGTTGTCAATTCCACATGCACAGTTTGACGTTAGTCTTTCCTGTCAAAAGTTCAAGATCAGTTTCACAGTCAGCTCCTGGCTTTGTTTTCACGGTAATGATCATCGACCTCCATCTTTGCCAAACACATATGTTTTCAATCTGAATCTTATTGGCCCAATCGGTGATGTCCATGTGTAGAGTCTCCATTTGTGATTTTGGAAGAAGGTGTTTATGATGGACAATTGATTTGCCATACAAAAGTCAATTAACCGTCCTCCAACCTCATTTTGTTTAGCAATTCCAAAGTTTCCAACAATGGTTCAATGTTTGCCATGGCCCACTTATGATAATGAGTAAGCCGTGTTTTTGCATCGTGTCGATTTCTTCTTGAATAGTTCAACTTCCTTCTCCTCAGCATCTTTTGTTGGTGAGTAAACTTGTATAACTGTTACATGGATTGAAGCTTATTGTAGTCGCATCGAGATGACTCTATTACTGACTGCATTGTACTTCTGGACAGTGCCGGACAATCATCAGCTTAGAATAAAAGTGACACCGTTTCGTCTTTGGTTATCATTGGCAGTGTAGCAGACCCAATGTTCGCTTGACTGGAATTGTCTGGATTAAATTCATCTTAGTTCACTAATTCTGAGTAAGTTGAGTCCTGTTCTGTCCATTTCGGCTTTGATGATGTTGAGTTTGCCTTGGTTCATAGTTAGTACTTTCCAAGTTCCAAACTTTATGATATCTCTGCAGCTTTTGATCTACCCTTTTGACCAAGCGATATCAGCATCAAGATGTCTGTGTGACTTCGATCTTGGTGCGTCGACTCATAAGCATTGATCATCCTCATGCCGACCACCGGCTCTTCCTCAGTAATACTCTATATATTATATAAGTTATATGCACATATATAAAACCTGCAATACTTATGTATATACAGCATTAATAGGTGCCAGAAAAGTACAAAAAAATTGGCAGAGCTCATAGAATGATTAAAAGAATATGGCAATCCTTGTATCATATGATTTTTGCAATTTTAATGAATGGTGACACATGTGTCTCCGTATAAGTATATTATATCCTGGTGGTCATTCTGTCTCCTATTTTAAACTGCATTATGATTAGCAATAGCAAACTTAAAGTACATATTCTTCAAATCTCGAAGAGACATTTCATTTTCCACATCTTAAAGGAGCTTTCATTTTAAATAACATTGTATACAAATTATCTCACTCAGACAAGAGTATTTAGGCACAAAAACGTATGACTCATAGCTTCCATTTACAGAAACCTTTCTGCCAATCTCAAAAAGCATCTTTGAAGGTGGTCGCTCATTAAAGGTACTGGCTCTGCATGCTGGCATTCTGTTAAATATAATGGCTGTGGGTGGACCTTTTATTAAAGCAACATTTACAACATCAATTACTTTTAGTCATCTTTTTGCCAGTGCTTTTAATGCAGATTAAATAACCAGATCCTACTTTTATGTTTGTGAATATCTTATACAAGTGAATAAAATATGTAATTATGATTATGTTACAACCAAATGACTAGATAGTCTTTGCTTAGAAACTTCAGAAACCCCACTCTGCTAATGGATTCTTTGTGCTGTTACATTTAGCTAGCAGTAAGAATAAATACATTTTCCACTTTCGCTAACCACTGTAGGTTACTTATTTAATTTAGACTATTGACTAGAGCAATCATAACTGAATAGTAAATATGCAGCTCTCTGCAAGCACTGCCAGATTTTGTGGT